>NC_132819.1:8690000-9052500 GCF_048594095.1 Paramormyrops kingsleyae | reverse complement strand
CGAGCTCCTGCTCAGGCCGCTGCCTGGAGGTTGACTCAGGTTGCTGTAGAGCTTTTCCAGCCCTGGCTTGTGGTCTGGAGAGTGCGTGTCCTCCCGGATGGGCGGAAGTGAGCTGAAGGCAGCCAGTGGTGGTGGTCGGGGGGCCCTGTGTCTGGGAGGGCAATCCAGGCTCTTGAGGGTATCTACCAGAGCGTTCATGTCGTTGGGGAAGTCTAAGTCCGGCACGGTGGGGTTGGTTGGGGAGGGAGGGAGCTCCACACGCATGGCCCGGAAGACTCCAGAGAACAGGTCCTCTTCTGCTGGCAAGGTACGGTCGTCATCTGAGCGCACCTGCGTGTCCAGGCCTGTATTTATGCTCTGCTCTCTCACCGCGTCACCTACAAGCGCTGTCGGCTCCGCCCAGTCCCGCCTATCTCGCTGAACTTCGCTCAGCCGAATGCTGTTTCCAAGGAAACTAGGTGTTTCCCCAGAGTCTATGGTCATGGGTGATTCCTGAAACGTACGGGGAGAGAGAGACTCCACCGGACTGTAGCGCGACAGAGAGAACGGCATGGAGGAGATCCTGGATTCAGGTGCACCTAGATCAGAAACAAAAGTCTCCTCCACATAGTGAACCTGCAGGCGGGCCTCCTTGTGCTCTGGATCTCGCTGGTAGGTAGAGCTGAGGCTAGGTGCAGCCTGTAGCCTACTGGTACCATCAGGCTCCTGGCTGGGGACTAGCTGCTCACTTGCATGCACCAGTGATACCTTGTGGAAGCGCTGCTTCCACTCTCCCTGGGCATGCTGTGCCGGAGCAGGCCTCACACTGAGGGTGGTGCTCAGAACTGCCACACCTGAGTCCATGGCGCCGTCGCACCCAGGGAATGTTTGGGGCCCAGCACTTTCAGAAGCAGGTTGCTTTGGGGCGGCCGAATGGAGACCTACAACAGCCAGGGACCTGAGAGGCAAACGAAGTGGAAAAAGGCAAGAGTTATGCACCCAAATAAATGTCATTTATGTGTATTCAGATACGTTTTATATATATACATATATATGTGTTTGTATGTGTGTGTTTGTGTGTCTGTTTGTGTATAAATTCATACTGCAAAGCTGCAACCTTGCTAGTTTTTCCATGGAATGAATTAGTAATTGGACATAAGAATACTGGAAAACAATCACTACAACTAATATCATCCACAAAAATCCATTTGCCAACCCTAATAAACTGATTTTGAAACCACAAAAAAAAAATAACTGATTTTTAAAGTGAATGAATGAAACCAGTACAGCCATAAAAACCTGCACCACTATTGTTTTGCTATTACAAAGCACAGTTTGGCAAAGCGCTCTTTCTGCGTCTTGTTTGGCTGTATATGTGCCAGTGGTAAGATGGAAAGTTAAAGGCGACGCTGTCGCTGCCCATATCATTGGCTATATGTTATCTCCCAAATCTCAGGGACGACCCCATGATGGAAGTGCCGGGCGCAGGGAATCTCACACACACTGCACACACACTGGATACACACTGGACACACACTGGACACACACTGCCATGCTGAAGGATCAAGATTCAAGGGCTCTGTCACATGCATGAGAGGAGTGGTACACCAGCAGTGAATTTAAACTATTATAATATACAAAAATATACAAAATAAATCTATAAAAGTAAAGGTATAAAAAAACCATAAGAAAATTTTGAAGAAAATATCAGAGAAGCATGTCATCAGCGGCAAAACAGCAAAATGCTTAGGTGGTTTTGGCGTGGCCAGCCCCGGAGGAGATACAGCTTGGGAGGAGCCAAACATGCTTATGACTAAGTAAATAAAAGGATAAAGCAAAATACTGGGGAAGAATAGTTAGAAAATCCAGAAATTGTGCTACGTATTTATTGGCTTTACACCATTTATATCTGCTGTGGTGAAAGCCGTTTCACCATCAAAACCAGTGTGTGGTTTCACTGCGCGCTTCAATAAACCGGCAGAGGTGTGTTTCGGCAGGAGCTTCCCCAGGGGCCCCACAAAAACCGTGCGCAGGAAACAGGTCAAAGAATCCCAGTGTTCCCACCACAGCGGGCACTAAAGGCAGTGGCGTGTGAAGCAGCTAACACCCAGCTGCCACGGAGGCCTAGTCTGCAACAAAACAGAAATCGCTAGAAGCTGCGAATGGACACACTCACAAGCCTGCCTGCCTTCTAGCACGTCAAGTGCCGTATTAAGGGGGGGAACCAGCCACAGGTCACAGGTCAGCTGGTTTGCGTGAGATCTGCAGTTCGAGACAAGCCTGCACACACATGTACACACATTTGATTGTGTGTAGCAGCTTTATTACCTTGTAAATAGTTGCCAGGGTTTGCAAACTACCCCAACAGTTTTGATTAAGCTAATTTTAGGTTTAGAATGGAATAATATAGATTTGCTATGAGATTTCTTGTGTGAGTGTGAGAAAGCGTGACTGACACGCCAGATGCATGAGAGTTGGCGACCGTGCATCTAAATAGAGATGCCGTATAAAAATAGACCCACATAGAGTAAGAGATTGCAGGGGGAATGAAAGACTTTACGTGATTTGACACTGGAAAGCATCCACACCCCCACAAAGAAATCTGAGCAATGGGTTACTCTCCATCGTCTTCTAATACAGACTGTAAACAGTTTTGCCACCATTTTGGACAAACCTCAGCAGCAAACAGTTATTGGCACCTATGAAGTTTAAGTTAACCAGCGAGGGCGTCCGGCCAAAAAATAGCTTGTCCAAGTGACGCACCCTGAGACACTGCGGGTGAAAACGGAGCCAGAAGAGTCATCATTACAGGCCTCATTGGCATCACACAACAAAAAAAAACAGAAAGGGGTGTTAGCGACTGGAATTCACGGCTGACATGACAATTAGCCGCACTTGTGCCTGGTGTGTGTGGACGTTATTTGGGTGTGCTTAACAGTCCTGCATCTGGAGCACTGCAGGAACACGTCACCCTGCCTCTGCAAGGCTCGTCGCTTTCATTCCCACACCAGGTGTGGCTCACTGCCTCTCCAGTTCTGGCCTCTCAACCCCTCTCTGTTTCATCCGGGCTTTATTCACTGACACACTAGCACCTCCATGTGGACACTGGAATGTACTGCAGTTGTCAGTCTCCCATAACCACATTCCTCATACTGACATGTCTCTGTGCACACACGCCCATTGCTGCAGTAACTGTTTTATCACCAGAATGTTCTGGAAGCACTGCCGTGCTCCACTGACGTGTCACATGTACTAACTTTACGTAACCTTGGCCCATAAGAAAAATTTCCATGCACACTCGAGTTAATTTCACCACGACACTAAGAAAGGAAGAGGTGTATCCACAGCCCTGTCAATAACATATGACATGTTTGTAAGTCCTGCCAGTCGCAGGAGATAATTACACAGATACGGTTTCTCAAAAAAAATTATACTACATAGTTCGGAAAGGACTGAAAATGAAATGGTTTGAATGGGAATCTTGAACATTTGACTACAGGTCAAACGTGCCTTCAGATCAGACAAGTTATCTGAGCGATAGTGGCAGACTGAGAAAGGTGGTGGTCTGTGAATGAAGATTAGACAGATAAGATGTGAGGTAGGTGGCTGTGGCCTCAAGGCCAGAGATGTCGGAGATGAGCGTGTCGTGGAATAAACCAAATCAGAAGCAAGCCTGCCCCCCCACACACTCCAGGGGCAGTAGAAGAGAATCAATTCCTCTAACAATATTTGCTCCATGTTTTTGATCTGATTTAACAAATGTGTCCAGTTGCACATCTAGCCGACTCCCTGGAGTCTGCAAACCCTTTTTGGATTCACCTAGAGCTCCTCTAGCACCACTCACAGCCAGAGAAGTTAATATCTCCTTATATAACTCATTTGTTCAAAAAGATATTTCAGGCAAAGCAAGGAGTCCCCTGGAGGTGGACAAAGGACTCACACATTTCCTGTCAATGACCCACAAACAAAACAAAGAATGTTAAACATGTCAAAGATGGCATGGCAAACATTCACACCCAAATTTTAGTGAAATTACAAGAACGGCTTCACGTGGAAACTGCTGAGAGCTACAGGACCATGATATTTAATCACTGCCTTCTTCTGCTTGTCCAGGGCAATCTGGCGATCTTACACTCTAGAGTGGCAGCCAATTGTTACCGGTTACGTGTTAAAGGAAAGTAAACCAGGACTGGCCACATGCCTCTATGCCACTGACGCGTATCAAATGTGATTTTTCAGGGTAACATTCAAAGGACAGTCTACAAATAACGACAGAAAAAAAACACACAGACTATAAAATAATTTAAAGTTGTTTTCAGAGCCGAGGAACTTAAGGTTGGCCTCATATGGGGCAGTGTGTGGCTCAGTGGGCTGTGCCTGTACTCAGAAGGTTGTTGGTTCAAACCCAGCCTCAGTACATCTGTGGGTCCTTAACCCCCAGCTCCCTGGGTGCTACTATGGGTAGCTGCCCTTTGTGGACAGCTTACTCTACAAAGAGAAAGTTGAGGGAGGCGTAAAAAGATAATTTCCCCACGGGGATCAATAGGAGTATCTATTATTATATTGCATACATTTTCTAGGTTAGGGGTTGGTTCCAGTACAGCTCACCTGCTGTATCTGGTGTAAATCAGACAGACAGACATGGCACCCTGACTGATTTTGCAATGATGTTTGCAGTAAATCATTAATACATTATGCATTTCCTTTTTACTCCTACAAATTAAAGGGAATATTACACATTACTTGGCTGAGGCAAGAATATCTGCAATGACAATCTCTGCACTTTCAGCCTGGAGCTGTAGTAAAAAAAATAATACAGCTCAGCACTTTCAGCGGTTCACCTTGGGCTTCCAAAATGAGCAGACGACGCAGCAGCTAACGAGCCATGATGAACTTCTGTGGGTGTGTGTTAAAAATACACCCCATTAAATGCCTGGTAATGGGGAGGGCAGAACGTGTCTGTAGCTGTTCGCGGGTGTCCTCCAGGGTGAGAATATTAAAGAATACCCCCCCCCCCAGTCCGACGTCAGAGAGGACGAGGCCTGGAATGGGGCTCTACTCACTGCTCACGGGAAGAAGGCCCACGTGTTTCCCGGCTCGGCTCCTGGGGCCCCGCGGGAAGAGCCGCATGCGTGGTCTCGGGCGCCTGCGATGTGGCCGAGGCCCTCGGGAACGCTTCTGTGTCGGCCCTCTGCACGACTCCCTCGGGGTCCTTGGGCAGGCCGCCGGCTCTCTCTCTGCTGCCCTCTCTTCCTTCCTCGCTGTCACCGGCTGTTTCTGGTCTCGCCACGCTGTCCCGAAGGATGAGTGTGTTGGCCTCTCTCCAGGTCACAGTCAGTGTCCTCTCAGCGCCGGCAGCCGCTCCTGTGCTGTCGTCTGTCTCTCCACTCTGGGAATTCCGGCACTGAGATTCTGTCTGGTCTCCTGGTTGCTTTTTTCTCTCCAGGAGGGCCGGAGCAGCCATCCCCAGCCCTGCCCCCTTCTCCTCGTGCCCCTGAGTAGGCGTAGCAGTCAGACATTCCTCAGATGCCTGCACCTGACAGACAGGTACGTCTGGTTTCAGCACCGATTGAAGAGGCCACTGCAGACCCTCCCCACCGATGCTAATGAAACGCTGCTGCTTTGACTCTCCAAAGCCCCACTGAGATCCCTCCTGCTCTGCATTCTCTTCCATCTCTCTGTGCTTCTTCTCTCCATCCCGCTCCACTCGTCCATAGCCCCTATCCATTTCTTCCTTCCCTCCTTCTAGATACTCATCACGCATATGGGTAGAGGACTCTTCCTCCTTTTGGTCTTCCTCACGTAGTTCCCCTGATCCTGGAAAAACAGCAGAAATGATCCCAGCCACTTGCGTGACCTTCCAAGCGTCGTGTGAGTCATCAGTCTGGTCAGGTTTCCATGCTTCCTTGACGTCACCAGCCAGTATCAGTTGTTGCTCCTGACCAGCTATCTGAAACGTAAGCTGCTTGTCACCCTTTCCCAGTTCTCCCTTTTGTTCCCTCATGATAGCCTCCATCTCCTGATGACCTGAGCTCATGGGCTCTACTCCACCTCCCCCCCCCATTATAGCGCCTAGGACTTCCATCTCGTTCCCTGTTCCATGGTCCAATATTCTTGGCTTGGCATCCTGTTCCTGAAACCTAGCTCCTAAGTCATTGTCCTCCATCCTCACCTCCTGGTTCTCCATCCCCCCTTCCATCTTCTTGGCCCCAGGTATACCTTCAGCCCAAATGCGCCCGATCTGTAATTCTACTTCTTGGTGGTTCCTCCATTGCCCCTGATCCTCCATCTTCACCTCAGGCTCCAGGTCTTTCATCCTCACCTCTGTCTCCTGCCCCTCCCTCCATGCCTCTCGCTCCTTCTGTTCCATGCCCACCTCCACCTCCTCTATTTTTACTCGGGTGCCCAGACTCTCTCCCGTTTTCCCCATTTCTTGGTCAAGTTCTGGCTTGTAGTGACAGATGCTTGTAAGAGGGAATGTGGACAGAGCAACACACTGAGGAGGAGAATGAAAGTCAGAAGTGCTGAGAGTGTCTTCTTTCAGGATGACAGGGTCACTGATGTCAGAAGTAAGCAGCAGTGGAGCAGAGGACTCGGCACTCAGGAAGCGGGGGCCAGTGTCCACAGGCGGCACAGAGCGACTGCTAAGGTATGAGCCTGGAGCTTCACGGTTTGTCCCTACAGAGATACGATCATTTCTGGGGGTGGGTTCATCACTGGTGGAAAAAAAGTCTGTAAGACAGGTATCTGTATGGGACTCAGTGGCAACGGTTTTTGGGAAAGTGTCACAAGTATCTAGTGAGTCACCAGCCTTTCGATTTGGGGTAGAGTCGACTGTGGTGACGACTTCACATCTTTCGGCGTGATCTGAGTGTGTAAGGCCGGAATCACTACTGAGGAAGCAGCTTACATTTGTGAAGGAAGCAGTGATGTCAAGTGCTGAGGACTCGCTGTTGTGAGAAGGTTGTAAGAGGTCAGTTCTGGTGAGGGAGGAGCTGTTGTCAATATTACTGAAAGGGGAACGATTGCTTAAAACTGAGGAGGTAATGTCACTGCGGAGGGCAGAGTCAATGTTGTATCTGGTGGGGTCTCTGTTATACAGAGAACTCTCAATTTTAGCCAAGGTGGGGTCAGTGTCATCTGAAGAGGACTTATTAGTTTCAGTAAGTGGGCGGTCAGTGTCAGGCACAGTACAGTCTGCATCACTATGGGTATAAGAGTATCTATCACAAACGGAGGGCTGTGTGTCAAAGAGAGAGGCAGAGAGGCCCATATGGGATTGGAAAGGTTGAGGTTCAACATGAGTTGGATGGTAAAAGTCAGTGTGGTAACTGCCAGCAGGGTTTAGATCGGGATCAGAGAGGACAGAGACAGATGGAGCAATAACAGAAAAAACTGAGTCAGGGGTGGGAATGACTGGGCGGCCAACATCTGTCTCGAATGTTGCTTGGGGACAGACATTGCTGCTGGGATGCATGTCAGCACGGCCAGAGGGGTCAGCATCAGGGATTGCAGCATCTTGCTCGTCACATTCAGCAGAGAAGAAGCAGCTTGGCTGTGGGTGCCATGTCCCAGCCAAGCCATCTTCAGTGGACCAAGTGCTCATCACACTGGAAGGATCTTCCAATATCTCAGACCCTTCCTGGGCCTCCAGAGAGAGCAACGGAAGCTGCTCTCCTAGTGGTGAAGAAGCAGAGAATCTGACACGCTTGCTCTCTTCCCCTGGCTCCCCGCTACACTCTTCCCGATCTCCTCCGTCCAAGTCCTCCTGCTCTTGCTCCTGAAAGCTCGGCGTGCAGGCGTCCAGCTCCGCCACACTCCGGGACAGCCCAGCAGAAAGCTGCGACTTCTGCTTCTTCTTCTTCTTCCAGCCGAAAGAGAAGGTGTGGAACTTCTTCTTATGCAGGTCAGTCTCTGAGGAGCTGAGAGACTCCTTCTGAGTGACAGAGAAATGAGAAGACAGAGCAGGCAATCAGACAGGAGGTACAAATCGGGATTTATGAAATATTCCGCTATTTACACCCTTTCCACAGAATCCACAGACATGCCCTAATTGCTTCAACTGCAAACACACATGACTTCACAAGCAGCTCTCTTAGCCCTACCTAGCAGAGTTATTTGTTCGCAAGTTTAAAGTATTCTTAGGATAAAGAAACTTAGAACTTTGCTTATTAAATTTCACTCTGCCGGTCCCCATCAGGCACTGAGGAAGTGAGGAAGTCCATCTAAACTGCCCTTTCCCCAGACACAGATTACACTTAAAAAATGACAAATATTTTAAAAACAACCTTTCACGCCCTGCTCCCATGGAAAATGCCCTGGACTCCACCCTGCCTTCATTCCTCCGCCCACAGCTGTGGCATCCTAGCAATGAGCCAGACTACATACACTGAACTGCCCTCACCTTTAGAGTGGTGGGGGGGGGGCACGTCATGATACTGACATTCCAGTGATGAGCAGGCAGACAGGTCATGGTGAGTCATGTGACAAGGCACAAAATGCTAATTCGTCAAATTATTTATGGATGCCGTCAAGGAATAATAAAGGGTTTGTGTAAGATGTGAAACCAGCTGATTCTTTGATACCACAGAAAGAATTCCCTGAAGAATGTATGACTATGAAATAATAATAATAATTGATACTTTATTGATCCCCATGGAGAAATTGTATTTACGCCTCCCTCAACTTGCTCTTTATAGAGTAAGCTGTCCACGAAGGGCAGCCACCTGTTGGGGCATCCAGGGAGCCGGGGGTTAAGGGCCTTGGGGCGCCCAGGGAGCTGGGGGTTAAGGGCCTTGGGGCATCCAGGGAGCCGGGGGTTAAGGGCCTTGGGGCATCCAGGGAGCCGGGGGTTAAGGGCCTTGGGGCGCCCAGGGAGCTGAGGGTTAAGGGCCTTGGGGCATCCAGGGAGCCGGGGGTTAAGGGCCTTGGGGCATCCAGGGAGCCGGGGGTTAAGGGCCTTTGGGCGCCCAAGGAGCTGAGGGTTAAGGGCCTTGGGGCACCCAGGGAGCTGAGGGTTAAGGGCCTTGGGGCGCCCAGGGAGCTGAGGGTTAAATGCCTTGGGGCGCCCAGGGAGCTGGGGGTTAAGGGCCTTGGGGCGCCCAGGGAGCTGAGGGTTAAGGGCCTTGGGGCGCCCAGGGAGCTGGGGGTTAAGGGCCTTGGGGCGCCCAGGGAGCTGAGGGTTAAGGGCCTTGGGGTGCTCAGGGAGCTGAGGGTTAAGGGCCTTGGGGCACCCAGGGAGCTGAGGGTTAAGGGCCTTGGGGCACCCAGGGAGCTGAGGGTTAAGGGCCTTGGGGCACCCAGGGAGCTGAGGGTTAAGGGCCTTGCTCAAGGACTCGCAGACATGCTGAGGCTAACAGTAACTCCTTAGAAAATTAGTACAGGCAACCATCTCTGACCTAACACTCGAAAGAAAGTAAGAAAACTGGTGGTTAGGCTGTCGGAAGCAATAACCAGACTGACCATTTGTTTGGAGTAAGTGTTTCTGGTAAAACTGTATTTCTCTGTAAAAACACTTATTATGCTCCATAATTTATTAGCATCTTAGAGCGTATGAGTGTAGCTGCTAAGCAGCTTTGCTATGGAATACATAAGAGGCAATGAGTAAAGTACAGATAAACTGGAACAAAAATAACCACATAAATATCAAAAACTGCCAACCAGAGTGTTTGCTGTGGAATGGCGGCTGTGACCTCCTGAAGAGACCCCCAGTGCAGGTAGCATAACCTACAATTTATTTATATCCTAGTCAATTCCCAGTACAAACCACCTAGCTAATCTAAGTTTCCCAAATCAAATATCACGCTTCATAAAAAAGTTATGTGTATAGATGGAAAATACAGTTGCAATCAAAACAATTCAACCCCTTTTGCCAGAAGAGAGTCTGGTGATGTAAATAAAATTGTATGAAAAAATTCCTAGCAAAGCTTCAAAAAACAGTCAATAAATACAGTGGTACCTCAGAACTCTAACTTAATCCGTTCAGAACTCGGGTTTGAATCCTAAAAAGTTCGAGTTGTGATCGAATTTTCCCCATAAGAAATAATGTACAGTGTATTACCTGATATTTTCAATTAAAAAAAAGCACTACCACCAAGAAACAATGCTGTCACAGCGAATGCGAGGCTGAGACTGAAGCGTTACCCTTTGTTTCCGCTGAGAGACGTGCCGCATGACTCATTTCCCTGCGCGTACAAGTTATCTTAGGTCGGTGTTCACGGTTCGACTTCTGAGATTCAGATCGAGTTCTAAGTCATTTTTTTTTCGAGCTGCTTGATTTGACTTTTAAGAAATTCGAGTTCTAATGAGTTTGAGTACTGAGGTATCACTGTATTTGAGTGATTCTTAGGAAATTTAAGTTCAAATGTTAAAAATTGAGTTCCCTCGACAAGCACCTGTGTGAGTACTCATTCAGTCCCCAAAACCACTAATTTGTACAGTAGTTAACCCTTCATAATCTCCATTACATATTTCCTTTATGTGCTCACATGTTCTTTGACACCTCTCTCTTCCAATCATAGCCCATTGTTTGTGAGCAGATGCTTCCAGCTCACTTATATTCCACGGTTTCCAGGCTGCCACTGGTTTATTTAAATCCCACAAAATATACCACATGGACAAAATTGGCCATTACACCTACAGGAACTTTTATGACATCACATTCTAAATCCATAGGTATCAATATGGAGTTGGTCCCTCCCTTTGCAGCTGTAACAGCTGCCTCTCTTCTGGGAAGACTTTCCACAAGATTTTGGACTGTTCTGTAGGAATTTTTGCCCATTCATCCAGAAGAGCATTTGGGAGGTCAGGCACTGACGTTGGACGTGAAGGCCTGCCTCGCAATCTCACTGGAACAGCAAAGGGCCTCTTCCCCAAACTGTTCCAACAAAGTTGGGAGCATAGAATTGTCCAAAATGTCTTGGTATGCTGAAGCATTAAGAGTTCCCTTCCCTGGAACTATGGGGCCTAGCCCAACCCCTGAAAAACAACCTCATACTATTATCTCTTCACCAAACTTTACATCTGGCACAATGCAGTCAGGCAGGTAACGTTCTCCTGGCATCTGCCAAAACCAGACTCATCCATCAAACAGCTAGACAGAGAAGCGTGACTTGTAATTCCACAGAACACGTTTCCCCTGCTCCAGAGTCCAGTGGCAGTGAGATTTACACCACTCCATCCGACGCTTGGCGTTGCACTTGGTGGTGTGAGGTTTGCATGCAGCTGCTCGGCCATGGAAGCCCATTCCATGAAGCTCCCGGCATACAGTTTGTGTGCTGGGGTTAATGCCAGAGGAAGTTTGGAAGTCTGCAGTTACTGAGTCAGCTGAGCCTTGGTGACTTTTACACAATATGCGCCTCAGCACTCGGTGACCCCACTCTGTTACTTTACATGGTCTGACACTTCATGGCTGATTGTTGTTGTTTCTAAATGCTTCCACTTTGCAAAAATACCACTTACTGTACAGTTGATTGCGGAATATCTGGCAGGGAAGAAATTTCACGAACTGACATATTGCAAAGGTGGCATACTACAGTATGACAGTACAATGACTGAATTCACTGAGCCCTCCAGAACAACCCATTTCTTCACAAATGCTTGTAAATCTGACTGTATGGCTGGGTGCTTGACTTTATACGCCTGTGGCAGTGGGGTCTTGTGAAACTTTAAGTGTCTTGGAAAGCTTCTTGTAGCTGCCGTCTTTTTTTGTACAATGCAATTACTTCTTCTCTCAGCTTACGTAAGGGCCTGTTTTTATTTGTCATGTTTGCGGCTCAGCTAGAAGGAGTGCATAGGCTTGATTTATACATCATCATAGCTGTAAAAAAATAAGTGTCAGATTCACAGCCCCAAGTATTAATTGCTTAAGCTTTGTAGACTCACAGACTATTGTGTTTTTTTTTGTTTTGTTTTTTTTTTATTGAATGCAGGTGATATAATTATGATATGGCTGCATTATGACATTTTGCTGTTGGACACATTACCTTATACATTTTCATTAATCATATAGATACTGTATATCACTCAAATAATACAGATGTACAGTGGTACCTCAGTACTCAAACTCATTAGAACTTGAATTTCAAAGTCGAACCAACCGGCTCGAAAAAAATGACCTAGAACTTGATCTGAATCTCAGAAGTCGAAATGTGAACGCCGACATAAGATAACTTTTACACGCGGGGAAATGAGTCACGCGG
This sequence comes from Paramormyrops kingsleyae, assembly GCF_048594095.1. Classification (NCBI taxonomy): domain Eukaryota; kingdom Metazoa; phylum Chordata; class Actinopteri; order Osteoglossiformes; family Mormyridae; genus Paramormyrops; species Paramormyrops kingsleyae. The sequence goes on along the minus strand of NC_132819.1, from coordinate 9,040,321 downwards.
CACGTCTCTCAGCGGAAACATAGGGTAACGCTTCAGTCAACCTTGCATTCGCTGTGATAGCATCATGCATGTTTACACTAGCTGAATACATATATTTAAACAGTAAAAATACATTTAGACAATGATAGACAGTAACAGTAATTATTATTATTATATAATAAAATACATTTAAAAATAAAGATTTCTTATTAATTATTTTAATATCATTAATAATAAACCATTATACATTTAATTATAATAATATTGTCATGCTGGGGACGGAGCGGAGACAAAGGCGCAGACGTCAGGGTATCGGGGAATACGGGGTTTAATTACAGGTAAGGCAGGCAAAACGCAGACGGACAATACAATGACCAGACTGGGAAACAAATTGAAACGCGGACTAAATACAGAGGACTAATGACAACAACCAGAAATAGAACACAGGGATTCCACACGGGGTTAACGAGGGGGCGTGGCACACGGAAGAAGCGGACAGATCGGAAGGATCAGGGAAGGATCAGGGCAGGACGCATAGTTTTTTTTTTAACTTTACACATTGTTTGGATACATTTATTTTCTTACTTTACAAATTACTGTTTTGATAAATGTGCTTAGATGTGTTTAGTACAGTATATGCTCTTCTTGTTCTATCCTGTTCATTTTGTGTTTAAATGCTAAAAAAACATATTTAGGTATAATTTTTTTAGGGCCGGGAACCAATTAATTGGTTTCCCATTATTATTTATGGGGAAAATTCGATCAGAACTTTAGGATTCGATCCCGAGTTCTGAAAGGATTAAGTTCGAGTTCTGAGGAACCACTGTACTTTTTAAAGAATCAATCTCATCAAAAGAGTTTATATTTGTAACCCTTACAGTTTTAGTAGGGACTGTATAAATTTCACTGCAGTTGTAACTGAGGTGCTTTGGTCAACAGTGACACTTACATACAGATCGCTATGAAAAGAGGGACTTACTGTAAGTCTCAGTGTCTGGCTGAGCCATTGCACAGAGAAATAACACTTTTGCTCCCTCTGCTGGCTAACATTGGCATCATCACTCAGAGAACACAATGAAATTATCACGGTGTAAAGTTATCAATCTATAAAATAATTACATAACAGGCTTAACAGGCACCCTAAATCTAAACCATGGACCTGGTTTATAAAAACAAGGCACGCTTATTCACAATCATTGATTCGTAATAATCAAATTCATTAAACTGGGTAGAGAAAGGTAAGGAAATAAATGACACTCTCCAGTCTTAACGGTATAACGACATGCATTAGGGTCAGCAGGAGGCAGAATAGTTCAAATCCACAGGAGGCCAGCGCTGCTGTCATTGGACAGGTAATTCACTGAAAATACGCCTCTAAAACTGGGCAGATTTTTAATTGTGCAATGTGATGCAGTAGTTACTGTAGCTCTGTTCCCTCACACCTCGGGAGACCAGGGTTCGATTCCCGGCCCCTGTGGAGTTTGCATTCTCTCCCCGTGTCATCGTGGGCTTTCCCACAATCCAAAGACATGCTGAAGTGAACATGAGTTACCAAATTGTTCATAGGTATGAATGATGTGTGGACCCTGTGATGGGTCGGTGCCCCAGCCTGGGTTGTTCCCTGCCTTGTGCCTGAAGCTTGTGGGATAGACTCCGGACTGTGCATAGGGTAAATAAGTATGCAAAACACATGGAATTTCAGTTTAATGAAAGCCTCTGTTTATGGGCAGGGGTGAATAGTTCAGGTCTAGAAAGTAAAAATCCAGACCAAGATTTAGCTTCAACCAACCAGTTGAGTATAAAGAGTTACAGTCACACAGTCATCAACTGGTTGGTTAAAACAAAAACCTTGGTTTGGATTTTTAGTTTCTGGACCTGAACTATATAGTTGCTAAAACGATTATACATTAGAGAACCAGATCTGGGCAGTACAGCAAGCACAGGGTACAGGGCGGGGGACACCCCATGTGGGGACTGTTTCCAGAAGCACAGCGTACAGGGCGGGGGACTGTCTCCAGAAGCACAGCGTACAGGGCGGGGGACACCCCATGTGGGGACTGTCTCCAGAAGCACAGCGTACAGGGCGGGGGACACCCCATGTGGGGACTGTCTCCAGAAGCACAGCGTACAGGGTGGGGGACACCCCATGTGGGGACTGTTTCCAGAAGCACAGCGTACAGGGCGGGGGACTGTCTCCAGAAGCACAGCGTACAGGGTGGGGGACACCCCATGTGGGGACTGTCTCCAGAAGCACAGCGTACAGGGTGGGGGACACCCCATGTGGGGACTGTCTCCAGAAGCACAGCGTACAGGGCGGGGGACACCCCATGTGGGGACTGTCTCCAGAAGCACAGCGTACAGGGCGGGGGACACCCCATGTGGGGACTGTCTCCAGAAGCACAGCGTACAGGGTGGGGGACACCCCATGTGGGGACTGTTTCCAGAAGCACAGCGTACAGGGTGGGGGACACCCCATGTGGGGACTGTTTCCAGAAGCACAGCGTACAGGGCGGGGGACACCCCATGTGGGGACTGTCTCCAGAAGCACAGCGTACAGGGCGGGGGACACCCCATGTGGGGACTGTCTCCAGAAGCACAGCGTACAGGGCGGGGGACACCCCATGTGGGGACTGTCTCCAGAAGCACAGCGTACAGGGCGGGGGACACCCCATGTGGGGACTGTCTCCAGAAGCACAGCGTACAGGGCGGGGGACACCCCATGTGGGGACTGTCTCCAGAAGCACAGCGTACAGGGCGGGGGACACCCCATGTGAGGACTGTCTCCAGAAGCACAGCGTACAGGGCGGGGGACACCCCATGTGGGGACTGTCTCCAGAAGCACAGCGTACAGGGCGGGGGACACCCCATGTGGGGACTGTCTCCAGAAGCACAGCGTACAGGGCGGGGGACACCCCATGTGGGGACTGTCTCCAGAAGCACAGCGTACAGGGCGGGGGACTGTCTCCAGAAGCACAGCGTACAGGGCGGGGGACACCCCATGTGGGGACTGTCTCCAGAACCACAGCGTACAGGGCGGGGGACACCCCATGTGGGGACTGCCTCCAGCACTCTGGCACTCTGTGATTAGCAGCCCCATCTCTCCTACACTCACTGTGTCTGTCTCCTTCTGGCTATGAATTACTCTGACCTTTTGTATGTTTTTGCACGCTTGATTTAGTTATGCAGTCAAGTGGCTACTTGTGATAAATCTCTGTACTTTGCTTGGCATTTTTATATGTCTGCCAAGCTAATAAATTATTCTGATACTAATTCTTACTTATATGGATGACAACATATAGTAGAAAACTAGTTTATGAAGTTACTTCAGTTCCTAGTCAGAATAAAGGGGGTGGTCTGCGGCCTAGTGGTCGGATGATTGCTGGTTCAAATCGCAGAGTCAGCAGAATAATTTTTACCATTGGGCCCTTGAGTGAGGCCTTTAACCCCCAGTTGCTCAAGGGATTGTCTGAGATTCCACTGTAAGGCTCTTTGGGTAAAAGCATGTGCTAAATAAATGTAAATGGATTATTGAGCACTGCTATAAGAGTATCATTAAATGGGGCACTTTCATTTGCTCAGGTGAAAACTCACAGCTCTGAGAACATGAGGTCACAGTGTTACCCAGTGAGCCACCGTGTCACCCAGACACTGAAACAGTCAGCATCAAACACCAGCCGACATCAAGCACAAGCCGACACAGCCGGCATCAAACACCAGCCGACATCAAGCACAAGCCGACACAGCTGGCATCAAGCACAAGCCAACACAGCCGGCATCAAACACAAGCCGACACAGCCGGCATCAAACACCAGCCGACACAGCCGGCATCAAACACCAGCCGACACAGCCGGCATCAAGCATCAACCGACACAGCCGGCATCAAACACCAGCCGACACAGCCGGCATCAAGCATCAACCGACACAGCCGGCATCAAGCACCAGCCGACACAGCCGGCATCAAGCACAAGCCGACACAGCCGGCATCAAGCACCAGCCGACACAGCCGGCATCAAGCACAAGCCGACACAGCCGGCATCAAACACCAGCCGACAGAGTCTGCATCAAGCACCAGCTGACACAGCCGGCATCAAGCATCAACCGACACAGCCGGCATCAAACACCAGCCGACAGAGTCTGCACCAAACACCTGCTGAAGCCCACAGAACTTACTCTTAGTTGCTCACAAAGTCAGCTCTGGCCTCAACTGAGCACCTGAAACGTCTGCAAACTGCCCGACAGGTGAGATCCGGCAGCGTGGAGAACCGGGCAGCATCTCTGTTTGTCTTGCCATCCCACATGCACAGTCTGCCAGAAGTCAATAATGAGCCTAATTGTCGGGGTTTGTTATAGGGCACCTAATGTGGCTGTAGAGGAAAGCAGAATATTATATGATGATATCAGGATTATGAGTAATAAAAATGATGTGGTGGTTATGGGTGATTTTAATTTACCTGGGATACAGTGGGACACAGTCTCTGGCTCTTCTGTAAATGAACTTGAGATGGTGGAATTAGTACAGGATTGTTTTTTTACTCAGTTTGTTAATACTCCTACCAGGGGAGAAGCCCCTCTTGATCTCGTTTTTTGTAATAACCAGGATAGGATTGGAAAATTAGAGGTTTTAGACCCATTGTACGGTAGTGATCATAACATGGTTAAATTCGAGGTTAATTTTAGTGTCCAAAGAGCAAAGTCTAAATTAAAAGTATACAATGTTAGGAAGGCTAACTTTAATGGTATGAGACGGAAATTAGAAACTGTAAACTGGACAGAGTTAAATAGCAAAACAGTAGAAGAGGCATGGGAATTTTTCAAAAGCACATTGTTGCAAGTGCAAGAGGACTTCATACCTGTTTCCAGCAAAACTAAATCTAGGAAACGACAACCAAGGTGGTTTACTAAGGAAATTAAGAATAAAGTCAGGAGGAAAAGGGCTCTGTTCCACAACTGGAAAATAACTAATGATTTCAAAATCAAGCAGGAGTATCTAAGTCTACAGGCAGAGTTAAAAAATGACATTAGGCTATCAAAGAGGGATGTAGAAAGAAAAATTGCATTGGAGGCTAAGCATGACAGTAAAGGTTTCTTCCAATATTTTAACTCCAAGAGAGCACTAAAAGCTGAAATCACTAATTTACAGGATAGTAAGGGCCTTATAATTGATAACGAAATTGATATGGTAAATGAGTTTAATGATTATTTTTCAAGGGTGTTCACAATAGAGAACACAAGTAACTTACCACCAATTAATACGAATACAGCATCGTCTATGACCAATATATGTATAACTGAGGTTGATGTGATACTAAGCCTAGCTAAACTCAAAATAAATAAATCACAGGGGCCTGATGGCATCTTACCTTTAGTCTTGAAAGAGATGAGGGATATTATTAGCCAACCTTTGACTTTAATATTCCAGAAATCGTTATCTGCGGGTGTGGTACCATCAGATTGGAAGCATGCTAATATAACACCCATATTCAAAAAAGGGGATAGAAGTAATCCGGCAAACTATAGGCCAATCAGTTTAACTAGCATTACTGGAAAAATAATGGAAGCTATAATTCAAGTGAAAATGGTAGATTACCTAGATGCAAATAACATTATAAAGGATAGCCAACATGGATTTAGGAGAGGTAGATCCTGCTTAACGAATCTGCTTGAGTTCTTTGAGGAAGCTACAAGTGAAATTGATCACAAAAAGGCCTATGATGTGATTTACTTAGATTTCCAGAAAGCCTTTGATGTTGTCCCCCACAAACGGCTCTTGTTAAAGCTTAAAGCTGCAGGAATTTTAGGAACTGTGGCAGCTTGGATCAAAAACTGGCTAACTGATAGGAAGCAGCGAGTAGTTATTAGAGGCACTATGTCACAGTGGGCCTCCGTTTATAGTGGGGTACCGCAGGGTTCAATTTTAGGACCACTATTGTTCCTAATTTACATTAATGATATTGACACGAATACATACAGTAAACTGGTTAAATTTGCAGACGACACTAAGGTGGGCGGGGTAGCAGATACTAATCTAGCAGCAGAGAGGCTCCAACGGGATCTGGATTTAATTAGCGAATGGGCTGATACTTGGCAGATGAAATTTAACACAGATAAATGTAAGGTAATCCATGCAGGGAGCAGAAATATACAGTACAGATATTTTATGGGTTCCACTGAAATAAAGGTAGCTGATTACGAGAAAGATCTCGGTATGTATGTTGATGCTTCCATGTCCCACTCTCGCCAATGTGGGGAAGCAATAAAAAAGGCGAACAGAATGTTGGGTTATATCTCTAGATGTGTGGAGTTTAAGTCAAGGGAGGTGATGTTACACTTATATAATTCCTTGGTAAGACCCCACCTAGAATACTGTGTGCAGGTTTGGTCACCATACCTCAAGAAGGACATTGCTGCCTTAGAAAAGGTGCAACGAAGAGCTACGAGAATGATTCCTGGTCTTAGAGGAATGTCTTACGAGGAGAGGTTAGCGGAACTGAATCTGTTCAGCCTTGAGCAAAGGAGGCTAAGGGGGGATATGATTCAGGTCTATAAGATTCTAACGGGTCTGGATGCCGTTCAGCCAAATGACTATTTCAATATTAGTCTAAATACTAGAACTCGTGGCCATAAGTGGAAATTAGCGGGAGAACATTTTAAAACAAATTTGAGGAAGCACTTCTTTACACAGCGTGTAGTCAGAGTATGGAATAGTCTTCCTGCTATTGTAGTGGAAGCTAAAACCATGGGTTCCTTTAAATCAGAGCTAGATAAGATTTTAACAACTCTGAGCTATTAGCTAAGTTCTCCCCAAACGAGCTTGATGGGCCGAATGGCCTCCTCTCGTTTGTAAATTTCTTATGTTCTTATGTTCTTATGTTCAAGGACAAACAGCGGCTGCAGAACACAATGGGCCACAGTGAACCCAGAACAAACACGGAGGCCGCAGCTGCACATCGTGACAGTGAGTCGAACGTTTGCTCATAAAGCCAGACACCACGGCACATGGCACATAAAACTACATGTTTAAATAATATAGTAATGTAAATAAATGATCATTATATAGTTCATGCAGGATACAGATAAAGCATTTCACTCTGTTGTGAAAGGCACTACATAAAAATAAACTGAATTGAAATTGAATTTTTTTTATTAAAAAAACTGACTATTTTCTTCAAGCCCACAAGTGAATTGCTGGTATCCTGGCTTGCAGTGTAAATGGTGACTGTAGAAATGGTGGTTACTGTACCTTCACTGCCAGCTTGTATAAAATGCAGGAGATGGTAAGGAATCATTAGGGGGCGACTGGCACCCCCACCGCACATGTGAGGAAACAGCTGTTGCACTGGGTTTGTGTTTCTCAAGCCATAAACCAAAGAACTGCCACTGACTCACCCATAAGGATTTTAGACAGAAACCCCAGCATTGGTGTGGACAGGGACTCAACCAACCTTTGCCCTGGGGACAGTGCTGTACACAGATGCAGTGGCACCGTGGTGGATGTTGGGGTGGTCGAGGACATCTTCACTCGCGTCGGGTTCTCCCGGGCTGGAGGACAGAGGAACAAGGAAGATAGGTCCACATGAAACGCATTACACATACAGCTCTGGAAAAAAATTAAGAAACCACTGCATTTTTGAATCCTAGTTTAATCCTGGGACTGAAGTAGTGGTGCCACTAACGACTATTTTTCTATGGATTAATCTATCAACTATTTTACCGAATGGTCAATTAATGTATTTGACTAATTTTAATCACATGGACTGTTTAAGTTAATTTTATTTTGACAGCAACGACCTGCATGTCATTGCAGGGAGCTGGATAACAGACACCAGCTTTTCCGCACTATACAGACATTAATTTCACCCACAATTCGATAAGCATTGGTAGTATGCCAAAAATATTAATGAGATGTGTATTGTGATGCCCAAAATTTAGTAATCTGTATAAACTCGTCGTATCTTTATGGTTATTAAATTAGGTTAATGGAGCACCACATGCTACGGTTTTGGTAAATCAAGCAATAATTACTTAAGTGCGTTGAAATAAACAATAAATGATCAGTCATCGCATGCATTGTACTGAGTGTGTCTCTTGACCCTCTTGACATATGAACACATATTAAATAATAAAGTGTAAAAGCTCATTTCACAACATGCCAGTGGATACCCTGGAGGGAAGGATTGCATTTGCACACAGCAACAGGCACTTGTCCAGCCGCCAGATCGGTGCGGCAAATGTTGCTTGAGATTTAGCAAGAGCAGAGCTATGAGGGCTGACGGGTTCCTCCTCCCGAGCCCATCGGTTGCTGCCAGCTCCTGTCGCTGAAAAATACTAAATAATTCGAGGCACTCAGAATAACAATGCGGAACGGTGCCCCTCATGCATGTGTGTTTACAGAGAAAGGAAAACAATGTGTCACTTGTTAAGAGGACAATGCCTCCCTTTGAAAGACCTTGAACGGTCTCTTCCTCCAGACTGCTTGGAGCTTTTTGTGCTCCAGAAGAGCTTTGGGTTATAGAAGACAAACTGAGACTCAGAAACTTGCAATGAGACTGCGATCAAGCATTGTACTCAGTCCAACACATGAAATCTGCATGAAGCTGAGGTTTCCAGTGTTTGTTCAGGGAAACCCAGCAGAACCTAGCCTCTTCTCATCTCCCTCTACAGCTAATGAATCTTAACCTCTGACCCTTGACTGAAGAGGGCAAAGGTCATGTTTGGAAGTAGTGTTACACAAAATTACCCAGAAAGCCTCTGGCCCTGCAGAATATTGCCACTGTACAGAAAGCTGTGGGAGATGCGTTAGCCACCTTTTCTGCCCAGGAACACCTTCGACATGAAGGCACTATCAAGACTGACATGCAGCCACATGGCTGCATGAGCACTGAAGCTCCACAGTCAAGGTCCTGCTGTACAAAAGTGCAGGAGACTGTAAGACACACGTGTCGACGCGGCTGCGTGGATGGTGGCCGGTTCTCCCAAAGACACGAGCTGCTTCGCTGCATGCCACACCCCTAGCAGAACCCTGCATGGGCCACACACTGAAGAGTCACTCTCACTACGATTTGACACACTGATAAACTTTTCCTGATCTGAGGAATCCAAGGGTGAAGACCACACCCTGATCTGAGGAATCCAGGGGTGAAGACCACACCCTGCCGCCCGTGCTAAGCCAAGCTGGGCTGAAGACAAAACCCCAAAAGAAACAGGACCATAAAACATGAGCACTTTATTGTAAAAGTACCATATTCCAGAGCACTTGCAACATATCTTGCATATGCTTCTGGGTAATTTTGTGTAACACTACTTCCAAACACATGACTTTTGCCTTCTTCAGTCAAGGGTCAGAGGTTAAAACGCATTAGCTGCAGAGGGAGATGAGAAAAGATTAAGCATCTTCTGTTGGGTTTCGCCGATCAAATATTGGTAACCTCATCTTCACCCAGATTCCATGTTTTTTATGTGAATTTGTCCTCTCCTGTAAAGTGGTTTATCACAAAATAACAAAAAAAGAAGAAAATAAACACATGGAGACTGTAAGGCTTGACACTATGACCAATTCAATGGGGTGGAGAGCATTAGTCACCCTAAACTGTTCTTGTTAGCAATGGAGATTAAATCCACCCCAAGTGAAAGACAGCAGCACATTTTTACTGTGCAGTTTCACAGGTGTTGAGTCTCCTGGTTTTTACCCATCAGGGTCACTTTTTTGAAAGTTTGCAGCCACCTCACAGACATAAGATGCAAATCTCACGGGTCATCAAACTGCCGAACCTAAAAAAAATGCAAAATGACAATGTTTTGCAGAGTGGATGTGAAAGGGGAATCGATCGTGTTGCCAGTTTCACCGCGGCCACCTGGTCGGCATGGAGACGGCTCACTGTTTTTACCAAGATATACAGGTTTCTGATCACGCATCTCACTGTTTTCACTGCAGCTGGGCCAACATGTGTGCAGTCACTGTACATTACTGTTCAGTCATCTTCACCGATGGCGACACGATTGCTGTTGCCCTGGCAGAACTGAATAAAATAATTTGGGATCACACAGCTACCACAGCAGGGGGAGAATACTAGAGGAAATGCTGTTTCCTCGGCCGAAGCACTGTGAGAATGCAAAGTGAAATGCCTGAAGTGCCTCGCATTGGGCAATCAACACCATGAACATACTTCACCTCATATCAGACATACTTTCAGGTAAGGCTGGAGCTGGACTGAGTTTCTGCCTGGAAATGTCTCACCCTGGGGGGGCAGGCTGGTGGTGGTAAATTATGCTGAGTGGGGGTTGGGGGGGAGGGGCTGTGGGGAAGTACTGCTCTATAGTCAGCCTGGATTACAGCCATGCCACCCGGTTTGATAAGCGCTGAGAGTAAGCTATAGCCTTAAGTAAGTAAGCTAATGATCACGTTTCTGACCCGAGTCACCAGCCCAAACGCAGGGCAGCGCAGAGGGAATTCTCCTGACTCTCCCGGTTAACCAGTCATCACGTCGAGAGGAAGACAAGGGAGAGTCCCAGCAGGAAGCGCTCACACACCCGCAGAGGGGCCAACCCCCCGATCTGACAGGCCCCGCGGAAGCAGGTCACTGGGGGATTTCAGCCCATCGCCCCCTCAATGGGCCAATATGTGTCATAAACCTCATGACACAAAGCATGCAGGATATTGAAGGGCCAGAAGAAATATACTCATCATTACATCATCTTCTTAGGGGTTAATAAACTCTATCTATCTATCTATCTATCTATCTATCTATCTATCTATCTATCTCTCTCTCTCTCTCTCTCTCTCTCTCTCTATATATATATATATATATATATATATATATATATATATATATATATATATATAGTGAATACACTGTGAATCATTTTATAGCTTCTAATTTTTTTATAACTTGTTTTGGAAATATTCTAGCATGTGGTATATGCATGTATACATAAAATCCAATAGCAAATACCCAAAGGGAAAAAAGTATTATGTAAAACAGAAAAATAAGTTGTGCAGATGTTTTTTTTCTAAATAACGATTAGCAACGAACAGAAAAATATACATAACTATATACAACAGAATAATATATTAAAATTCGTCCAAGGGGTCGAAACTGGCCGATCTGGACCTGGACTACCGAAATGTGGATGGTTCTGTTTTTCCAAGACGCCTGTAGTTCGCAGTTTTGCTGACCAATGTAATTTTCACACAATAGCTTATATTCACATTCATAGCATGTCTCTTAATACGTACGCGACAGATACACACTAAAGCAGAACAAAACGTATAACTTAAGAAAACAGAAAGCCATACTCCAACGAACCAGTGCGCATTTACCTGGAAACTACCGCATTTTCTTCGTCAGCATCGTCTGTGTGTGAAACGTATTTCTTCTTCTTCCACTTGAAGAGTTTGAAGGATTTTCCACCACTGTCCTTCTCCCCCGAGCTGGCCAGGTTTGCCTCGCTTTTGGAAAACAAACTTTTCAAACTTTTCCTACCAAAGGGACTTTTCTTAGCCATTATTGATTAAAAAAAAAATCCTTCAGTTTGCTCTCCTATTTAAACACCGGCGCTGCCTTCAGACACTACGTGGAATTTGCCTGAAGTAAAAAAACACAATATGGAAATTTGTGGAAATGTTTTGCGAATCAGAAAAGAGCGGTCATTCCTCTCTCCTTATCACAGAGCGGATCCTTTGCCCAAATGCTGGCTGATGTTGATTCACATACATTTTGCGCGAACCTGAGCGCCAAGGTGTCACATACAGCTGCGCCGCCACGCCCTCCGCCTGCGGCCGGTGAGGGAAGGCATGCCAAGCCTGGATCCGCAGACACCCATCTCACTGACAATCTGTGTCACTGGCAGCGATTCACAACAACATTTTAGTAATCCGAGTATTAGAAATTTACCTCTAATCCACTAGAAAGATAACTGACTTAAGTGCTGCGTAGCGGCTTAAATCATTTTGCATGATACACGATTATACGTATATTAGCGATCTACTACGGTGTTTGACGGCTACAGGTCTCTTATCATCAATCTCACTGTTTTCACCTCAGCTAGGTTAGCATGCATGGATGCTACACTATAGAAAAATTCAGTAATTCATGAGGATTTCCTTTATTAGTTATCATTGCTTAACAAAACAGCTTGATCTAAATAGCAGTATCTTTATATTAGCCTAATAGTATTCAGTTCTCTGTCATGGAGAGAGTACCTGCTGCTGGATCACAACACCCCTCCATCCTGCCGAAGGAAGCTGCTTCCTCACCTCCATGTCCTGACATCATCTGGACTACACACAGTTTTACTTTCTAAACTTTGGACTTCCTTTGCCGCCCCCTGGAGGATGCCCCCCCTTTGAGTCTGGTTTCTCTCAAGGTTTCTTCCTACTGGGGAGTTAGGGAGTTCCTTCCCAGTGTCACCTCTGCCTTGCTCACTGGAGGCGTTGAGCAAGGACAATATACTGTAAAGCTCTTTGAGTCAATGTATTGTTGTGAAAATGTGCTATATAAAGAAACTGAATTATCTTAATAATAATCCTGGCAATAGACTAATTTAGGTTATAAATTATAATCCTACATTACTTTTAATATGAGTAGGCCTATTGCAAGAAATGTTAGCAAAAATAATAATTCACTTCCTTTTTTATGTCACGTTATTTAAGTGTTACTTGCTGTTTTACTAGCAGGACTGAATAAAATATTATTTAATTGTTGTTTGTCAGTAGTAAGTGCTGGTTTATCTGTCAATTAGTCTTGTAACCCTTAATATTTAATTTGCCTTATTTCATAAAACTTCATGTTGAAACTATTAAGTGGGTCCCCCCCCAATATCAAACTGTCCCCTACGACATTGGTTGGTGTTGTTATCAATAATAATTATCATTAACAGCGATGTGATGGCTACACGTTTTACATTTTATTCAGCAAAGCAAAGCGACATGCTTTTTTGAGAGAGAGAGAGAGAGAGAGAGAGAGAAAGAAAGCAGGATCAGCCAGTCCCTGGAGCATCTGAGGGTTAAGGGCCTCGCTCAGGGGCCCAACGGTGACACCACTCCGCCGCCTGAGGGACACACCTGCATGTTTGTGCCAGGAGTTTGCATATTTAACCCCTGAGTGTCTGACAACCTCTGGCTGGTTTCTTCCTGAATTCCAAGGTCATGTGATCAGGGGAACTGCTGTCTCCAAATGTCCCGTAGCGTGTGTGTCTGAGCGTGCGCCCAGCAAAGGCCCGGGATCCTGCTCTGGGCATGCCTTGCTTTATGCCCTGAATTTTCTGGAAGACACTGCAACCATGAACTCGACGACCAGTGAAGAAACGAAGACCAAGTAATCATATACTCAGTCCTGCTTTTCAAAATGTTTGACATTACACAGTGTAACACATTGTAAATGACAGACGTTAAACCTCTCCTGATTAGGAATTAAATCTTAGCTGAGATCTGCCCTTTTAACTAAACTACCCCAACTTCATTTACATGCTTTTATCCAAAGCACAGTGCAATTGAATAATGAGAGTCAGCCAGTCCCTGGAACTATTTGCGGTTAAGGACCCAACTGTGACCACAGGATTGGAACCAGCAACTTTCAGAGACCTACTTTCAGTTTTTTTCCACAAGATTTTGCAGTATGCTTGTGGGAATATTTGCCCATTCATCCAGATGAGCATGTTAGCATAGAATTATCCAAAATGCTTCGGCATGCATATCAAGTTCCATGCTTCCGACTTTGTGGGAACAGTTTGGGGAAGGCCCTTTTCTGTTCCGGCATGACTGTGCCCCAGTGCACAAAGCAAGGTCAGACATGCTTGGGTAAGTTTGGTGTGGAAGATCTTGACTGGCCCAGACAGAGCTCTGACCTCAACCCCATGAACTACAATATTAGTTCATAATAAGATTGCGAGCCAGACCTTCACGTCCAACATCAGTGCCTGACCTCACAAATGCTCTTCTGGATGAATGGGCAAAAATAACCACACATTCCAAACTCTTCCCAGAAGAGAGGCAGCTGTTATAGCTGCAAAGGGGAGGGACCAACTCCATACAGACACCTATGGATTTAGAATGTGATGTCATAAAAGTTCCTGTAGGTGTAATGGCCAGGTGTCCCAATACCTTTGTCCATATAGTGTATGTGTGTATATATTTATACATATAATATGAAATCCATATAATTATCAATCCACCCATCCATAATATCCCTTTAAACATGTTTACATATAAATTAATAATTCTACAGGCATTGGACAACAGGGTATAGCAAATGGATGGATGGATGGATGGATGGATGGATAACAAAATTGAAAAAGTATTCTTTTGTAGTTTACAATCTTTTTATATACTGTGCCTAAAGTACAGACACAAACACAAGAAGTAAAACGTAAATAAAAAAAGATTCAAATAGTAATATTCTTCACAACGTAAATTATATTATAGGGAGAGAAATTACAGTAAGCATCAAGAGCAGCCAAACTCAGGGTTACCCAAGAGTAGCACAGTAACCTCATTTCCGTAATGTGGTCTTTATTCTTATATTTACTGCAGGGTTTTCCTCCCGCTGTCATCTCTACACTCAAGAACTGGTCTCCCATTCCCAATGCAGTGGTACCTGAGACTTAGTGAGACTACTAGGTTGGCCCCTGCTTTTGTATGTGCTACAGTAGATCATTGCAGTGTTGTAGATCTCACTTTATGGGTGGTGAGCTGCTCACTCCTCCCATTCCTGACACCAGTGGCCTGTGCTACGAAGCGAGGCTACTGGCTTATTGGGGTAACTTGTCGGATTTAAGGCAGTCTGGGCAAAATGTAAGTGAACGAATATGAGGTCCATTTAAACTGTGGTACCTTAAATCCGACACCCTGATAAGCCAGTAACCCCGCTTCGTAATACAGGCCACAGGGATGTGCTTTAACATCAACTACCTTAATTAAACAGCGATGGCTTTTAAAAGAGCTGCTTACTTCCATTCATAATTATTTAAATGCCTCCTCATAGGGATTAAGGTGACCTTGTGCAACAATTTAAAATCAATGATATAAAAGATATATGACATACAAAAATTCTTTTACCCAGCCCTTACAGCACGTAACACCAGTGATGTATATATGCTACATGCAGCCCGAGCAACAAAATAAACCATTAATTTATTAAATGCAATGAGTAAGTATGCACTTGGCTTCTCATTGCTTGAGATGCTTCCTCCATGATGACCCTTGACCCAAAGATTCATTTTAACAGAGCAGAAGCTACTGTTAAAATGCAATATGTGTCCCAAAAACAGCAGTGACTAAATTGTCTGTGACAAATGTATTTTGCAATACTCTGTTATGTATTTAGTAGGTTTGCCCACTCCTGTTCAAGGAACACAGGTTAACAGGTCATTTTCATCAGAGGTAATTTTTTGTGGGTTTTGTAGTATTTTTCATGCTGATTTCAAATCTGTGTTTAGTTTTTTGTGATGAAGCTATATGTAATATGATATTATGTACATGTAGTCTGCTTAAGTGTATTACAAGAGTTGTCTGTGTTTTTTATCTTATAGACAGCATCAACATTCTCTAGGTGACTAGATATTGATTTATGTTTTATTGACACCTGTCTAGTTGCGATTTGAGAATGATTAATTTGACCTAGTGTGCATGTGCATGTCTTCTGTATACAACTTAGTTTGGCGAGAAACATAGGTAGCTGTGCCTCAGGTTTCGTTTTGCTGACGTAAGCTTCTTGACAATTTTTTTATTATTTCTCAAATTGTTGCAAAAGAAATGCTAAATCTAACTCACAAGTTTGAATTCTGTGTCATCGTCTTGGAAATCGAAGGCGGCGGTGACAGACAGCATCAACTGTGTTGGCTTTCAGTTGTTATCATGCCTAGAAATCGCATTAATCATCCAGACAGTTTCTGTTATGTGTGTGGTTCATTCACAACGAAAGCACAACATCGCCCCATCACTGCAGATCTTAGGCCTCGTCCACACGGACGTTCGAAATGAACGCCCTCTGAACGCCATACGTGTTTTTCCTGCGTTTTGTAGCTGCGTTCGATTGGCGTTTCACTGGTGTTCGCTTGACGCTGTTTAACACCTACCTGACGCCCAATCTGTAGTTTCGTGTATTTACCTGTGGGGGCAGTAATTACTCTGTCCAAAGTGTTTACACGTGGGTCATCTTGGTTTATAGTTCTGCATTGAAAACATGCATCCCTATTCTTTATTACAACCCGGTTAAAGTTAACCAGCCGGCGACATTGCCCCGCATCTGGGACCATCCTGGGCAGCGTCGGCTCCCCGCTACCGGCTCCTGGCTCTCGGCTACACGGGTATGGCGCCGCGGTCCGGGCTGTCGCTTGCACGACAAAGACGCATGAAACGCGTATTTTAAATCAAAAATAAAAGCAAACGTATTACGCATATCTAACATAATAGTTGCGGTACAGAATCATGGGACATATTCGGTCCTCCAGAACGCCAATCGAACGCCATGTAAACGCAATAGCGTCGTTTTCATAGTGTTTGTCGGGATTTTGACGCCAAGAAAACGTTTCATGCAGCATTTATTTGACGCCACCTGAATAAGTAGCCGGCCGAACACCGGTGCTGAACGCCCGTGTGGACGCTTTGATTTGCCACGAACGCCAGAAAAACGCCTGGTACAGATGTCCGTGTCTCCCGCACATCATCCGGCCTGCAAGCAGTCCTCCAACTTGCAGGGAAAATTTTTTTGGGGGTTGGTGGCGGGATTGGCACTGCAACCACCGTAAAACAATGCACAAGTGCTCAATTAAAACAAGCTAGATACTCTTACACTCTCCGCGGGAGTAGCTTTGTTGCAGCCACCCGCAGGAAGGCTGCACACACAATGGAGGGGATGGGGGAAAGCCTTCCGGAGCCCCATCCCCAGACGAGTCGAAACCGTCGGAGAGCTAATAGGGTCAGGCCTGTTGGGGGTCGGGGCTGGTGTGGGGCTGGTGTGGGGCTGAGGCGTCGCCTGCCGCATGGCGGCACTCAGGTTCCAGTTTGAGGCGGCCCATCTGGGTAGGAGTGTGAAACATCTTGTCTCTCCAGCAAGATGACCATCTTCCTCTGCTGTCGGGGGAGCTTCGTGAACTCCACATTTCGGTGGCAGCGCTCTCTGAGGTACACAGACCAGGGAATGGCCAGATCTCTGTAGGTGGGTATACCTACTTTTGGTCTGGTTGTTCTGATGGCTGCCATACTCAGGGAGTAGCTGTTGCCGTAGCGGATCGGCTCCTCCCAGTGGTGTATGATGTCACTCCTTTCAATGAGCTTGTCATGAGACTCAGGTTAAGGCACTCCTTGGGTGTCTTATCTGTAGTCTCAGTGTCTGCTCCGACAACGGTGAGTGATGTCTCACTGAGGGAGACATTTTATTGGCAGCTTCGCTCGGTGGTTGAAGTGTGCCCACGAGGTGACACTCCTCTGGTCATGGGTGACTTCAATGCGACCACTGACACTGACAGGCTGGCTATGAGGATTGCGTGGGTCCCCATGGGTCTGAAGACCGGGGTGAAAGTGGCTCCATGTTCCTTGACTTTGCGAAAGGTCAGGAGCTGCGAGTCGCTGGATCGTGGTTCCAACGCCCTGAGCCGCATCGTTGGACTTGGTACCACAAAACTGGTGATACGGCGAAGGAGATCGATCACATCCTCACAGGCAGACGCTGGAGGCTCCTGCAGAACAACCTCCTACTATTGGTCTGTTTTGCCAATGGTGTTCAGTATAACATTATTGTACTTGCTATTAAACTTTTTCATATTTCACATATCAAATTTTGCAAAGCTTCATAAATTTCCCACTGTAGCTATCAGTAGCCTCAGCATACACCTGTGCAGCCACCTGTGCTGAATCGTTTTTGGTAACCAATCGAAATACTGGTTTAATGCAGCCCCCTTCCCCCGGGTCCTAAACATGGCCGGCAACGTGAATTTGGAGAAGCAATGTTACGTTTGGATCAGGACATGTAGGCGGTTTGTATGAAAAACAGGAAGATGCAGAGGACAGGAAGAGATTGAAACAGATTATATTGTTTATATATAACATAATATAAAAGCTAATAAATACACATTTATTTGAGGGGGGGGGGGGGGTGTTAAATAGGCCTAACGAGTACTGTATAACTAGAGATGGACATAACTGGTACCGTGGTACGCAAGTACGCATTCACCTTTAAAAACGATACGTGCGACAATCCATTGTGGTAACAGTGTACATGCGTAGGCCTACTTATTTTATGTGCATTTGCGCTGATATCAAAATAAAATATAATGCAATTAATCTTTATATGCTAACTCTACTTCATTTTATGGTATACAGCTTAAAATGCAAGGTATTTTCTTATCATAGCAGCACGAATGCACATAAAATAAGTACGCATTTACACTGTTAATTGTCCAAATGTCCAAAATTCACATTTTGGACATTTGTAATTTCATATCTCTACAATGTAATTCTAGAGATCTGTAATTAATTCGCCAGGTCTGCCAACGTAAGGAAATGCAGAGATTAGTCTTATGACTGATTGGATGGAATATATTCAGTATTTGGGTATTAGCCTGTACATTGTATACACTCACCTAAAGGATTATTAGGAACACCTGTTCAACTTCTCATTAATGCAATTATCTAATCAACCAATCACATGGCAGTTGCTTCAATGCATTTAGGGGTGTGGTCCTGGTCAAGACAATCTCCTGAACTCCAAACTGAATGTCCGAATGGAAAGGAAAGGTGATTTAAGCAATTTGGAGCGTGGCATGGTTGTTGGTGCCAGACGGGCCGGTCTGAGTATTTCACAATCTGCTCAGTTACTGGGATTTTCACGCACAACCATTTCTAGGGTTTACAAAGAATGGTGTGCAAAGGGAAAAACATCCAGTATGCGGCAGTCCTGTGGGCGAAAATGCCTTGTTGATGCTAGAGGTCAGAGGAGAATGGGCCGACTGATTCAAGCTGATAGAAGAGCAACTTTGACTGAAATAACCACTCGTTACAACCGAGGTATGCAGCAAAGCATTTGTGAAGCCACAACACGCACAACCTTGAGGCGGATGGGCTACAACAGCAGAAGACCCCACCGGGTACCACTCATCTCCACTACAAATAGGAAAAAGAGGCTACAATTTGCACGAGCTCACCAAAATTGGACAGTTGAAGACTGGAAAAATGTTGCCTGGTCTGATGAGTCTCGATTTCTGTTGAGACATTCAAATGGGAGAGTCAGAATTTGGCGTAAACAGAATGAGAACATGGATCCATCATGCCTCCATTCACTGTACTAAAATGGCCCCCACAGTCACCAGATCTCAACCCAATAGAGCATCTTTGGGATGTGGTGGAACGGGAGCTTCGTGCCCTGGATGTGCATCCCACAAATCTCCATCAACTGCAAGATGCTATCCTATCAATATGGGCCAACATTTCTAAAGAATGCTTTCAGCACCTTGTTGAATCAATGCCACGTAGAATTAAGGCAGTTCTGAAGGCGAAAGGGGGTCAAACACCGTATTAGTATGGTGTTCCTAATAATCCTTTAGGTGAGTGTAGAAAGTCACCAAACTGATCGCAAACCAGCCCGAACTTTGTTCACCTGCCCAAAGCAATATTCACCCACAAAAATAAAATTAAAAACCACCCAATTTAGCAACACTGCACATAATGTGGGACAGTTTCTTTAAAAAAATAAAAATGAACAAGTCTGTGAAGATAACGGTGGCATAAATTGAGTAGTACTACTAAGGTAATACAGAAAAGATTGCATACATTTCAACATTAATACTGAACAGAGCAGGAAAAAATCAAGGATGTTTATGTAGCTCTGTTTCATTTATCAGATTATATCATGATTTTGAATTTGGGTTTTTCATGTGAAATATTGGGAGGTTTCTTTGACAAAAGTATAGGATGATGGCAATGTTTTCATATATTTGCATTTACGAAACGCATATTTTCAAGTCACACTCATGCACCTAGTTATAAAATGTAGTCGCACCGCCTCCAAAAATGCCCGATGTCTAAAAGACAATAAAGCCATCTGGTGTCGGTTCTAGGTATTTTTATCTTATAGACAGCATCAACATTCTCTAGGTGACTAGATATTGATTTATGTTTTATTGACACCTGTCTAGTTGCGATTTGAGAATGATTAATTTGACCTAGTGTGCATGTGCATGTCTTATAACAAAGAATACGACCTACGGTTTGGCAACAATAAGCAGTAAATTAATTTATATGGAACATACTTTTATTTTAGAGCACCATACGCCGATTAAAATGTTATCTCTGGATGTAGTCCACCAATGCATAACTTTGAAATTTTATTGATTTAAATCCATGCACGTTTGCGCTTATACACGATGTTAACACTAGAGGGCAGGCCAACTCCAGTTCCAGACCTCCGACTTGAGGTGAAACACACACACACACACACACATATACTGTAGTATAACATATGGAAGACGAGTATTAATATTCTCAATTAGGTAATAAGGTAATATTTTCCCTCCGAACCAAAAATACCGTGAAATGTTCCGGTATTTTTAAATATGGTTTTAGACACAAATTTAAAGATTAGAATAATCATGAACATTGCGTTTAAGCTAAATCAAATTAGTTAACTGAAAACTAGCTTTATCCTTCTAGTCATGCTGTTAGGAATGAAATGAAGAAAACAAATTTTAAAATCTTTGCCGTTTAAAATACAGTGTTTAAACGAATAAATGATTGTTTGTTCAGAGTTTTTAAGACTTAAACAACTGTTAAATCTGGCTACAAGATAAAAGTTTTTTTTTTTAGCGCACGCGTAATGATACATTATTTAGGGTGACCAGCTAATCCATGTCAGGGAGGACACTTTGAGCTACTTCAGGTTTTACAAACTACTTTCAAATTGAAAGGCTCCTGTGCTCGGCTAATTAGTTCAGCTCTTCTTGTGCTTTGATTGGTTTATTTCCTTGACTGAAAGACTCATCCAGCTGTTTCACATTAGCATTAGTGACACATGCATGATTATAGGAGACTGACCAATCAGCACACAGCAAGAGCTCAGTGCTCAAGTGAAATCCAGGTCCGTTTAATTGAAATGGTAATTTACAATTCCTGTCCTAGCTCAGAGTGTCCTCCCTGACATGGATTATCTGGTCACCCTACATTATTGCCCCTCGGTTTTTAGCTTGCTTAAAAATATCCTCACCTAAGGCGTCATACGTTGCCTTATTCATCAAATTAATCTCAGTCGCAGTTAATTAAGAGCAGAAGCAGAATACACCAGTCCCGGGAAGCAATGCTATCCAACTTTGTTCAACTGAATTAGAAAGGGTACTGAGCGCAGTTAAATACGTTTGATGAGTAGGCTACATCAGTACAATGTAAAAAAAAAAATATATTGAGTTTGAATTAATATATTCTAATAGCGTAGCAAGTTGATTAATACAGGGCAACAATAGAGATGCACCGAACCGATATTAATATTAAGATAAAAAGTGTTTTTCTGCGGCATTCAACACTGTAACACTTCCACTGGTTTTTTTTTGTCACTCAGTGGGTGTGACCGCAGTGAGTTCTGCCTGCGGTGACGTCACGTGCATACCCTTTGCAGCAGGAGGAGCGTAAGAACGTCAGACAAGAGGGTATCCATCTGGAAGTATTTTACGCTTTTAACAACAACAACCAATAGCACATCGACTTGTAATGTTTGTAAAAAAAAAAAGTTTTGAGGGGTGGGAATAGCCTTTGGTGGAAAATTATAAGCATTCGCTACTTGTTTATACTTGTTTTGAAGATATTCATATTGAACTGCAAATGCCTCAAAAACGCTTAAAACAAGATGTATTAACGAGATTAAACAGTACGTCATGTATGTTCCTAGTAGCCTAAATCTTTTTGGCATACATTTTTTCATTTGTATTTACAGGTTTAATATATATATATATATAATACAGTAAAATGAGCTCTTGAATCAGAATCGGTATCGGCAGTTATCAGAATTGGATCAGAACTGAGAAAATATGGACCGGCCCATCCCTAGTCAACAGCACAAATTCTGTCAGCACTTGGTTTATCTCGTTTGCAAATTGAAATTCTTGTTCTGGAGGCTGATATGCAGATCTTTTACACTTTCTGCGCCAGGCAATTCCAGACGATCATCATTTGTTCAGCAGCTTTTGAAAGGAGGCTTCAGAGCACAGAAGGGAAGACATATACTTCACCTTCCTCTTGCTTATTGCCTGCCTGGTGACCATGTGACTTCCCAGGGTCCTTTGCTCCACCCACATTCCTCAGTTGTTATGAGGCACCCATAAACAATGAAAAACAAGCAAACATTACGGAGATGGTCAACAAGTAGTACCAAAACCAGATCATAACCCACATATCTCTTATGTGTGTAATCAGCACCTTATCTATAAATGTGTGTGTGTTGTGGGCATGTGTTGTTCTTCTGTGATAGGAATCTTGTGGGTTGTATAAAGGGGAAAGTGAAAATGTGATGTTGAATAATACACATACATATTCTGCAGCTTCAAAAGAACTCAGAATGAAAGTTATGCATTGTGTGACTATCCAAGTTATGTAGTATCTCCTACTTTCCAGTTAAAAATACCCTCCCACATACGCTGACTTATTCTGGTCTTTTTTAACATTGAATATGAATATGGAAGAAAGCAAAATGAGGCATAAAGTTTATACATACATATACACACATATACCATATATACAGTTGAAACCAGATATTTACACACATTTCAGAAAAAAACACAAAAACTTTTTTTTCTTTACTGTCAAACATTAAATCAGAGTAAACTTTTTCTGTTTTAGATCAATAAATATTAACATATTTTTTGCATTTCTTAAATGTCACAATAAAGTGAGAGAATTTTATGGAATTTTTTTTTGTATTACTTTCATCAGACAAAAATTTACATACACTTCCATATTATTTGGTACAATTGCCCCGAAACTCATTCACTTGGGCCAAACGTTTTGGGTATCCTTCCACAAGCTTTGTACTGTACAGTAGTTTGCTGGAATTTTGGCCCACTCCTCTTGACAGAACTGGTGTAACTGGGTCAGGTTTGTAGGCCTTCTTGCTCGCACTCACCTTTTCAGTGCTGCCCACAAATTTTCTATGGGATTGAGATCAGGGCTTTGTGACGGCCACTCCAATACCTTGACTTTGTTGTCCTTAAACCACTTTGTCACTAATTTGGAGGTATGCTTGAGGTCATTGTCCATTTGTTAGACCCATTTGCACCCAAGCTTCAACTTCCTGGCTGATATCTTCAGATGTTGCTTCAATACATTCACATAATGTTCTTTTCTCATGACACCATCTATTTTGTGAAGTGCACCAGTCCGTCCTGCAGCAAAGCAGCCCCACATTATGCTGCCACCCCCATACTTCACAGCTGGGATAATGTTCTAAGGCTTCAAAGCTTCCCCCTCTTTCCCCCAAATATACCGTTTGTCATTATGGCCGAACAGTTCAATTTTTGTTTCGTCAGACCGCAGGACATGTCTGAGAAATTAAGAGTTTTGTCTCCATGTGCAGTTGCAAACTGTAGTCTGGCTTTTTATGGTGCTTTTGAAGCAATGGCTTCTCCTCCCAGAGTAACCTTTCAGCTCATGTCGGACAGGACTTGTTTTACTGTGGATAATGATACTGTCGTACCAGTTTCAGCCAGCATCTTCACAAGGTCTTTTGCTGTTGTCCTGGGGTTGATTCGCACATTTTGCACCAAAAAACATTCCTCTCTGAGACTCAGAATGATGGTTGTACATTCCAATGTTTTTTATAATTGTGTATTATTGTCTGAATGGATGAATGTGGGACCTTCAGGCATCTGGAAATTGCACCTAAGGATGAGCCACACTTGTGGAGGTCCACAGTTCTTTTCCTGATGTCTTGGTTGATTTCTCTTGATTTTCCCATGATATCAAAGAAAGAGGCTCTGTGTTTGAGGTGCGCCTTTATATGCATCCACAGGTGTGCCACCAATTAACTCAAATGGAATCAATTAACCTATCAGAAGCTTCTTAATCTCAGAATGGAAACATCAGGAGTCTTCTTTTTGTTTAAAGACATAATAAACTTAGTGTAAGTATATTTCTGGCTTTACTCTAAGATTCAATGTTTGACAGTAAAGAAGAAAAAGCTTTTGTGTTTATTTTTTTGTTTTTTTATGTAAATATCTGGTTTCAGTGTACATGCACACACAGTGCCAGTCAAAGGTTTGGACACGCCAAGCTGCCTACAAAGAAGAGTGATAGTGTTGCATCACATGACCTGGTCACCTGACCTAAACACAGTAGAAATGGTTTTGGGGGAGTTTGACCGGAGAGTAAAGGAAGAGCAGCCAATGAGGGCTCAGCTTACATGTGGGACCTCCTTCAGGACAGCTGGAAAAGCATCTCAGGAGGCCACCTCATGGAACTGGCGTAGAGGAGACAGTCAGGTCAACCAGGACCTGGAGCATTTGGGGTTAATGTGTGGAGTTGGCTTGTTCTCCCTGTGTTGTCGTGGGGTTTTCTCCAGGTATTCCATTACCCCCCCACCACCACCATCCCCCACTCCAAAAACATGCCGAGGCTGATTGGAGTTACCAGACTGTCCATAGGTGTGCTTGTGCAAGTGAATAGTGAGTGTGCCCTGCGATGGGTTGGCGCCCTACGATGGGTTGGTGCCCTATGATGGGTTGGCGCCCTATGATGGGTTGGTGCCCTGCGATGGGTTGGCGCCCTACGATGGGTTGGCGCCCTACGATGGGTTGGTGCCCTATGATGGGTTGGCGCCCTATGATGGGTTGGTGCCCTGCGATGGGTTGGTGCCCTATGATGGGTTGGCGCCCTATGATGGGTTGGTGCCCTGCGATGGGTTGGCGCCCTACGATGGGTTGGTGCCCTGCGATGGGTTGGCGCCCTATGATGGGTTGGCGCCCTGCGATGGGTTGGCGCCCTATGATGGATTGGCGCCCTGCGATGGGTTGGTGCCCTACGATGGGTTGGTGCCCTGCGATGGGTTGGCGCCCTACGATGGGTTGGTGCCCTGCGATGGGCTGGCGCCCCATCCTGGGTTGTTCCCTGCCTCATGGCCATAGGCTCACAATCCTGAATAGGACAAGCAGTTATAGGAAATGAATTGATGGTCTTATAATTATTCTAAAATGTAGATAATAACACAAATAAACCTTTCTACTGTATATGATGTATGTGTGTGTCTGTGTGTGTATGTATGTATATATATATGTATACATATAGCTTAGCCATTCCAAACCGTTCCTGAATGGCACCCTGGGATTCTCCTTTATAACATACCCTTATATTTTCTGCCTCAGTCACTAGATTTTCGACTAATAAAAATCTCCTCTAACTGATTAAATTAATGAATGGAATTAGAGGTGTAATATAATGTATAATAAAATATAAAGTATATTCTAATGTTAAATGACATTTTTCCCTGAACAAGTATACCCTTACTAGCCAGATATATAGCTTTAAACATTTTCCTTGGTATAAGACATTTGCAGTCCTGTAATCCATTCTCTCGGGAATATGAATACGTATTAGCAAGTTTTTCTCAGTGCTGGGATTCATTAGTGATATATTAACTGATATTTGACATAGAACTCCACATTAAAAAGGCAGACTGGTCTTAATATATAATGCTCAACCAGCTTCAGACTGATGGAATCTGGTGCCGTCAATGTAAAATTTTGGAAGAAGTAATTGATGACTAACTTGGGGTTTCCATGAAATAATTTAAGGGTCTCAATGTGCTTAACATGAATTTGTATGAATGTGTAATACATTTTATCTTTTTTTTCAATTGACAGTAAATGGTTATAAAACTGTAAACGAATCACGAAAGCTTCACTTTGACCATTCAAAGTTTTAACAGAACAATAAGCTTCTGAAATGAGTAGTTCTACTTCATATAATGGAACCGACACATATTTGCTTTATTACTTTGTGCATGTGGAGGTGCTGTTTAATAACGCACACGCCCAAAGTGACACACACGTGAACCTAAAAATCAACAGGCTGGAATTACTGCGAAACTCTGCTGCCCCATCTGATCTGACAAGCAGCACGTTTAATCAGGGAGCACATTGTTTGATTTCAAAGGCCATAACAGTTTCCACTTTTACTTTTTGTTCCAGCGAATCTCCGGCGATACTGTTCCAAGGAGCTGAGTGCCAGAGCAGGTGACACCCATGAAGCCAGTTCGCTCTGCAGGTAGTGTCTCCTTGATCTTTTCTGTCCGTTTGTAGCCATATCATTAGAACATCTACAAGTTACATCTCTCCGAGACAACAAGAAGTATGCATTGGTAGAACTGGTGCTGCTGCCCATATGAAAAAAAAACTGTATGATTCATATACAGCAACCATACTGTATATTTTTCTTACTTAATTCAGCCAGAATTGCCTTCTGTGTTTCATACAAGTCCAATATATGTCCTATACAAAATCAGACTGGTTATGGCCACTTTCATATTAAAAAGCGCACATTAAACATGTAAGGGAATTTTTGGGTCATATATGAAAACTGCATAAAATATTATATGAGTTTTACATGAAAACAATATGTAAAGGTATATGGTACTGTATTACTAAAAGAATAAAGAAACTTACTAATTCTCATATACAAATCATTTAAAGTTCTTATATTAAATCATATGCTAGTCTAATTGAAGTCGTATAGGATTTATTTACATTCTGTGTCATTTGTTTAGAGGTATTTCATATTGTTTTAATAGGGAAACTGTGTGCTTGCTGTCACGCCCCGCTCCGTCCGCTCCCGATGTGTGCCACGCCCACCTCATTACCTCCTGTTTCGCCCTAATTGTTCCCACCTGTAGCTCGTTCTCTGTTACCTAGTCTTGTGTATATAGTCCGAGTCTCAGTCTGTATTCCCCAGATCTGTCATCGTTGTATGGTCCGTCGTTGTCTGCACCTGTCCTTTTGCCTTCAATAAACCCTTCACCGGACCTTTTGGCTTCGTTCGCCTGCTTCCGTGCTCGCGTTCACCTCCGAAGCTGACAGAATGACAGATCTCCGGAAGAAAGGATCCCCCCTAGCCGAGGAAGAGTACCTCGGCTTGGTAGACGAGGTCCTGCACTGGCTGACCCAGCCCGAGATCCAGGAAGATCCCGCGGCTCGCCGGTTAGCTCACCGAAGCCGGGATATCCTGGAGGGGATATCTGTACCCGGCGACGCGCACCAAGCGGACGTGGTGCGCGAAAACCTCCAGCAGCTTCGGGAGGTAGCGGCTGCAGCCCTGCAAAGGCAGGTGGAACTTGACAGCGGGCTGATGTACCGCTCGCCACCCGCTGATGCGACCCCGCTGCTGCCTACCGGATCCGGAAGGAGAAAGAAGAGGCGAAAGGGAAAGGCTGAAGAAGCCGCCCCGACTCTCTTCTTGGGAGCGTGCTCCCTTCGCCCCGCCTTGGAGGACGCCTGGGTGATAGGTGGGCCCCAAGACGCGGAGGACCTGCCTCCATTGGAGACTGGAGATGCCTGGCCAGAGCGCTGTCCTGGGAGATGGAACAGCGCTGTCAGAGACGCCAGTCCCCGGGTCCCTAAAGCGCGAAAAGGGAGAGCGCATACGCGCTCAGCACCCCTCCTTCCTGCACCGGACCTGCGTGTTCCGGATCTGCCCGCGGCACCGCCGGCTGCTGACGCCGCCGCCGATCTGCCAGCGGCATCACCCTTCCTGCCTGCTGCCTCCTCTGATCCGCCCGCGGCTGCGTTGCCTGCTGCCTCCGCCGATCCACCCGCGGCTGCGCTGCCTGCTGTCGCCGCCTATCGGCCTGCGGCTGCGCTGCCTGCTGCCGCCGCTCCGGATCTGCCCGCGGCTGCGCTGCCTGCAGTCCCGCCTGCTGCAGCCGCCGCGAGGACAGCAGCACCGCCCGACCTGCCAGTCCTGCCTGTCTTCCCTGCTGCAGCTGCCGCCGCTCTGCCTGCGGCACCGCCTGCTGCAGCTTCCGCCGCTTCGTCAGCGGCACCGCCCGTCCTGCCTGTCTTCCCTGCTGCAGCTTCCGCCGCCTTGTCAGCGGCACCTCCTGTCTTGCCTGACCCGCCTGTCCTGCCTGGCTTGCCTGCAGTCCCGGTGGCTGGCCGCATGGAGGCTGCGCCCGCCGAGGCGCCCCCTGCTGGCCGCATGCTGGTGGCGCCCGCCGAGGCGCCCCCTGCTGGCCGCGTGGAGGCTGCGCCCGCCGAGACGCCCCCGGTTGGCCGCGTGCTGGTGGCGCCCGCCGAGGCGCCCCCTGCTGGCCGCGTGGAGGCTGCGCCCGCCGAGACGCCCCCTGCTGGCCGCGTGGAGACGGCGCCCGCCGAGGCGCCCCCTGCTGGCCGCGTGCTGGTGGCGCCCGCCGGGGTGTCCCTCTCTGGCGCGCCCGGAGTGCGCGCCTTTGGGGGGGGGTTCTGCCCCGCGACGGCGCCCCCTGCTGGCCGTGGGATGGCAGCGCCTATCCTGCCGGCACCTGAGCTGCCTGTCCTGCCGGCACCTGAGCTGCCTGTCCTGCCGGCACCTGAGCTGCCTGCCCTGCCGGCACCTGAACTGCCTGCCCTGCCGGCACCTGAACTGCCTGCCCTGCCGGCACCTGAACTGCCTGTCCTACCGGCACCTGAACTGCCTAAGGTTGCCACGGTTACGCCCCCTGCTGCCCGCGTGCTGGTGGCGCTCAATGAGGCGCCCCCTGCGGGCCGCACGCCCGAGCCCGTCTCACCTGACCGGCCCGTCTCGCCTGTCCAGCCGGCCCAGCCCTGCTCACCTGTCCAGCCGGCCACCGTTCCAGTCCTGCCCGCGGCCCCGCCTGAGGCCGCCGTTCCAGCTCTGCCCGCGGCCCCGCCTGAGGCCGCCGCTCTGCCTGCGGCCACACCCGAGGCTCCGGCTGCCCCGCCTGTTGCCTCTTTGGAGGCCAAGACACTTGTCTGCCCAGACTTGACCTCCCTTGAGACTCCCTCGCCCTTACCCCGGCAAGACCGACACCACCCAGGACCCCGCCTGTCAGTGTCCCGTAAGGGACGGGGACACAGGCGTCGGGCCTGGGTCCCGCCCGCCATGCCCCCTGGCTCGCCCGTTCGGCCCCTAGCTGTGGCTCGGTGGCTGCCTGCGGGTCCTGCGCCTCGGGGTCGGCGGTCGCCGCCGGGTCCCCCCCTGGTCCCTGGGTGCCGGTCCTCGGTCCCGCCTCCGGCTCCCGGTCGGCCGCCTCCGGGCCCCCCTGCTCCGGCTTGGCGTCGGACGGCGCCTTCGCCGGTTTCGGCTGCGCCTCCGCCTGCCGCGGCTTCCCCCTCCTGCCTGCCTTCCCTGGTGTTCCCTCCGGCTCCCTCCTGGTCCCCTCCGTCACTCCCTCGTCCCGTCCCCTTGGTCCCTGGGTGGTCCCCTCCTGCTCCCTTCTCCCTCTCCCCTGCGGCCCCTCCGGCCGCTGCCCGTCGCCCCCCTGGGCCTTTTCGTGCTCCCCTTGCTCCTCCTCCCTTTTCGTTCGTCCCGCCTGTCTCTCCTTCTGGTCCCTTTGTCCCTCCTTTTGGCACTCCTGGCCCTTTCGTGTCGCCTGTGGGTGTTCCCCCTGTGTCTCCCTTCTGGGTTTGTCTCTCCGCCTTCCCTGTTCTCTGTCAGGTCCTGTCCTTCTTTTCGTCCCTGTTCGTGTTTTGCGTCTCCGTCCTGTTCCCTGGGTTTGGTTGACGTTCTGTTTTGTCTTTCAGGTCCTGTTCCCCGGTTTGGTCCCGTCCGTCGCGCCGGTGGGCGCGCCTTTGGGGGGGGGTTATGTCACGCCCCGCTCCGTCCGCTCCCGATGTGTGCCACGCCCACCTCATTACCTCCTGTTTCGCCCTAATTGTTCCCACCTGTAGCTCGTTCTCTGTTACCTAGTCTTGTGTATATAGTCCGAGTCTCAGTCTGTATTCCCCAGATCTGTCATCGTTGTATGGTCCGTCGTTGTCTGCACCTGTCCTTTTGCCTTCAATAAACCCTTCACCGGACCTTTTGGCTTCGTTCGCCTGCTTCCGTGCTCGCGTTCACCTCCGAAGCTGACACTTGCTCTTCAAGCTTTACATGTTTCCACCTAATTGCTTATATTACAGCAATAATATTTTTATAACTCATATAATTATCATACATGATTTCAGTCAATATTACAATATACATGCATATACTAAACTCAGTACTGTGAAAAAAAGACGTGCTAAAGAAAATGTCACAAATTAAAAAGAAACATGGTGATGTATGATTTGAAAGGAAAATATTAATATGTGAAAAATGCAATCGCATGTTGTATAATACACTCTATTAAAAATGTTGTAATCAAAATGTGTGCTTGTGTGTGGTGTTTAAATGTTGTGTTTCATGTAAGGCTGAAAATCAGTATACAGATTATGACTATAATTGAAAAGACAAGAAAAGAGCAAGGGCATGATTGAAGAACAGCCTTGTACTGGTTGGCAATGAGAATCAGTTTTATTGGCAGGTATGTTTACACATATAAGGAATCTGTTTTTGTGACAAGCTCCACAGTGAAAGAGAATGACAGTGACAAGACCGATAATTAAATAATAAAAATTAGAACAAGTAAATAGGGAAAAACAATACACAAATTGACCATTTTTATGTACAAATATATTACAATAGACATTTTTGTATATTATGTGCAAATTCGAAATCTAAAAAATATAAACTAAGTATGTATGTAAGAAGTGTACAAAAAGTGTTGTGTGTTCCACAATTATTGTCTGAGATGGACTTCCTGAGAGAAGAAGCTGCTGCTGTGCCTGGCCGCGTTCTGCACTGTCGACCAGACGACAACAGTTCAAAGAGGGAAACTGGGTAAACTGCATTATGTTTTATACACCTCTCAAAAGATGAGGCTGGCATTCATATTAAATTAGCATTCTTTCCCTATATTTTTACATCTTGAAAATCTATAAGGCTTTATTCAAATGCTGGACATAAATAACATATATGATTGTTAATACACAAATATTATGCATTTTGTATATGTGGTTTTTGCAACATAAGTCCCTTACGGTATTCTGTTGTAACATATAAGAATCACAGATGTTTTTAACAAAGCTTTTCCGTATGGGTGGAGAGAGAGGTTCCTACTAAACTACCTCACACATATGAACACTGGCCTAAGTGTATTCTAAGAGATCAAAATGACACATTTCAAGAGTGCCTATGTGTCATCTGACTTATTCTACTTGTGAAAATCACATGTCATAACTGCCCAGTAGCTGAGTTGACATTGCAGAATGAAAAGGTCGACCTTTTCATGACAAGCGCTTCAGAACTTACCGCACGTTATGTCACTTAAGCCGCTCAGCAAAGCCAGGCCAACATGGCAAATCTTACTGTTGACATTTATTTATTCGGTAGATACCTTCATCCAAAGCGATGTACAAGTGATGTACATTTAAAAGATATATTTTCCACCGAAAGCGATTTATAGGTGAGGGCCAGTGAATAGGCTGGAGCCTTTGGAGTTAAGGGCCTTTCTAAGGGACCCAGTGACATCACTGTGCCAGCCACGGGATTCGAGCCAGAGACCTTCCGATCACAGGCACATTGGTCTACATCAGCATTTCCCAGCCCAGTCCTCGGGGACACACAGCCAGTCCATGTTTTTGCTCCCTCACAGCTCCCTGCCAGACAGTCCATGTTTTTGCTCAGAGCTGATAGGGAGCAGAAATGTGGACCGACTGTGGTTCCCCGAGGACCAGATTGGGAAACACTGCTCTACATTACAGGTCACCGTGTAGGTAGCAGACAGCAACCACAGGTCGCATTGTGATATAATACACTACTGGTGCAGCCATTCATCACATTATCTTACCTCATGTTGTCATGCTGCATAGACTGCAGGTTTGGAGCAGCCAGAGGAAACCCAGGGGCAGAACTGCAGGCAGCAGGGGCAGATCTCCAGGGGCTCCTTGACTAAACGCTATGGGCACATGCACACACATCATATACTACAGACAGAGAGGCCAGCCACACAGCCTGCACACTGCGGGGGACGCACTCACAGAGTGGAGCCGCTCTTTGACATCCTAATGTCAAAGGTGTGAGGTAGCAGTGCTACCCAGCCAGTCACACCTGCTTGCACATAAGATGACTAATGATGACTATAAATAAACTTCCTAAAAGTCCTGCGACCAACCCCTAGATAGTCACAACTGAAAATTAATTTCAGGATAGAGTAAGCAAATGGAAAAAGGTGGGGCCAATCCGGCATGGCAGGAAACCAGGGGATGAGCTCATTCATTAAACTCACCCCCCAATTCCTTCCTCCTTCCCCCATGTAACAGAGGTGACAGATGAGGCCGTCTACCCTGACAACTGCAGTGGCACCCTGTCCTACCCACAATGCCCTGGGTGCGCATTCTCTGCTGCTCTGATGAGGCTGAGTACTTTGTTCCCAGGTTCTGCCCTGTGGTGAAGAAGGTCCGTTGAAGCAAAGGTCTGGCTTACGGGCCGTTAGTGCTGTCATGCAGCGATGCCACAGGCAGGAAACAAAACGCAGTATTTCAGAGAAGGCCACAGGTTTTGGTTATCTTTGAAACAGAGCTGTGAGATAGGAAACAGGATGTTCTGTGTATGTGCTGGTCATAGTCCACCTGCCGGCATGAGAAACAGAAAAGGCTCCCTGCTGTCATTTACCGCACAGAGTGTGACACCTCTGTGTCACCGACAAAAAAACGAGGAAAATGGTAAATATCAGCTGACATTTAGAGAGTTTTTAGCTAGTGCCTAACCCTTCACTGACAGTAGGTCTGGCTTCCTATATGACTCTGAGCTTTC
This sequence comes from Paramormyrops kingsleyae, assembly GCF_048594095.1. Lineage (NCBI taxonomy): Eukaryota > Metazoa > Chordata > Actinopteri > Osteoglossiformes > Mormyridae > Paramormyrops > Paramormyrops kingsleyae. The sequence continues at coordinate 9,007,551 of NC_132819.1, read as the reverse complement.
AGTCAGCTTTTAAATGTAGATTAAAAACATTTAGTTTATATAACCAGAAATGGCATTTTGTGTGCCCAACTAACTGCCACAGTCCAGTTATCTGTTTTCAGGATCTCGCTGTCTCCCTAAAGACAACATTCATAAGAATCAACGACTTAAACTGGTATACAGGAGTCAGGGCTAAAAAGTGTACACTAAGTACCAGGAAGTGAAAGTGCTGCAAATGGGAAAGGCCTGCTGAGCCTGACCTCCGACGCACTGCATGATGGGAAATTCAGAAGTGAGGGCAGGGCCAGGGCATTTTGCCAGTGGGCTGACTGGTTTGTGGCCTGGCAAAATTTATCACGGGAACCCTGGCCAGCAAAATTTGCAGTGGGGGATTCAAGGCCATTTTTCAATCCCAGTCCAGCCCTGGCTGTTAGGGAAAGTAGGGAAAGATTTGTTGTTGGTGTGGGAATCCCTTTCCCTGCCCCTCTGGTAGGCGTACAGGCTGAAACATGTGACCGGGTCGAACCATGTGACCGTGCTGAAAAATATTATCGTGATGAATCATGCAATCATGCCGAACCATGCGATCTTGCATGAGTTAAATGTGACAGTCTATGCAGCAGCTCTCTTATTGGTTCCTAGTAGTAGTAACATTAAAAATAATAATAATACATAATACATTTGAGAACTTTTCAGGATCTCAAAGACACTTACATAGAATAAGGTAAACAGATAAGAAAACGACAAAACATACTATGGATAGGGAAGGTTGTACGCTTGAGCAAGCAAAAAGGTTTTTGGCTTGATATTGAAATCAGAGACCGAGATCAACTGACAAATAGCAGTAGGGAGGGTGCAGTAAAGAGGAAAATGCTCAGTCACCGTAGCCGTGGAGTTTGGAAGGGTGGATACGTACCTCACGTATCCCCCACACACCACAAGAGTAAGTAACCACTGCTCTTCACCTCTGCGCTTAGGTCTTGGGTCATTGGCCATAAACTGAAGAGACCCAAAGATTCTATCTAATGAAATGATACTTTGCTTGCCATTTGCACAAGTACATTGGAATGCTTATTTTCACACATGCACTTCGAGACACACACACACACACCAATATTCTGCTTAAGCACCATAAGCAGGACAGGATTCAAACTGGTAACCTTCTTATCAGAGTCAGAGGCCAAACCTTCAGAGCAGCACAGTGCTCCTTTATAACAGCGATGGAAGGTACCTTAAACACAGCTAGAAAGATTTGCTGCCTGGCTGAACGACAGATGCAGGGACGCTGAGGGACTGTCACAGAGTACAAGTGTCATCTGCTCTGGTCGGGAGGTGGGATTTCCCCTGTGACATCAGATCAGACGCTAGCGGCTGAGAACACAGGCTCTGAGCCTCGAGGGAAAGGAGGAACAGCGATTTTGTGAGCAGTGACTGTAACTAGCGCTGTTTCTGCTTACTGTAACTCCTGTGGTTTGGTTACTAGAAAGACTGATAAGCCTGCCTTGAAAAAGCACCACCAGCAAGATAAACATTCATACTTACACATCCACACACACATGAATATCTACACATGCACATCCACATAAGTATATATCCACATACACACACACACGCATGAATATCTACACATTCACATCCATACACACACATGAATATCTACACATACTTACATGTGTACTACATTTGTATATATCCACATCTGTACCTACACATCCACATGCACACATCAATATCTACACATATATATATCCACATTAGCATATATCTAAATAAAAATTAACATAAATGCAGTGGGGACACTAGTTCAGCAGTCTGTGTCAGCTAGACTGACAGACATAACCTAATCTAAGCCTTTATTCTACTTGCCCGTAAGTCTCTCAGACTGAGTTACAGAGCTGCTGTAACTGAGTGATGCCTGAGGTATTTCTTCAGCATTATAACAGGGTTACATCTGAGCTTCGACTCTCCATCGTTGTCTTGGGTCATCATTCTTTTGTGGTTCAGTTTCAGTTATTCAGATTTTTCATTGCTGGTATGAGGTTCTTCTGCTCAAAGCCGGTTCTTGGTCTTACGGACCCAAACTTCCAGACGGGACTTACCTGTCCACGGCTCATAGTTCCACTCAGCTTGTCTAACACACCAGCGCATTTACATTCTTTTTTAAAAGATGGGATTATGCTTACCTGTCCCATGTTGACCTACTTTGTGCGATTCCTTTCTGATCGTTGACTCGTACCTTTATTGTGGAGACAGATGCCTACAGCCCCTTTGATGATGGACTCCTTGGAGCTTTGCGGGTCGACATCTTTTGGTCAGTGCTAGGCCTGAACCCGCTAGGCATGGCCTCCCCTTGCTAGACTGCCCACAGCTTAGCATGTTCCGCATTTGTAGTAATTGTGGGCTGATTGCCTTGAAATTCCCAGTAGATGTATGTAACCGTAAATATCCAGCTCTATGGGGGTACTATTCAGCTGTATGATTGACTCCAAACCAGCTGCTTTTCCATTTTTCATTTGCCATTCCATCCTTTTTCCATTTAAATGCCCCTCCCAGTATTCATGAATGATCTGTTAATCATTTGGTGCTTTCGATACAAAAAAAATTTAATTCTTCAGGGAAACATAAAAGTGAGCCACGGATTTGCACTTCGGGAACCATTTATGTGTAATTGTCATGGATTTGCCTGGTCAGCGAATGTTTGACCTAAACTCTGCCAGCGTGAGGCGCCAGTCCCAAAACGGAGCCTCCAGGACGGTGTACTGTAAGATCGCAGCCTCTCCGGCCACCAGCATCTCCTGGATAAGCGCTGCTAAAGCTACCGTTGAGAAGCACGACTCATCTGACCATATGATTTTCTTTCCATTACTCAATCAACCACCAGCTGCACTATTTATGGCACTCCATTTGCGAAACTCCATTTTTGGCTGTAATAAGGTGCCCCTGTTCAGCAAACTGAATACGACATGCAAGCTAAATCCAACCGACTGAGTGACCTTTGCCTGGCAAACCGGGGCCAGCAGGCACCTCTGTCTCTGTCACTGAGCGACTTCCCCAAGCCGCGATACCAACACATCAAGCAACCGGCTTTGCCCAGAATTACAATGTGTGCCTCAAAGCATGCTGGGATATTAACTGCTTATTTAAAAAAAAAACACCTTTGTGTCTATTAGCGTCGTCTATTTGAGGATCTCCTTTGTTTTGGCAGCTACATTTAAAGCAGCACATTGACTCACAGAAGCTGATGTAAATACAAGCCACATACATGCCATGGTACATGATTATTGTACATCCCCGAAATTGGCTGTGAAATAAATATTCATTCCAATAAAATCCACTGCAAGGGCAATAGGCTCTACAGGAACTTTAATTATTTAGGTTTTCAGGCAATATAAGTCAGGCCAACAACAACAGAATGCATGTCACGGCTTCTGGTTCACATGATGAATCTTACATGAAAAGATAACGTGGATGTTTCCTGTTTTCAGTGAAGGAAGCTGCTTGGAGTGTTTTGCATGGAATACTTTCTGTAATATATCTTTGATTCTGAAACGACTCGATGGACACACAGATTAACGCGTCCGGGTTTCGTTTTCGAATAGACAGAAAATGACCGGCTAAATCTCAGCTTGAATATGACTGCATGGTCTCACGTTGGTCGATTTCCAAGAAAATAAGCAGCAGAGCCAGTTTGTTTGTAACAGGGCTTTTCTCGAGAAGCGCAACGGGGAAACGATCGGCACCAGACGGCCTGGAGTCAGATGGGGTTCAGTGATTAATAAAAGAGACGGAAACGCAGATGCATGGTGGTCAGCATCAGCTGGATGAAGTAGCATGATGCGCAGTAAGATTGTGTGCCTGCGTTCAAAGGACAATTTTATGTTCTTTTTGGGGTAGAACAACATTTTGTTCAACGCGCAAGCAGAAAATTTACATTTCTCCAAATGTGCAGTGAAAAGTATGTCTTGCAATTCTGCACACAAAAATCAACAGAGACACCGAACAGAACAAGAAGTGGTTTAATATTATCTACATATTTTATGAATATCAAATCAAAATAGTCTCTCATATACAAAGTATCAAGTTCTAGGCAAAAATAAACCTAACAGATAAGGACATAATGTACAAAAAGTATACAGTTACTTAATGACACGCATGGTTTCACTGGCATCCTGTCATGAGTCAGTAACAGAGCTTAATTCCCTGTTTTTTCCAGTTATGAAAGAGACATAAAACACAATAGCAAGTTAATCTATTATGACTAGACACATACATGAAGTCCAAGCCCACAGCTTAACTCTGCAACATGTAAACTGAAACTGGTACGTAATTAACCTGAGATTTACAGAGGTACTGTATGCTATAGCGGGGCGTCGATGTTACAGCGGGTGGGGGCAAGGCCTAGGGAGAGTGCAGGGTGGGGGGGCTGTGTGGTTCCCATCAGCCTGTGTGCTTTCGGTTGTTTGGCATGCTGTGAATGTTCTGTGCTTGTGAGCGAAGTGGGTCCACAAATGCTGCTACAGTGAAGGACCTGAAACTATTACTATGCAGGCAGTAAGGGACAGAGAAGCTGAATTCCTATATATTTGTCTGCAAAAACAAATATAAACAAAAAACAAACACAAACAGACAAGTTGCTGTAGAACATGCCTTCATCTATACCCTGTTTTAATTAAAAATAAAAGGGTCTTGCATAGTGCCCCCCAACCCCACAAGGTAGTGTCCGTTCAGGCCGCTACAGGAACTGAGGCAGTAATGCTGGTCATTGCACTGCTGGCTTGTGCTGACCAGTATGTGCTTGTGCTGACCAGTATGTGCTTGTGCTGACCAGTGTGTGCTTGTGCTGACCAGTGCATGTCTCTGCTCGGCAAAGTAGCTGCCAGGTACAAAAATGCAAATTGCTGGGATTTTCCCCTCTTTATAATGGGTGACAGGTCTGATTCCTTTTTGCATCTTTGGCTGAGATTTTTTAAAACAGACAAGAATAAAAAACAAAACAAAATAAGAATACAACCCTTTGTGTGTGAAATAGGAACATGGGCCTGAATTTTCCCAGGAAAGTCCTCCATCGTGTCCAAAACAAACATGCTGCTCCTTCCTCTTTCTTCTGTGTTGGCCTCACACACACACACACACACGCACACACACACACGATGTCACACACGCCCTTAGTTGGGCACAGAGGCCATCTCTCTCCCTTCGCAGGTGATTTTTTCTTTCAGAAGTGCAGTAACACCCTACAAAAACAGCGTGCCATCATTCCCGAGAGGGGAACCAAATAACTCAGGTTATCCCTGAGTGGTGACACATGTGTGCCAATACATGATAAAGCTTAAAAAAATGTAAGAAGTTCGGCACCTGCATGCTTTCGCGTACGTTGATCTGCATAAGAACAAATGTTTCTACAGAACGGTGGACGCGGTCCGTCGCTTAGGGGCCAGCCCTGGTCGTCAGCGGCGACCGGAAGCGCAATCGTAGGAGCCTCATTTTGGTGTCTCTGTGTTGGACCCTAAGACCGCCCCTCCCCCCCCCTGAAATTCGCAGTCTAGGTGTGGACGAGGCGAAGCGGACGTCCGCAGGAAGTGCTCACTCCACCTCCGCCTTCACCAGCGGCTGGCTGCACAGGTGCAGCACACTGGCACGCCCCTGGTATGTGGTGGCGCCACTGGGTGCGGGGCTTGTGGCAGGACTTGGGGCGGGGCTTGGGTGGCGTGGCTTGAGCCCCAGTAGCTGAAGGAGGCCCCGGTCCTCCTTGAGCTCCATCTCCCGGGCGAGCCAGCGGCCCAGGGCTGCCTCGGCCAGGGCGGCATCGCCGCTCTCGGGTACGCCGTCGGCCTCGGCGCTGCTGTCAAAGCGGTCGATGAGCTCAGCGACGGCTGGGGGCAGGTTGGCGCCGCAGCCATCGCGCTGGTGCAGGGCCAGGGAGAAGCGGTGCAGGAAGGTGAGGGGGCAGCGCGGGCAGCGGTGGGGCCGCTCTGGGCCGTCATGCAGCCGCCGGTGCAGCTTCAGGTGGATGTACTGCGTGAACTTGGTGCTGCAGAGCTTGCACTGGTAGGGCTTCTCACCCAAGTGCAGACGTAGGTGTGTCTTCAGGTTGCTGGTGCTGCTGAAACGCTTATGACACACCTGGAGGGGGAGGGGGGCAGGCCGTGAAGAACAGGAAAGCAGGCCGCACCTCGCAGAGCGAGCGTCACCCATAGGTCAGTGCGGAGCTTTGCAGTGCAGCCCCACACAGTGCAGAGGCAGAGAAAGGCCCTGGCCTTCAGCACACAGGGGCCCCGAGCAAAAATGTATACTGAAGGAAGGGGCCTCTCTCTGCATTGACACTTTTGCATCCTTGAATCTCCTAAAACGCTCCCCTAGCGCAGGCTGTCTCTGCATGTCCCTTCCCTGTTTGTTTATCCGTTTCCAAGAAAATAGGGTCAGACAGTCCCTAGAGTAATTGTGTGCAAGGGCTGTGCTCAAGGACCCAATGGTGACATCACTCTGCCGACCTTGGGACCAGCAAACGTCCAATCATAGGCGCAGGACCCTAACCCATGGCACCTTCTGTTTACCTGACACTCATGTGGCTTCTCTCCTGTGTGAACTAGGTGGTGCTTCTGCAGGTGGGCCAGCTGAGTGAAGCTCTTCTTGCACACGTGACACTGGAAGGGCCTCTCGCCGCTGTGGACACGCAGGTGCACCTAAAAGGCACACAAGTCGGCGTCAAGCGGAGCCAGCACACGCACACACGCCAAACAGTGCCACCGCGGCAGACAGGCCAGCACCAGTGGGGCTTGGCTTTAGGGCGTCTTGCTCACCTTGAGGTTGGACAGCTGTCCAAAAGTCTTTCTGCAGACATTACACTCATACTTGATCTTGCCATTCTGCTTCTTCAGCGGGTATGGCAGCGACCGGTGGCCCGACCCGGAACTTTCATCAGGTGTGGCTGGCCTGTGGTCGACAGAATCAGCGCAGCGAGATGGGGGTGGCCGAGGAGGCTTGGGGGGGCTGGGGGGGGCCCTGGGAGGGGACATATTAGGGGGCCGCTCTTTCAGGCCACCATGTGGCGGGGTGAGGTAGGGCAAGGCGCTGGGCAGCATGCCTGGGCAAGCCGCTGTAGAGACGGGCAGGCAGTCGTTGGTCAGGCAGCTGCCATACACTGTGGAGTCTGCAGGGGGCAGCAGACCTGGATACGGTGGGGAATACTGGAGCAGGCGTGGGTAATGGGCAGAATAAGGTGAGAGCAGTGGGTAGGGGCATGCCAAGGGGGTAGAGGTAGGGTAGAGGGGGTGGGGCAGCAGGCCTTGGCAGGGGTCATACAGCCCGTGCTGGTGGGGGGGCAGGGGGGAAGCGTAGGCCTCTGTGCCCAGGGAAAGCTCTCGCTGGTCAGGGCGGGGCGACGGTCTGCAGGGTGCCCGCTGCTTCTCCGTCTGCCTGACGTCCATGAGATGCTCGTCTGGGGTGTCAGGGGGAGTGTCCCTCTGCAGGGCCTCCACATTGACGTGCCTCAGGGTCTTCTCCTCCTCTCCAGCCAGCGAGTCTGGGCTCCGCTCCGGCTCTACGTGCCTGTGGAGGCCGGGGCTTCTGGGGTCTATGTCCAGCAGCTCTGCAGTTAGGAGGAGGACCTGTTAGGCACCTTAACAGACGAAGCGGAGGAGAGCGACAAGCAGCACAGATGCAGGCGGAGAAGCAGACCTGAGACTGAACAGCGCGTGTGATATTATCTGATCATATAAACAGGAAAATAAGCACCTGCCTGACGTGTTTGGTCCAGTATCTGTATCTGTGACTGTAAGTATATCAGTGTATGTGAGGAACTGTCAGCTCATGCCAGTGTCTGTGTGTTTATGTGTGTCTGAGTGTGTATGTGTATGCGTGTGTCTGTCTGTGTGTCTGTTTGTCTAAGTGTGCCTGTATGTGTGTGCGCACTTGTGTGTGTGTGTGTGTGTGTGTGTGTGTGACTGTGCGCGTACATATGTGTGTGTCTGAGTGTGCGTGTACGTGTGTGTGTGAGTGATTTCAGTGCCGGAAAGGGAAAGTGAGAGGGATCGGTCTCGTGCTGCGCACACTTCCCCTCACACTCAGGCTCTGCACCCCACACACAGTTGCCGGTCACGCTGCACCATGACCACGTGCCCTTTTCTCGGGGTTCTGCTTTTCTGACACCTTGCCGCGCTGCTGGGACACCTCCCCGGGCGACAGCCCATCTGCACGGGAGCCAGCAGTGTGAATCAGAGAAGTGACACTGCGGGATTCTCCGAGTATGTGCCCTCTGTCCCTGTGGCGCCCCCTTTCTTGATAAATGCGCCGTCACGCTCCTTTGAGGTGGCTTTGCGCCGGTTAGCCAAAACAGGAAAGAGGCGTGAGAACCTGTCCCCGTCATTGTTATTGTCATCGGCTTAAAGTTTTTTACCTCGACATTTGCTGTAAGTGTCCCTTGTGCCCCCGAGCACGCTGAGCCCGCCGCGTCACATGACACGACGGCGGTTGCAGAAGTTTGGAAGCGTTTGTTACATCCACCAGGCGCTAACCCTCCCCCCTTGCTGCCAAATACCCGAGCGGGGAGCAAACACACAAACGGTAATGACATATCAGTCAGGTCAGGCTACGGTTTGGTGGGTAAATGATCAAATTAACTATAAAAGGCCAACATTTAGTTTGTTTTCAACTGGTAGGAATCAGCACGAAAGCTGCACCGTTGTTAGCGAGAAACTGAAGCGGAATGCTTGAGTAAACAGCTTTAGTAACATTTAAATGCCCTTTGCTGTGTATGGGTGGCCAGATGGATATTTAGTTTAATTTTATTTAGTTTAAATACTCAGCGTAATAATAATTTAAAAAGGTTTGAAGAAGACAGCAACCTAGTAGTGGAAAAAAGCTATAGAAGTATTGAAAGTATCCACTTATAACGGGGGAAGCGGCTGGGGGGACTGAGGTAACTTTCCCTTTCATAACCACTTAAATCCAGAGACGTTTTACTGGCACAAAAAGTATGTGAGCTTTCGAAAGAACGTCTTCGTTTCCTGTGTATGTCATTTAGAAAATTTCATGAACCATAATCTTTCTGCTATGTCACCAAATTCATCTGAGAGAAAAATGCATTTAAAGATTGTACAAGGACATTAAAAATAAAACAAGAATCCAACATAATGTGGTGAAAAGAAGAGCCTATAGGGCATGGAAAAGGGGGCTGAGTGCTGAATGTTTGAATGTGTATCAGCCCAACGATGGATAAGAGAAAAATGCAATATGACCAGTTCATGGAGTCATAGTGACTCTCTCTTGGGGACACATTCATCAAGCAAGATATAACTCACTGCAATCAAGTCAGGATTGATCGACAGATTATTCGTGTGTGTCAAGTGAAAGAACCTCAGTGTAAAGACTGTGTGTGAATTGTACACCAACGCACGAATGTGTGAATGTGTGAATAAATCACACTGTTTCAATGAGCTCTCTAAGGTGTGTCAGACGGTGCAAATGTATGAGTGAGCATATGTGTGTCTGCGTGAATCAGGCATCTCACTTTGAGCGTGTGTGTGTTTATGAGTTGTCCCCCACAATGTAATAAAAGCTGGTTATTTTGACATTGTGGGGACCATTTTTTCAGGTTCCCACAAAGATCGTTGAATGCAATCAAAAAAATTTAAATGCCAAAAGTCTTGTATTATATTTTTGGGTTACTTATGGTTATGGTTAGGGCTGGGTGGGGGTTAACACTCCCCTGCTGTTACCTATTGACTCCTTTGATTTAAAATATGAACAGTACTGGCGGGCGTGATGCATTATAGGTATTTAACCAATATGAGTGAAATTCAGAAAACAACTTTTCTTTTTTGCGACTCACTTAATTTATCAGCTTACTTGGTTCTGAAACAACAGATGGAAGCATTAGGGGGATTTTACTGCTTGCTCCCGTGCAAATTCACTGACACACAAACCCATGATCTCACACACGTACTGATAAATGCACTGGCATCTTACGAGCGTGTTCTTAGGAAAATACCAGCAAGCTGAGCATGGTTGATTGCTGACCATGTCATGGCATCCTAAACCAGCATTCCTTGGAAACCCGTGTCCTTTCTAGCTTCCTCATTCTCAGCATCTGTCCAGTGACACTCCTCTGTATCACGTGCAGTACAAGCAGGTATCAGTCATGGTCCCTGGTACAAAATCTCCTCTCACAGTTTTTCCCGCAGGCTGATCTGCCTGGTTTCCCTGAACGATGCATTATCTCTCTCCCTCTCTCTCTCTCTCTCTCTCTCACACACACACACACACACGCACACACACGTACACAGGTTTGTAATTATATCTTTGTGGGGACTCTCCATGCATTTCTATGGGGAAAACTCTAATCACAACATGATGACCTTAACCCCTACCCTGCCCTAACCATAACCATAAGAAACCTAACAAAATACAAGAGTTTTTTTTACATTTTTAGTTTTTTCATAGCATTCACTGATTTTTATAAAATAGAGTTTTCCCTTATGGAGACCAGGAAACCGGTCTCCATAAGGGAAAAAAAACAGGATATTTATCACGTTATGGGGACATTATGTCCCCATAAGGATAGGTATACCCGCTCGCATACTGTACACATGCACACACACACACACACACACGAGGAACTCACTTTGAGATCTTTCCTGGGTCTCTGATCTATGCAGCTTCTGGAGGAACTCCTGGCTGTACCACACCAGCAGCTCCTGCTGCGTGTCCACAGGCCGGATCGTGTAGAAGAAGATGTCATGCCCATCCTGGCACGCCACCAGGTTCTGTTCAGCCGGTGAGCGGGGCGGGTTGACATAGCGCATCCAATTGCTGCGATGCACATTGTAACCGTCAACAAAGTGATGCAACTGTCCTCCATAATAGATCTGCGATGGAAAGGCAAGAGGACCAAAGTGAGCACTGGACACCTCCACATGTGTGCCAAATATTCACACAGACCAGCTAAACACCTCAAGACACACGGCGCACCACCAAATCGAATCTGAACACTGCGAAATAGAACAGACCCTGTTAACTATCAACCAAACTGACTGTTTACACCTTCATCAGAACAGATTCTGAACACTGCCAATAAGAACAGATCCTGAACACTGGCAAACAGAACAGAACCTGAACACTGGAAAACAGAACAGACTCTGAAAACCGGCGAGCAGAACAGACCTTGCACACTGACAAACAGAACAAACACAGAACACTGCCAAACAAAACTGACCCTGAACACCTCGAAACAGAACTGACCCTGTACACATTCAATAGAACAGACCCTGCACATCGCCAAACAGAATAGACATTGTCATACAGCATTGTTTGTGGGTCATATGTCTCCTACACAACATCTTAAACATGTCCCGGCATCATATATTTCACAAACATCTTTGATATGGGATTTACAATAATTAACAATCAATTAAAAATTTACAATTTTTTGCTGCTCAGACTGTGTATGACAGTTTCTGCAAGATGAATAAATTAATGAATCTTCAGCAGACATCTCCCATAAATCTCAGGGGTCAGTCATGTCAGAATGAGGACAAGCAGAGGCACAGAGCAGCAGCATCGTGGCCTGTGTCCTGACCCAAACCCAAAAGGGGCACACTGCTGCTCCAGAACCTTGGGGTGAACACTCACCCTCACCCAGCAAGACAATATTCTGCAGACCGGCAGTCCAACAGAATGGAAAGAGTGGGTTCCAGGACAGAAACAGCAGGTCCCGGGACAGAAAGAGCGGGTCCCAAGCCGGAGAGAGCGGGTCCCGGGACAGAAAGAGCGGGTCCCAAGCCGGAGAGAGCGGGTCTCGGGACAGAAAGAGCGGGTCCAAAGCCGGAGAGAGCGGGTCCCGGGACAGAAAGAGCGGGTCCCAAGCCAGAGAGAGCGGGTCCCGGGACAGAAAGAGCGGGTCCCAAGCCGGAGAGAGCGGGTCCCGGGACAGAAAGAGCGGGTCCCAAGCCGGAGAGAGCGGGTCCCGGGACAGAAAGAGCGGGTCCCAAGCCGGAGAGAGCGGGTCCCGGGACAGAAAGAGCGGGTCCCAAGCCAGAGAGAGCGGGTCCCGGGACAGAAAGAGCGGGTCCCAAGCCGGAGAGAGCGGGTCCCAAGCCGGAGAGAGCGGGTCCCGGGACAGAAAGAGCGGGTCCCAAGCCGGAGAGAGCGGGTCCCGGGACAGAAAGAGTGGGTCCCAAGCCGGAGAGAGCGGGTCCCGGGACAGAAAGAGCGGGTCCCAAGCTGGAGAGAGCGGGTCCTGGGACAGGGCGGTATCATCACCTCTGCCATGTATATGCTGTCAGGTTTGCAGTCCAAGCAATGTTCTGCCGCGCCTCCTCGGCTGTGCTGTGGCGTACTCCTCCCTGTGCCTCCGTGCCACTGCGCCTCCTCGCCTGTGCTCTGCCGAGCCTGCTTCCTGCGCTGTACTGTCCCTCTCTCCCTGTGCTGTTCTGCCAGCCCCCGTGCCACTGTAAATGCTGCGCTGGGTGCCGTGCGACCGTCCTCAGACGCCGTGTGTTCAGTCACTCAGTCGCTCTGTCAGTCACTCAGGCGCTCTGTCAGTCACTAAGTCACTGGCTTAAATCAGCTTGCTTCCTCCCTTTATCAGTGCTGACCTGCAGGCGGAACCATGTGCTCACCCACACCCACACACACACACACACACACACACGCACACACACACACAGACACACAGTGACACAGCTGTCTGGGAGGGGTTTCACCCTGCTGAGTCAAGTCCCGACGAGCAGCCTCCGGTAAGACCTGCCCACCCCTCCTGACTTAACCCCTGAGTTGCCAGCGCACCACCCTCAGAAGTCACCACCTACATCCATCACCTCCATGTGAAGAGTTCATGTGCACGACATCACCCCCACCAGACAAGCTTCGATCTGTCTTTTACGACCCGGAGGGTCTGAGGAGGGCGGAGGGGGGGCGTGACCCCCCTCCCCCACCACAGCAGAACCACACTGGTGACTCGATCCAGTGCCCGGCACTCAGGAGGATGTGACATCATTGTGAGATGTGTGGAGCGCGCACACACACACGCCCACGCACCTGCGCGTCTCATGAACGATCTGATGGTCTATCTGAGTCTTCGACACGTACCCCCCCGCCCCTCCTCTGCTGAACGGGAAGTCAGACTAGTTACAGGAAACTCAGGGAGGAAAGAGATCAGGGGTGAGTAAAGAGAAACATTTTTACGCCTCCGAAAAAGTCCTTGATGAGACAACAGGCCCCGGGGAGAGAGTGAGAGAGAGAGAGAGAGAGTGGGTGTGTGGGAGCCGAATCGCGTGGGGTGCGTGAGGGAGAGAGAAGCAGACAAACAGAAAGGAGAGCAGGATTTGTCACGCAGGTGGATGTCTGCACTGTTGCAACATCTGCATTGACACCTGCTATGGGCCTCAGACCCCCCGTTAGCCATAAGGCGAAGCATCACACTCCCCAGCAACACAGGAGAGGAATGGAGGCGCCGAGCTGCGGTCCAGCCAGGAACAGCAGCCTGCCCTGCCACTCAGCGTCGGCCCCAGCATGAAGCTTCCCGTAACATCCTGGCCAGTCCAACACACCATACCCTGGGAAATGTACCGCAGTCCTTCTGCATTTGACTCACAAGGGAGGAGTGCTGGCTTACACATCTAACTTTCTGTCAGGAGCGGATTGTAAAACCCTGCAAAATGTCCATGTCAGAGATCTTCCAGTTTCCATGGGTGTCACTGAGGGTCAGTGTGGGAGTTTGCTGTGTTTCTGTGTGTCACAACTGCATTTCCATGTCACTGCTCCCTGCCTTCCTATGTGTGTCACTGTTCCCTTTGTGTGTGTCTCTGTTCCTGTGTTTCTATGTGTTGCTGTTCCCAGCATTTCTGTGTGTGTGTGTCGCTGATCCCTGCATTTCCTTATGTGTCATTGTTCCCTTTGTGTGTGTTGCTGTTCACTGCGTTTCCATGTTGTGACTTGCTGTGTTTCTGTGTGTGTTGCTGTTCCTTGTCACTGCTCTCTGTGTTCATGTTTGTGTCTCTGCTCGCTGCGTTTCCATGTGTGTTGCGGCTTGCTACGTTTTTGTGTGTGTCTGCTGCCTGTATTTCCATGTGTGTTGCTGTTCATTGCATTTCCTTGTGTCTCTGCTCGCTGCGTTTCTGTGTGTGTTGCTGTTCATTGCATTTCTTTGTGTCTCTGCTCGCTGCATTTCTGCGTGTTTCACTGATTCCTGCATTTCCATGTGTGTCCATGCATATTTGGACAATGATGAGAGGAAGATGGACTCAGACACTCACCCTCCAGAAGTACCTTCTGCTGGCTTGCGGAGGGACGCCATCGCGGGTGTAGATGTCCCCCTCAAGGGGCCCGAATCGGGTGTCCTGGGGAATGTACTCCTTACTAAAGACTCCCGTGACCTGCAGGAAAGGACCCCAGTGACCTCACAGCCCACAAGCCCTTCACTCCTCAGCCCCACAGGTGGTGACAGATATGACATCATATCAAACACCAGGCGGCACCTGTGTTTATACCACCCTATAGACACTGAGCTGCCATTCACTGGGGGGGTTTCTTCACTGTTTTCATAGATTTCCACAGATATGACTGGATGGGTGGCTTCCACAGCAGCTTTGGAAACGGCCGCATGTCTAAATGAATGCGCTGATCCTCCCCAAATGGAGCAGTTACAGGCATTTTGTTCACATAGCGACATACAGGCATGGCAGTCCCTGCAGCGATAATGGTTAAGGGGCTCGCTCAAAGGCCCAGCCCATTCTGGGATTTGAACTAGCAACCTTCTGATTACATGGCTAGTCCACAGAGCTGCACATCACCCCATCAGAAGCACATCAGAGTCCCCCTCCCCCCAACCACTGGCCACTTCCACACACAAGAATTCTTGTGGCCTTTCTTGCAGGAACAGCAGAAATATACACACAGAGCACACTAACGCATCTAGTTACTACTGAAATTAGCGTGACAGTGATGTGGTCAGGGACCTCGGGAGTGTGGGTGGAGACCCTCTCCCCTCCCATGCTAGTGCAATCCACACTTTTGTTTTTGCTTGTGTCAATTTCTTTTTCCATCTTCAGCCACTGCCCCCCTCAGCCTCAAGCCAATCAACCATCGCAGAGGATGATGGGTAAGACTGAGCAGGTGTGTGTGTGTGTGTGTGTATGTGCGTGCATGACTGCATGCGTGCAAGCGAGCATGCAAGCTCCAGGACGCGGGCGAGGGTGCTGGGGCACACTCGCAACACGCAGACAATGACGCTCTCTTCGAGGAAAGAGGAACTCTGACTTCTCACCAGCATTGGCTGTGAAAGTGGGAAAAGAAATCGATTGTTATCGGGCCCATTCACATTGTCGGTTTTCACACCTCCTTTGACACTTTTCTCACTCGTTTGCTGCAGGTTTCCGTTTACATGTGGCTGCATGCGCGTGTGCCTGAGTCTGCGCTTTAGCTGCTGCAGCGGGCCGCACAGCTTGCCCCATGCCGCTACCCGCCGTGGTCATGTTCTCTTTCCTCTTTTCGGAGTTGTACCGCTGAAACAGCCGGAGCACGGACACCGTGCCCCGTGGCGCCGGCGGAGCAGCGCCTCTTAGCATGTCGCTGGCACCGATGCGAGAACCAGCGCGAGGAAGATCAGCTCAGCTGCTGCAAACAGGACGCAGAGAGCGAGCCGCCCCCGTCGGTCGAGTGCAGGCCAGCTCCGCACTGGCGGCTGTACCAAGGTGTCACAGATAAGAGTCACGTAACTGAGCGACGGCTGCCTCTCAAGTTGAAGATACACCATATTGTGGCAAATCATATTTGGTTTTCAGTGAAACATTTTTGAAAGGACTTTAAAAACAGACACAGACGTCACTGTCCTTCCTTAACTTTACTTGTGTAGGTAAAATGATAGGTTTTTTAAACAAACATGTTATGACAACCCACAGCCATTAGCCAAAGTGGTAAATATGAATCATCCAATTAGGAAACCATCCATGCGGGAATGAAATTATGCAATCATACAGAAAATTTTTGCCGTTTTGTCAGGGAAATATTTTTTGTTGTTTTATTGAAGGTACAATTCAGAAACACTAGCTGCATTTATGCCAGACAGAGGCAGAGAGGAATGCAGAGAGGATGGAGGATTGCGTGAGATGGTATGAGCCAAAAAACCAAACTAGGCTGCCCCATGATGTGCGAGCCAACAAACACTGCAGCCACAGACTGAGTTTGTTGGAGGCTGCGGCTAATGAGACCTTTGACCCTGAGGGTGTGCCGTACCTCGTTGTCCGGGCCATAGCCAAAGGTGAGGTTTCGCGGGATGGAGGTCACGGCACGGGGAACCCCAAAGCCTGGTTCCGAGGCCTGGTCCGGGACGATGTACGTGCAGTTCCGGGCAAAGTCTGCATCCCTCCACTGATTCATGTCTTGCGGGATTATTTCCAGCTTCATCTTGAAGATCTGTCTCACTGGCTTCCCATCTCGCTCATGGAACATCCCTGGAGAGGATGGGAGGTCATGCAGTCAGATTAACGGTGCTTCTCCAGGACGCCACAAGGTGCAAACCGACGGAGAATTACCTGCAGGACAGCTGCAGTTTCAGATTTCCTGGTTAATGACAACAATGGGGTCTAACAATGCTTATTCACAACAGATGGTGTAACCCCAGACATATTATTACTGCCATTGTTTACGTCAGTAAATGCGGAAGTGTTTGACATTTTACACACAGCCATAACTGGACTACAGATTTGAAATCCCGGCCCTATTGTAGTCACATCAGGGCACTTCCTGTCTCTTCCTCGTCATGTCTCTATTTCCGCCACTCTGCACACTGCCCACCAGTTCATCAGATCCCCAAATTGAGAGGAACGCGACACCAGACAACATACATGCAAATGGAAGTGATGCTGTTAATACTACTGCCTGTCGGTCCTGGTAGCTCTGTTGTCTAAACCAACTGCACCAGTCAGCAGAGGAGACAGAGAGGAGGCGACTGACTGGCATGTGCCATGTGGTCTCCATGGCAACGGCTTGATGGGATGTTTGCCTGCTCATTTTCGGCATAGACAGCACCGCAGCCATCACAATTTCCTAAGCAGCAAATCCTGAATTAGACAGATACGTGAACCGGAAGGAAATTCTGGAGAGGAGTTTGAATCAGTGGATTTCAACGCTGAACTGTGGAAATCAAGGAACCAGCAGTTAGCAGGTGAACTTCTGAGTGAGAAGTAGAGGAAATTTCTTTAGGAGGGTAAACGTACAGAGGAAACCAAGGTGGGAGAGAGAGCGAGGCATCCTACTGGCGGATGACTGCGAACACGATGCAGAGACACAGAGGGGAGGTAGGGGGCGCTGTTTGCAGAAGAACACTGGGGTGTATCTGAGGTTTGACACAGTGTCAGCAGCGGCACCTCTGAGGCCGGGCTGCCAAGGGGGGGGTGGCCGCCAAGGGGGGGGGGGGGGCGCCAAGGGGGAGGGGGGGCAAGCTGACCAGGAGGCTCCTTCACACTGCTCTACTTACTGCATCACAGTTTAAGTTTATGTAAATTACAGTGTATGTAATTTATTTACATCCAAGTTCATTAGGACATTAAATATGTAAGTCAGGTTTTACTGATCTATCGTATCCTAATCACATATTGAGACAAAAAAAAACAGCGCAAAAAGAGGGCGTGGACAGGTCAAGGTTAAGGCTAATTAATGAACCAAACCGAAACCACTGTGGAGCTCCATGATTAAACATTTAGTCACTTAGTAAACAAGGTGAGTCTGGGTCAGCATCGGCTGTACACAGCAATGACAACCCTAACCCTACCCAGCCCTAACCTTAACCATAAGTAACCAAACAAAATACGAGACTTCTGGCATTATTAGTTTATTGATTGCAGTCACAGATTTTTATAAAATTGAGTTTCCACCTGAGAGGACCGAAAAAGGTGGTCCCCACAATGTCAAAATAACAGGTTTGTATCACATTGTGGGGACATTTGTTCCTCACATAGTAATATATACATAACCCACGCACACACATGCACCCTCACACATGGCTGTGTGGATGGCCGCCCCCTAACCCCTCCCCCCCGTTTCTTTTTTTCCAAAATTAAGACACCCAGATCCCATCGCCATCTCAGCATCATCTGACCTTCTGGCGTCATGCATCATGTGACCTGTCAGGACCGAACGCCCACCTGGAAGATGCCCCCCCTCACACGGCCCCATGGGGGACCCCATTACTTACCGCTAAAGCATCCGCTCAGCCGCGGCATTCCTAAGTTCTGTCAGCAGCCTCTTCGCCTCCTAGTGCTGCACAAGGCTTTTGAGCACATACTTCCACCTGATTGGCTCCTCCCCTTGTCATGTGACTTTGGGGATAATGAGAGAAGAGGCTTTATTCACTTTGCAGGTACAAACTACATACAAACACTCCCTGACAGAGGATGCTGATGTCACACATCCAGCTGGAAATTCACTCTCATTACTTTGACTGGAAGCTGTCAGAATAGGGGGGGGGCAGGGCAGGTTCGCCATCCCTATCCATGGGATCCCTAACACCTTAGCGACCTATTTCTGTGTCCTCAGGGAACCAAGGGAGTCGGCTGGGGGGGAAGCCAGACAGTGCCGAGCCAGACACCTGTCTGACACATTTCCTACTCGATCAACCCCCCCCCCCCCCCCACACACACACACACACACACAGTCCATGTATTTTTTTTTATGGTGACTCCATTAATTTCTGCTGGAATAACCCTACGCCCAAATATGACACTCTTAACCCCCACCCAGCCCTAACCTGAACCATAACTAACCAAACAAAAGACTTTTGGCGTTTTTAGTTTTTCGATTGCAGTCACAGGTTTTCATAAAATTGAGGTTATCCTTGTGGGGACCGAAAAAAATGTCCCCACACAGTGAAAAGTTACAGGTTTTTATCACAGTGTGGGGAAATCTGGTCCCCATGATGTAATAATTACAAAAACCAGACACACAGACACATACACACACACACACACTTGAAAGAGCGTCATGCAGATCATGACCTTTATGAAATCTGACTCCACACTAAGAATTTGCTACTAATCGGATAAATGGTTCATAAAAAGGAAAAGCAAAAATAAAATATTATCGAGCTGTATAATCAAATGATTGTTGCTATTACTATAGCCCTGTACTGAAAATGGACAGATGGATGGATGGATGGATGGATGGATGGATGGGCATTGGGGAGTTAGGTCTGGTGGAGAGTTTTGTAATGTAGCTGTGTGCAGTCATGTGAAATTGTGTAGCCTGTACAAGTGTGTCTGCTTAAATGTCAATATATACGTAGACACCTTTAGCTGCCCACGAGTGTCTCCGCTCCCCCCACACCCTCCTCCAGCCACCCCTGGAAATCCTGACAAGTGAAAGAGTGGATTCCCTGCCATATGTCAGGTGGCTATTCTGGGCTGACCTGTCTCACGGAGCTAAGCAGCTGGGCTGCTCTTTCACTGCCAGCCAGGCTGATCTCGCTAATTACCAGACGGCCTGGGCAGAGGCTTGGAGTCGAGGGTGACATCCTGGGTTTTAAGTTTCCCCCAGAATGGACAGGAGAGCAATCAGGAGGGGGGGCACGGGAGGGCACGGGGGGGCACGGGGACACTCGTAGGTCCCCACATGTGTTTTTACCCGAACACGGGTACCTTTAGCTCATTTCAGTGTTCCGCCTCTGAGTCGGCAGCCTGTGATTTGAGTCCCATAGTGCCGTGTAAATTGTATAATCCATGTGTCTTCAGTAAATGATGCTGGATCAGCCACACACCAGGTGAAGTTCAGGGCAGGGCTGCAGTTCACCCCTCCCTAGAGTTTCCACCAGAAGGAGCCCTTTTTCGGGGGGGGGGGGGGGGCAACTCTACATCTCTTCACCACATTTGCACTCTGACGATCCCGCTTTTTTCCACTTGCAATACAGAGAGAGTCTCATGTGCCTCATGTGACTGTGTGTGTAAGGCAGGGCAGTAAGATGGCTGCTTATGGCGCTTTTCCAGTGGCACACAGGAACTGAGCCGTACAGCAAACAGGTCCCGGTCACAGTGCGGTTCGAGCTCACTTCAAAGTGATTCCGGTGATCATGCCATCTTGATTCTTTTACATCTTACAGCAGCATTTGACACAGTTGATCACAACATACCCATCTCCCGCCTGGAGCGTTATGCGGCCATTAAAGGCACCGCATTGGACTGGGTTAAATCTTACCTGTCCGACAGGATTTTTTCTGTCAGCATAGGTGACTGTATCTCCTCCTCAGCACCTCTGCACTGTGGGGCCCCCCAGGGATCTATCCTGGGGCCTCTCCTTTTATCTCAGTACATGCTTCCCCAGGATGTATTTTAAGAAAATATGGCATTTCTTTTCATTGTTATGCAGACGACACCCAAATCTACTTATCTCTGAAACGGAAAGATAACTTTTTAAAACTGCCTGGAGGACATCAAAGCCTGGTTGGCCTTCATTTTTTAAACTTCAATGAGATTAAAACCAAGGTCCTCATTTTTCGGCCCAGTGGGACCAGTGATTCCCCCCAGATTAACCTAGGTTCCCTGGAACATTACATTAAGTCCTCCGCAAAGAATTTGGGCGTGTTTATGGATAGCAATTTTAAAATGGACAAATAGATCAGCTCAGTTATAAAGTCAAGTTTCCTTCAATTAAGACTTTTATCCAAAGCCGAGCCCTTTTTAATCATTTGATGATTTTGAAAAAGCTAAACGTGTGTTTATTTAATCTCAGCTCATTCTCCGTAACTCCCTGAATTCGGGGGTGTTCCAACACAGGCACTAAGAGGCGTGACCACATCGCACCAGTACCTCCACTGGCTGCCAATACAGTCTAAGATAAACCACAAGGGTCTCCAGTTCACCTTATAAGCTATTAGAGGACTTGTTCTAGTTGCCTTACTGACCTGATTACTCCTTATACCTCAGCTAGGTCTCTCAGGCCTGCTGATCTGATTACTCCTTATCCTTATTATTACTCCTTATTACTCCTTATACCTCAGCTAGGTCTCTCAGGCCTGCTGATCTGTTTTTGTTGACTGCCAGAAAGTCTAGACTAAAACAGGTGACCGAGTCTTGTCTGTCCCCTGGCCCCTAAACTGTGGCTTACCCCTGAATGTTAGAATACCCCCCCACTGTCTGTTTTCAAGCATTTCGACCAATCAGATGGCGGTGCCCTGTCCGCGTGGGTGCGGCTCAGTTCTTGGTGGAAAAAGCGCCATTAGACACGATACTGTTACAGTTTCACTGAAATAAATGCGATGGTCTTCCACAGCAAAAGCAGCACGCAGCTCACACACACCCAGCTTCTGCTTCTCTGTGTATATGTGTCTGCTAAAGGCTCCCTCTCCTATTGCCCCCCCCAGATTATCTTTAGGGTAAATTACTCCTGCCCCCCACCTTTATTTCCTTCTCGATCTTTTTAGTAGCAGCAGTCATCTGCAGGCTGCCCGCATCCCGCAGCAGAAGATTAATGTCTTAGTTGGCACCAGATGCAGGTGATTCCATGGCCTTAACACAATGCCCGTCTCTAAACAACCGCCCCACCCAACACAGCCCCCACCCCCCAGCCATACGGAGAGTGTTTACTGTCCTTATCGACAGTCTCGGGTTTACGGCCTCAGTGATTCCTGTTTCCTGATTTCCCGTTATCGCAGATATCCTCACTATGATCTAACTGTTTTTGTTTGTGTGTTTTTAAATATCAATTTCTCCATGGAGCCAAAATCCCATTGGACAACTGGGTGATGATATGACTATTGTAGCCAATCAATGGTCAGCAGTAACACAGTGAAAGGGGGATCTGGAGATTTTTTTTGCTGCTATGAAAGTAGTGGATGGTACTCATCAGAACGGGGCTGAGAGCTCGGTAGTGACTGGTGCTCCTAGGAATGGGGCTGAGAGCAGGGCAGTGATTGGTGCTCCTCAGGATGGTGCTGAGAGCAGGGCAGTGATTGGTGCTCCTCGGAACAGGGCTGAGAGCAGGGCAGTGACTGGTGCTCCTCGGGATGGTGCTGAGAGCAGGGCAGTGATTGGTGCTCCTCGGAACAGGGCTGAGAACAGGGTAGTGATTGGTGCTCCTCGGAACAGGGCTGAGAACAGGGTAGTGATTGGTACTTCTTGGAATGGTGCTGAGAGCAGAGCAGTGATTTTAAAAATTTTTTTTTTTTTGTGTGTGTCCTGTCCGGCAGCTTTAGCAAGCAGAATAATGGTCTGAATGCACTGCTGTGCCAGACATATTTGCATTACCACAAGGAGCTCTATAAACTCTGTATAGGCCCCTCATGTTGGTCAATTTCTTTTTATTTGTTTATTTATTGTATTTTATTTTTAACACATGTAAAATATTGCAGTTGCCGAGCTGCCCGGAAGGGAGTGATAGAACGGGTTTGAGTGCAGAGCAGTGATTGGTGCTCCTCGGAATGCGGCTGAAAATGGGCCAGTGATTGGTGCTCCTCGGAACAGGGCTGAGAGCAGGGCAGTGACTGGTACTTCTTGGAATGGTGCTGAGAGCAGGGCAGTGATTGGTGCTCCTCGGAACGAGGCTGAGAGCAGGGCAGTGATTGGTGCTCCTCGGAATGGGGCTGAAAATGGGCCAGTGATTGGTGCTCCTTGGAACAGGGCTGAGAGCAGGGCAGTGATTGGTGCTCCTCGGAACAGGGCTGAGAGCAGGGCAGTGATTGGTGCTCCTCAGAACAGGGCTAAGATCAGGGCAGTGATTGGTGCTCCTCGGAACAGGGCTGAGAGCAGGGCAGTGATTGGTGCTCCCCAGAACAGGGCTGAGAGCTGGGCAGTGAGTGGTGCTCCTCGGAACGGGGCTGAGAGCAGAGCAGTGATTGGTGCTCCCCAGAACAGGGCTGAGAGCTGGGCAGTGATTGGTGCTCCTCGGAACAGGGCTGAGAGCAGGGCAGTGATTGGTGCTCCTCGGAACAGGGCTGAGAGCAGGGCAGTGATTGGTGCTCCTCGGAACAGGGCTGAGAGCAGGGCAGTGATTGGTGCTCCTCGGAACGGGGCTGAGAGCGGGACAAGATTGGTGCTCCTCGGAACGGGGCTGAGAGCGGGACAAGATTGGTGCTCCTCTGAACAGGGTGACACTGTGTTCAGGCAGCGCGCTGTTACTGGCAGTGGGGTATGTGAGTTTCAATGGGTTTCTATGAAATGACAAATCAGCCAGTTTTGGGAAACTGTTCAGATGGCAGCAGGTGACATTTAAAGGTGTCACATGGTCTCATGGTGTCACTCATGCATGTGTTGTCATGGTGTCGCCTTTCTGTCTTTGTCATTGTGCCCCAGGAGGAGTTGTGGTGTCATCAGTACCCCCATGGTCTGGGGGGTGTGTCGTGCATGAGGCCGCCTGCCCCTCCACCCCCAAAACATCACATCTGAGGCTTCAGTTTACACCTGTTAGGCCACAACTTTATCAGTGGATTTAGTTGAGATTTAAAAGTTTGTCGGAGCTGGGAATTACATCACACCAGAGTTAGGCGTGTACCAGTACAATAAATCAGAAAGTCATTTAGCAATACCAGTTATAGTCAGATTCACTGTTAGCAATACCAATTGATGAAGATGCATTATGCAGTATTTTGCGCTTACAAACACCACATCAACTTGTCCATTCATAGTGGCTGGACAGGACTGTGTGTCCAACCAATTTAATGAGACACAAATAAAACATAAGTGCTAATAAACAGTATAAAACTACAGCTTTATCTTCTGTTGATAAAGGGTGCAGCCATCTTGAATTCTGAGGTCGGGGTTGCAGAGATTTCTTGGACTTTCCGAGTCAGAATTCTGACTTCAGGGGGCATAACAATTGAAGTTTCCAACTAGGAACTAGGACATTCCGACTTCCCAGTTCAAATGTAATTCAGGATCAGCAAACTATCCTGGACCTCAGCTAATCAAAATGATTGAAACTGGAGCGCAGCTTCCCAAGTTCCTAAGATATGCAGAGGTGCTGGGTGGAATGCAGGGATCCAACACATCTGTGAGGCACCGAGAGCAGGGTGGCGGGTGAGGGGGGGGCTGAGAGCACTGTGGCGGGTGATTGGGGTGCTGAGATTAGGGTGGCAGTGATCAGGGCACTGAGAGCAAGGTGACAGTGATCAGGGTGCTGAGAGCAAGGTGACGGTGATCAGGGTGCTGAGAGCAAGGTGACGGTGATCAGGGCACTGAGAGCAAGGTGACGGTGATCAGGGTGCTGAGAGCAAGGTGACGGTGATCAGGGTGCTGAGAGCAAGGTGACGGTGATCAGGGTGCTGAGAGCAAGGTGACAGTGATCAGGGTGCTGAGAGCAAGGTGACGGTGATCAGGGTGCTGAGATCAGGGTGGCAGTGATGAGGGCACTGAGAGCAGGGTGGCTGGCGGGGGGGGGGGGGGGGGGCTGAGAGCAGGGTGGCTGGCGGGGGGCGGGGGGGGCTGAGAGGAGGGCAGTGGCTGTTTTTATCATCTTCATGGGGCAGGAAGGCCGGCTGGGGCTGGAATGACAGCCCCGCTTGCTTCTTCACACCTTCAGCCGCACTGCTGCAGGGGAGGAAGGACACGCTGAGGGATATTAATACCCCGCTATCTGAGCTGCAGTGGCGTGTCTGCAGCGATACAGGAAGGAGTTGGTGGGGGGGGGGGGGTACTGCATGCAGCATCTGCGGAGGGGGCTCTGCTCCACCGCGACCTTTGCTTAAAAGTGTTTGACCCTCAAAAGATGCAGGCCAGCAGTGGTATAGTACACACAGCCGATTACATGCACACTGATTTATATGTGCTTCTTTGCAAGCAAAACCGGTCATGCACAAAGCAAACCCCCAAAAACATGCAATCACACTTACAGACATTTACTGGCAACTTTATGCAGTTACTGCAGAGGTTCTGTATTCATGCCAGTGGGTATATTGGCTCCTTCTCACACATCCCATCTCTCTCCATCAGAGAGCATGTTTTTGGGTCATCCCCAGACACAGTCCTCTCCCAGACTCCATACTGTCCTCTTCACCTCAGTTTTGTTCCCTCCTTTCTGAAATCTCTCTCACCACACTGCCAGCACTGACCCCAATCCATACCTCCGCCACACTTTGACCCAGATCTTCTCACTTAATCTGCCTCTTGCTCTCTGTTTCTCACTGCGATCCAAGCTGCCCGGACTGGACCGTCGTGCCAATCTCCGTGGCCGCTGCCCCCTCGTTGATGGAGTGTGGCTCCAATCCGTGGCATAGCCATGGGCTTTGAACCGGCCACCTTATGATCACAGATGCAGCGCCAGAACCCACAGAGCCACGCACCCATCTCCGGACAGGAAGCACCTCACCATCTTCTAATCGACACCTCAGTCTGGTGACAGAGTGGCAGTTCCCATGAAATGCCCCCACTGATAGGTGGTGGCATTTACCTGATGTCCTCCTTCTCACTTGTCATTATTGATAATGATTATTATTTACTATAATGTCAAAAATGACATCACACATAACAATAATTCATTTTGATACATTTCAGTTAGTAATTATTTATCTATCCATTATACTGTGCAAAAGGAAGCAAAGGAAAGATATATTATGGATATCAAACAGAAAGGTGATTCCTACTCTCTTTCCCATCCCTTACAGTTTAATTGCCCATGAAAGCCTCATCTTATGCATGTCATAAAAGTCAAATAAAACAGTTCTGGTTTCGGCGAAGCAGAAAACTTTCAAAACAACAAACCTGAAATGGGGGGGCTGTGCTTCTCTGACATTCAGAATGAAAAACAAAAGAAGCAAAAAAAACACACAGCGTCTCGTTTCTGAGAATAGAGACCAACCTGTCCTCGTTGTTTGCTCTATTGTTACCGCTGCTGGCACCGGATACAGGGCACAGGACACCGGGGCACTGACACGGGGGCATGGACACATGGGTACAGACAAGGGAGCACGGTCATGGGGCACCGACGCAGATAATGCCACAGCCGCCACAGCTCAGTGCTGCCAAAGCCTCCTTTGCTGTATGGCTCTGCTGAGGCGGGGGGGGGGGGGGGTGTTATCATTATCCATTGTTTCACTCACCCGCATTTAGTTTGCTCTCGTCTCTCTTCTTTTTCGTCTCTGTCTGTCTCCCCGGGACCCTGTTCCCGGACTGGTCACCGGTTTCCGCTGGTTCCTGTGATCGCAGGCTTGGTCTCGGTTGTCCTTTCTGTGAGCAGATTTATCCTGCACGCCCTCCATCCCTGCCGGGTCCCTGGCCAACCGCGAAAGAGCAGAAGGCTTTAACATGGCAGCCAGGCCTGAATATTGGGGGCTCAGGGAAGCCCACAGCCCGCCTCCAGTACGTAAGATGTTATGTGGGTGTGGCAATGGGGGGTCTGTGACTGTCCTTAATCAGGGGATGGCCAGTGGAGTGTCCCTCTCCTCCCCCTCCATGTTGAGCCGCCCACCCCCCCTGACAGGCTCACATGGAGCAGGAAGCCCCCCCCAGCCTGTAAACCCCCTCCCCCCATATCAGACTGCTACAGTCCGTTTTGCATCCGGCCAACTGGCTGTCGTGCTCGGCCATAATGTGAGGTCAGCACTCGAACCCTTATCGTGAGGTCCTTCCCCTTTTGAGTATAATACAGCCTGGTGCCTGATAATGGGCCCATGCAGGTTATAAGGCACATCTGGACATAAGGCACATTAGATACACAGCATCCAGACCAGCACCCACGCAGTGCTTGGAAAGCAGTGAGGGTTCTGACCCCATGACCTTCCGCATGTCTCCTCTGCTTCACTCCTCTTCCAGTATGCGTCCATTTTTGCGGAGCAGACTATTACCTGTGCATGAAGTGCCGCGGTTTGACGCTCCTTGCCTCGCGGCATTCGCTCGCTCTCTCGCCCTCCCTCGGAGCCATGCCAGTAATTCTGAAATGGCTAGGCAAATCGGCGTGCAGCCAGAAATAGACGCAGCATTGGCTAAACGGAGAGATGTCTCCAAGTTTGGGCTTTCAATTCCTCTTTTCTGGGTCCGATGGCGCTTTCGTGGGTGACTGTGGTCTGGCCCGTCACGTACTTGTGAACAGGTTTGTTTAGAGTCTTCTTTGATGCCTTTGATTGGACACACACACACACACACATGGGCTTTAAAGGAGGGCAGATGCAACTACTTTAGCAACAGAAAGTGTTTTCTCGTTGCTAGGAGTCGCCGAGACAGGCAGGCCCGTCCCGACAGGTGCCGAAAGGCTCTGCCAGGCCTTAAGCCGCTGCATGCCGGGATCGATCCGAGGAGAAGCTAACAAGCCGTATGAGCCACACCGGCAGCTTCCTCGCGAACCCAAACCGAATCAGCCACCCCGCTGTCTGTCGCTGCGAGCCTTCAGCTACTGCGTCGGTCAGCGAGAAAGTGTGAAGGTTACTCAGAGGCTGAGGTGACTCTCTCTCTCACTCGCTCACCCTCTCGATCACTCTAAGGGTGGGTCACCGGCACGATGTAACAGAAAGCTCGTCACAGCATTAAAGTGAACCGATGCCATTCCATAATACCCCGAAATAATACATTATTGACTCAGAAATAATATGAGAGATTACAATTTATGAGAGATCAGGAAATGGTCACTGTGATGCTTCTTTTTTGCTTGGAAACTTTCACTTCATGTGTTTTTTTTAAGAAAAAGAGCCTATTACGAGATTTCCCCTGCGGTGACAGTGACGTCATGACAGATTTCTGCAAGTAGTTGACAATGATCGCATTTTCAGCTGTGCCCTTAATAATCTCGCAGCTCCTTTCCAGGAAAGAGCTCGCTTTCTGACCGTGTTTCATGCGAAGCAGACGGCAGAACACAGATATTTCACAAGAAGCCTTCAGAGAAGCACTGAGGCAGGACATCTGCCAGAGGAGGTTCTCCATGGTGAAACGCCACCGTGAACATCGACTCTTGTCTCTGGGAGATCGCGTTCCACCTCCCTTAGGATGCACTTTAATCACAAATCACTCAGCCCGGGATCTGTACCCAAAAAGCTAAATAACTTGCCGTTAAACTGGTGATTCCCAACCCGGTTCTCAGGGACCCTCAGACATTTTTGCTCCCTCTCAGCTCCCAGCCAATGGAGAAACACCAAATATCTGCTACAGGAAGAGAGCGAAAAAATGTGAACCTTCTGGGGGGGGTCCCCAAGGACTGTGTTGAGTAACACTGTGTTAAACTGATAACTAAATAAAGAATGTAATTGGTTCAGTGGGTTTTTTCTTTCCTGGGGTGTTTTTCTGTGTGACACACAGATTCACTGACACTAACTGTGTCCTTACAGACCCTGGATCATGGAGACTGAGCAGCAGACAGACACAGTTGAGCTTCTGAGGAGGGTGTGAGCTTTGATTAGTTAGCCTGTTCTTCTGTGCAATCACTAATCTACGAATCAGAACTTTTTCAGCCCTATTTGTTTCAACAGCAAGGTTGTTCTCTGGTGCGGTTACATTAAAAGCCTCACTTTTTCAGGACCTTAGTGTGAGGATGCAGGCCCAGTGATGCAGGCCCAGTGATGCAGGCCCAGTGACAGATCCAGCCCCCAGGGCCGATACCACCAGCTTGCTACATGCGCCTCTCTGTGTTGAGTACTATGCATGCTGCACACTGCATCTGCATATCATCCCCAATCTGGTCCTCAGACACCCACAGGCCGGCCACATTTTTGCTCACTCCCAGCTCCCCGCCAGACAGTGCACGCTTTTGCACCCTGGATAACACTGCTATTGATCACCATGGAGAGGTATGATTCCACTACGAAAGCAGGGTGATGAATGCATGGTGAAGAATCGAATGACTCATCAGAGCGAAGGGCCTGACCTCAGGCAGGATCTCCCACGACTGCCCCCTTCTTTTACCAGAATCCAAGGCTACAGCCAGGACTGGCAGTTGGGAAAATACCTGTATGTCTCAACAGGAGAAAACCAGAGCTTGGCCCACAGTCCCACGGCAACGAGGAGCAGAAACACACATTGCTGTCACTGAGTGG
Source organism: Paramormyrops kingsleyae (assembly GCF_048594095.1). NCBI lineage: Eukaryota > Metazoa > Chordata > Actinopteri > Osteoglossiformes > Mormyridae > Paramormyrops > Paramormyrops kingsleyae. The sequence continues at coordinate 8,978,639 of NC_132819.1, read as the reverse complement.
GTGACAGGCACTCACGTTTCCCTGTTTTCAGACAGAGTAGCATGGACATCTCAGGGTGGGCTGCTGTCTGCTGATCATCTCGTTCAGTGACTTCTCTTTAGCTTTTGTTCTCCATCATGATGTTTAACGAGAACGGCCAAGCTCTTCTCACCAAACACAACATCTGACAGCTTTACTACTGTAGGTTGCCCGGGTAGCAGCCGGAAACAGCAGCGAGCTGCAGAATCACATTAACTGGTTGCTTATCATTACTTCAGGCTGAGAAACACTCTGCTAACCTGCACACGGACTGAGAAATGTAATGGTGCATCAGTGTTTTAAAACCTAGGAGTGCAACAGCAGAGTCCAAATATCATAAGGCATAAAAAGCACTTGTTTTGATCTTCATTTGTGAGTTTCACTACGGGAAGAAGAGAAATAGGGGCAGAGGACTTTTTGTTAAATAGGAGAATGAATCATTGCAGACAAACTACCCCTGATTTGGAAAAAAGCCGAAAGTTGTGTTGCTCAAGCGAACGCGAGGGCGGAGGGGTGTGTGTGTTTGGCCAAAGGGCTGCCCTCCCCCTGCTGAGTCTTCCGACGATGTCACTTCCTGTCTGCCGCCCATGCGGTGGAAGTTTTGCTTCCACTTTCGCTTTGAGCAGGAGTCAGATCAGCAGGAAGGTACCGTGGTTCTGAAGACGCTGCCCGGGGAACGGACAGACAGACGGACACGCAGAGCACTCTTGGTCACCATGGCTTTCGAGTACCCAGCCATCCGCAGGGACGACAGCAAGGTTGGCCTGGGTGTGGGGGGAGGGAGGGAGAGGGGATCCTTAAAGAAATATGTAAGGAGACAGAGCAGGAGCAGGAAGAGAATAGGCCTCAGCCCTGCACTAACAGTGTACAATCAGTCCGCTGGTCCACTGGGACACAGATTCACACGCCTTCAGCGGGGCAACGTGCAGCATTCAGCTCGGGACACTGCGGACACGGACATGGAGTAGCCTGATTTTCTTGTTCTCTTCACGCCCGTTCTTGAGTTGGCCCAGCGCATGGACTGCGCCTTTTCTTGTGCATTTCTGAGGAACCTGTGGCCACAGGGCAGGATCATGGTGTATGTATAGATCCCCTTTCTTCAGAAATTCACTGGAAATGCACGAGGAATGTTGCCTAGGGGTTAATGTCTGTCAGTCTGCATGACCCCCCCCCCCCCCCCCCCCCGTCAGATGCTCCCTCTGAGCGGTCACAGCCTTTTCCTTGTAATTCCGGCTCCTCCCTCTCACTGTGTGTTTGCACTGTACGCCCCTGTGAACGTGTGTGTGTGTGTGTATGTGTGTGTGTGCACCAGTATATCCTATTCCACTGCGTATGTCTGCAGGGATTACGCTGCTAGTGCACATCCCTGCACACACACACGCCTCACACCCCACCCAAACTACAGGTCCTGATCTCCCTCATAGGTGGACATGTATCACGGCGTGAAGGTGCCTGACCCTTATGCTTGGTTGGAGGACCCCGACAGCGAGGAGACCAAGGTATGTGCATCGTCGGGGCCAAACGTGCGAGCGGAGAGCCCCTCCCCCATGTAACAAGGCATGGTTCCTGTCCCGCTGCGGTCCAGGCCTTCGTGGAGGAGCAGAACAAGCTGACCATGCCCTACCTGGAGCAGTGCGCCATCAGGGAGAAGTTCCACCAGCGGCTGACGGATCTTTTTGACTATCCTAAGTACAGCTGTCCCTACAAACGGGGAGACAGGTAGGCAAATCCCAGACACATATGATATAGGGGGCAGGGGGAGGGGCACCCAGCAGGTCAGGGTTAGGGTAGTGGTCAGAATCTCAAAGGTTTCAACTGGCATGTCGGCAAAGTGATGTCACCGCTGGGCCCTTAAGCAGGGCCCTTAACCCCCAGTTGCTCCAGGAATTGTCTGACCCTGCTTTCTCAACAAATGTCCGTTAGCCAATGATATGCTTCAAATCAGTGAGTGACAGGGGAGGGGGCACTGTGGGGGCCAATCAGATTCCAGCTGGGGCCAATGGCCCCACCCCTGTCAGACGGGATGGCATAAGCGGGAGGAAAGCTGCAGGTGAGAGAAAGGTCAGCTGTCAGGGTCACATGACTTCACCCAGGCCTAGGACACCCAAACAACTCCCACCTTGCTGTGTCCCATCCGCAGGTACTTCTACTTCCACAATCAGGGCCTGCAGAATCAGGACGTTCTTTATGTCCAAGACTCTCTGGATGAACCTGCCTCTGTCTTCTTTGACCCAAACAAGCTTTCTGAGGACGGAACCGTCGCCTTGAAGAGTAAGTCTCCGCAGGGGCACCTAAAATCATGTGTACTGATATTATTATTACTATCTTGGGTCATGTCCTGTACGCACTGTGCTGGCCGCCACGCCGTCTCCTGTCATGTCCTGTACGCACTGTGCTGGCCGCCACGCCATCTCCTGTCATGTCCTGTACGCACTGTGCTGGCCGCCACGCCGTCTCCTGTCATGTCCTGTACGCACTGTGCTGGCCGCCACGCCGTCTCCTGTCATGTCCTGTACGCACTGTGCTGGCCTCCACGCCGTCTCCTGTCATGTCCTGTACGCACTGTGCTGGCCGCCACGCCGTCTCCGGTCATGTCCTGTACGCACTGTGCTGGCCGCCACGCCGTCTCCTGTCATGTCCTGTACGCACTGTGCTGGCCGCCACGCCGTCTCCTGTCATGTCCTGTACGCACTGTGCTGGCCTCCACGCCGTCTCCTGTCATGTCCTGTACGCACTGTGCTGGCCGCCACCCCGTCTCCTGTCGTGTCCTGTACGCACTGTGCTGGCCGCCACGCCGTGTCCTGTCATGTCCTGTACGCACTGTGATGGCCGCCACGCCGTCTCCGGTCATGTCCTGTACGCACTGTGCTGGCCGCCACGCCGTCTCCTGTCATGTCCTGTACGCACTGTGCTGGCCGCCACGCCGTCTCCGGTCATGTCCTGTACGCACTGTGCTGGCCGCCACGCCGTCTCCGGTCATGTCCTGTACGCACTGTGATGGCTGCCACGCCGTAATGTAAGAACATAAGAACATAAGAAATTTACAAACGAGAGGAGGCCATTCGGCCCATCAAGCTCGTTTGGGGAGAACTTAACTAATAGCTCAGAGTTGTTAAAATCTTATCTAGCTCTGATTTAAAGGAACCCAGGGTTTTAGCTTCCGCTACACTAGCAGGAAGACTATTGCATACTCTAACTACACGCTGTGTAAAGAAGTGCTTCCTCAAATTTGTTTTAAAATGTTCTCCCGAAAGTGCTATCTTAGATGCCACACTATCTTCTGCCCCCTGCAGTGGCCCGCCTCTCGGAGGAGTGTGAGTACTTTGCCTATGGGCTGAGCTCTGCCGGTTCTGACTGGGTAACTGTGCACTTCATGAGAGCCACGGACCTGACACCCCTCCCCGACACCCTGGAAAGGGTTAAGTTCAGCTGCCTGGCCTGGACCCACGATGCCCGCGGCATCTTCTACAATTGCTACCCCCAACAGGATGGCAAGGCTGATGGTGAGACCGGGGGGTCACTGGAATCTGGGGGGCGGGGGGGGGGGTTCCTGTTTATAGTAAATCAAGGTTTATACAGCTGCCAAATAATCTTTCTAGTCCCAAAGCATTTAACACGTGACGTAGCAGCAGCATTACAGAGAATCAAAGTCACTGACAGCGCTGCACGTGGATCATTAAAATGAAAGGCTGCTTTATTTCAAGATGGCGAAAGTAGGAAAGGTCATGGAAACTCTGAGGTGGAAACCAGCCCACACAGAAAATGTCCTACTAGCTTCCAAAACGCCCTGGGAATTTTGGGAACTGTTTGTGTTTAAGCCCTAAATGATTTAGTGTTTTATAGGAATTCCAAGCAAAAATCTATGGCATATTTATGGGCTGGTGTCCTGCACTGCCCGGGAATGAGCGAGTTTCGGTTCCAGCTCACCATCTCCACCACCACTGTTCTGGTTTCAATATCAGGCACAGAGACCACCTCTAACCTCAACCAGAAGCTCTACTACCATGTGATAGGCACCAGCCAATCAGAAGACACCCTGGTGGCGGAGTTTCCAGACCACCCCAAGTGGCATAGTGGGGTCACGGTAAACTGCGCGCTGCCCACACACAGCCTCCTGCCTGCGGCTTTATCGTCACAGACTCCAACATATCCCCCTCCCCCTGCCGCATACAGGTGTCCGACGACGGCAGGTACGCCGTGCTGTCCATCACCGAGGGCTGTGAGCCCGTCAACCAGCTGTGGTACTGCGACCTACAGCAACTGCCCAATGGAATCACAGGTGAGCCGCACTGCACCCAACCCATAAACACCCAAGAGCTCAGTTTGACAGCAAATTAGAATATGGAGAAAGACACACAGGCAGAGGCATTGGAGGGGCATGAATACCATGACGGATTCAAGGGGCCCAGCACTTGGGACCCCAAAATTTAGGGGGCCCAAGGTCACATTTTCTGAAGGGGCCCGGGATTTCTAACTACACTAGTTGGCACAAATTTCATTGATCCTTTCACCAATGCATGCACACATATTTACCTGATGGGTGTGTTTAAGGCAGATACTGTACACACACAGAGTCCTCTCCACTGCAGGAAAACCAACATACCGCTCCCTCTGTCATCAGGCCTGCTGCCGTGGGTGAAGCTCGTGAATAACTTTGAGGCGCAGTACACCTACATCACCAACGAGGGCAGCGTCTTCACCTTCCGCACCAATCTGCAGGCGCCCCGGTATAGAGTCATCAACATCGACCTGCAGAAACCTGAGCCAGATAACTGGAGAAGCCTCATTCCGCAGCACGATAAGGATGTGCTGGGTGAGTGGCCAGCCACAGGGGCTGGGGCGTAACACAAGGGTTCCAAAAACAGAAGGAGTATTAAAGGAGTACTGCAGTAGTCAAAAGCTGTAAGGTCCCTATCAGCAAACATATACTGTAGCTATATACAAAGCTTTTATTTTAATGAAATTTCCACTGTAATTGAAATAAAACATATTTCAGAGGGAATAATGGAAAAAAGACAACCCAGACCAAGGAAATTAGATGCCAGCAAATCAGCAGTAAAACTTAATTACCTTGAAGATTTAACAGATTGCAAGTAGCAGGTGATATACGATAGATGCTGGATCCCCCCACCAGTAAATTCCTGGTACAGCAATGCTGTTGCACAAACGTGAAGGCATCATGGAGAGATGGGCCGAGATAATGCAGAGTGAAGGGGGCGGGCAAAGAAATCCAGCGCAGTGAGTCATGTCTCCATGACAACAGACACAATGTTTGTTAATCAGCCTTTATCCTTGTATTCCACCTCAAGTACTGTAATCCAAAAATGCATCTTAGTCTGCTTAGTTGGCTAACACTTAAATTTATCATTTCTTCCTATTGCGAGTAATATTAAATGCACTTTTTAGCCGGTACAGCTTGTCATTTTAAGTGTTTATTTGGTGGGATTTTGGGCTGATGCAGTTCAGTGTTTGATCTTTGCTTAACGGTAACAATGCAGTGATCCTACGCCTGTTGCGGCTTTAAAAGGCGACACTGATTCAGCCCTTAACCAAGCAGCTTGGGGCCGCAGAGCCGCGGGAGTAGCTGTGTGGTGTCAGACTCCGGGCCGCTCCGCAGGACAGGGGGGGGTCTGCTGTCCGCTGTCACCTACACGCTTCCCAAAGTGGAAAATGACCAGTCAGCTGTGGTAGGAATATTCAGATCACATGAGCCATCGACCTAATGTCTGTTTAGCTGTAGTCTCTGCTCCATGGGAGCCGTAAAGGGAGGGAAGGTTAAGACGAATCCTTACTCAGGGGCCCAAAAAATATGGATTGGTCTGGGTTGGGGGTTCAATATGACAGGCATTCACGAGGCCCAGATTCTCTAGCAGCGCCCCTGCTCTGTTCACATCTGCTGTCTTCCTGTTTGAGTGTGTATATATTACATTGTGGGGACATGCGATAAAAAACCTGTTATTTACATGATGTGGGAAAAAAAATTTCAGTTCCCAAAAGTGGAAATTTTTAATTTCATAAAAATGTGTGACTGCAATCAAAACACTAAAAATGCCAAAAGTCTTGTTTTTGGTTGGGTTACTTATGGTTAAGCTTAGGGCTGGGTTAGGGGTTAGGGTGTCATAGTTGGGATTCAAGTTATGCCCATAGAAATGAACGAAGAGTCCCCACAGAGATATAGACACCTAATTTGTGTGTGTTTGTGTGTAGGTTTCGTGTCGTGTATCAATCAGAACTTCCTGCTGGTGAACTACATGCATGACGTGAAGGACGTCCTGCAGCTCGTTGAGCTGTCATCAGGGGATCTGCTGAAGAACCTGCCTCTGGACGTGGGCACCGTGGTAGGCCTCAGCTGCAAGAAGAAACACGCCGACTTCTTCTACAAGTTTACATCCTTCACCACCCCAGGTACTCCTCTCCCCCCAACATCCAGGAACTGTACCCCATCCATCTGCTATTCATATCTGCTGTTGAGACACTATCCATCACTATCCCCCCCTCCCCCGATACTGCAGCCACACATCTTCCTTTCACTTACTGTGCAAATGTATGTAGCCCATCAGGAAGTCGGACGCAGTGCACCCTCAGGAACTCCACTCCATCCATCTCCTACACCTTCACATCTCTCAGCACCTGAGCGGTGACCCCTCAGAGGGAGGCAGGACATAGGGCCCTCATGGGTGCTACCTGGGTCTGGTCCTGACAGTTCTGAGGGTTCTAGGTTTGGGTTGGACACTAGGGCAGTTCCACCAAAACAGTGGTCATGATAGAAAGGCAGATATGCAGGATGAATGAAGGTTGGGCATTGATGTGCTTATCTGCCACGCTTGTCGCTGTAGGGATTATCTATCACTGCGACCTAAGCCTGCCATCTCCGGAGCCCACAATCTTCAGACAGGTGGAGGTGAAGGGCATCGACAGGACCGACTATGAGACCATCCAGGTAAGACGCATTCACCTGCGAACGGAGTGAGGGTCACGCAGTACACATACTGTATGCTGGAGCGTATCTGCCTACCTGCCTTCCAGGTGTTCTACCCCAGCAAGGATGGCACCAAGATCCCCATGTTCCTGGTGCATGCTCGTGGCATCCAGAAGGACGGCTCGCACCCCGTGTTCCTCTACGGATACGGCGGCTTTGAAAACTGTATTCAGCCCTACTACAAGTCAGCACCTCCAAGCGTTTGTTTTGTCTGTTAGTGAGCAGTACTGTAGCACATGAAGATCCTTTCCAGGGTCTCTATGTATATATTTGCTAATATCTGTATTGTGTAAGTGTACCTCTATATCCTGATCCCCCCCAGTGTGGCCTACTTGCTGTTCGTGAGACATGTGGGGGGCATCCTGGCTGTGGCCAACATTCGGGGAGGAGGAGAATATGGACAAACCTGGCACAAAGGTACCCTGAGGGCAAAGGAGATCTTAGCAGGCTGGGCAGCACAGAAGCCAGAGCTGACAGCCCAACACCTCATTTTCTTTGTAGGGGTCCTCCCTGATGACCTCTGATTGGTCCCTGTGCATGACTCTGTATTCCTTGATGACATCTGATTGGTCCCCGTGCATCAAAATGTCCCCTTTGATGACATCTGATTGGTCCCTGTACATCACCCTGTCCCCCTTGATGACCTCTGATTGGTCCCTGTACATCACCCTGTCCCCCTTGATGACCTCTGATTGGTCCCTGTGCATCACAGTGTCCCCCTTGATGACCTCTGATTGGTCCCTGTGCATGACTCTGTATTCCTTGATGACATCTGATTGGTCCCCGTGCATCATAATGTCCCCTTTGATGACCTCTGATTGGTCCCTGTGCATCACAGTGTCCCCCTTGATGACCTCTGATTGGTCCCTGTACATCACCCTGTCCCCCTTGATGACCTCTGATTGGTCCCTGTACATCACCCTGTCCCCCTTGATGACCTCTGATTGGTCCCTGTGCATCACAGTGTCCCCCTTGATGACCTCTGATTGGTCCCTGTGCATGACTCTGTATTCCTTAATGACATCTGATTGGTCCCCGTGCATCAAAATGTCCCCTTTGATGACCTCTGATTGGTCCCTGTGCATCACAGTGTCCCCCTTGATGACCTCTGATTGGTCCCTGTACATCACCCTGTCCCCCTTGATGACCTCTGATTGGTCCCTGTACATCACCCTGTCCCCCTTGATGACCTCTGATTGGTCCCTGCACATCACCCTGTCCCCCTTGATGACCTCTGATTGGTCCCTGTGCATCACAGTGTCCCCCTTGATGACCTCTGATTGGTCCCTGCACATCACCCTGTCCCCCTTGATGGCCTCTGATTGGTCCCTGCACATCACCCTGTCCCCCTTGATGACCTCTGATTGGTCCCTGCACATCACCCTGTCCCCCTTGATGACCTCTGATTGGTCCCTGCACATCACCCTGTCCCCCTTGATGACCTCTGATTAGTCCCTGTACATCACCATGTCCCCCTTGATGACCTCTGATTGGTCCCTGTACATCACAGTGTCCCCCTTGATGACCTCTGATTGGTCCCTATACATCACCGTGTGCTCCTTGATGACCTCTGATTGGTCCCTGTGCATCACCATGTCCCCCTTCTTCCCACACAGCTGGTTCCCTTGGGAAAAAACAAAACTGCTTTGACGATTTCCAGTGTGCGGCGGAGTACCTGATCCGTGAGGGTTACACATCTGCCAGTCGAATTGCCATCAACGGGGCCTCAAACGGGGGTCTGCTCGTGGGTAAGGCTCAGGCTGAGGGACATCAGCTGAGGGACATCAGCGGCTGCCTGTACGCGGTATAGGGGCTTCTACAGAGAAGGGCTCTGCCATTACTTCCGCTTTGTCATTGTCTCCAATGCTGAATTCATCACTTTGGGCCTGTAACAGTTACACGCCCCAGTTTCGGGTAAATTTACATTTTATTCTCATGTTTTTGAGCAATCTCCATACAGACAGGAAATTAAGCGCTAACTGAATGATTTAACCAGAAGGATGGCTGTAAATAAGGGCCTATTACAGACACGGCCGCTTCCCTAAATCATGCTGGTGTGAGAACCGGTGTCTTTGCTGAGTTCTTATCTTACACGGCTGAATCTTTCACACGCTCACGATGAACACGGAGTAGAACAGCGACGAGGTCACTCAGCACGTTAGCTCAGGTAGCCAATATCCTGTTCAACCAATTTCCATTCATTCTTATTTTCATCACATTCTCACCCAGGTAGTGTTTTAACTCTGCAAAATGCCAGATCCACTTGTGCAAATGTGCTAACCCCCCCTCCCATGACTGTGACCAGGGGCCTGTGTGAACCAGAGGCCAGAGCTCTTCGGTTGTGCTGTGGCTGAGGTGGGCGTCATGGACATGCTCAAGTTTCACAAGTTCACTATTGGCCATGCCTGGACAACCGACTACGGCTGTGCGGACGATCCTGAACAATTCCAGTGGCTGATAGAGTGAGTCTGACGATGCACAACCACACACACACAAAATAAAATAACAGGGTTTATAAACATAATACACACACACATTTGTATTTATATCACTATGGGGAATCTCCATTCATTTCTATGGGAAAAACCCTAATCCGGACCCAAGGTCAGAATGCTTTCCTCATAATTATTAGACTTATGCTCTTGCAGACACCCTGTCTCACTCATACTCCCCATCCCTCTGCCTCCATCACGCTCCCCATCCCTCTGCCTCCATCACGTTCCCCATCCCTCTGCCTCCATCACGATCTCCATCCCTGTCTCATTCATGCTCTCCATCCCTCTGCCTCCATCACGCTCCCCATCCCTCTGCCTCCATCACGCTCCCCATCCCTCTGCCTCCATCACGTTCCCCATCCCTCTGCCTCCATCACGATCTCCATCCCTGTCTCACTCATGCTCTCCATCCCTCTGCCTCCATCACACTCTCCTCCATCCCTCCCCAGGTACTCCCCCCTGCACAACTTGCCTCCCGCCCCGTATCAGGGCCTCCCCTATCCCGCTATGCTGCTGCTCACAGCTGACCATGACGACCGTGTGGTTCCTCTGCACACACTGAAGTATTGCGCCACCCTGCAGTACAGTGTGGGGAACAGCCCGGTGCAGACGCAGCCGCTGATGGTTCGGGTGGACACCCGCAGCGGGCATGGCGCGGGCAAGCCCACCGCCAAGGCCATCCTGGAGTACACCCATATCTTCTCCTTCATTGCACAGACCCTGGGCCTCTCATGGAAGGAGTAAAGATGGAGGTAGAGCAGGTGTCGAGTTAGGAGCAGGAATTGGAGGTCTGATGTGTGTTTACAGGCCATTTTAATACGATGAAAGAATGATACCATGCAGGTGAGAGAAAGGTCAGGTCATTTCCATTTATCACATTCAAACTGCCAAATTCTAACCTCGATACTCCTGAAATAACTAAGAAAAGTATAATAGCTACATATATGCTTTTATAGGCCTTTACTGTAATTCTTACTGTGTCTTATGAGACTCAGTCATCAAGCCAAAGCAATTTACCATAAAGCACTTCTCCTCATAATACGATGACTCACGTTTTTTTATTATAGATATTATACATTCAACTTCCAGCTGCATATTCAGAGCACTGTTGTGGATAAATATTACCTAGGGAATTCTAAAAATATTATTTTACCCATGATTTCAGTAAATATCTATAATAATGGGACTAAATCATTGGGTAGAAATAACAAACGTTTTCCTTTATGCCGTTTAAACATTTGATTAAAAAGCGCACATGTATGTGATGGTGCAAATAGATCGGAGACCCTAGATGGCAGCAGAAAGCCGGCTGTTACCGCACACACGCGTGAAATATTGCGAGGAATAGCTGTAATGCGCGAGATAGCCACCAGATGGCAGTGCGTCATTACATTCGCGGAGAGCTCCTGTACTAGAGCGCTCGGCGAGCAGCGGTAATGCTGCTCAATCACTGTTGCTTACCGGTTAAATAAAGCAGGTGGCCCCCAGAGAACAACCACGCCGGGCTTAAATGTCACCCTTAGTCACAATCCTGGTTGCTTCAGCAAGCAAATGCACCATCAACCTCCGCAGCTTTGATAAAGCTTAGTGATGCCAGGTGTACACTGGAGGAGACTCCGGTGAGGAACAGGAGAGGAGCTGAAAGGTGTTAGCATGACAGCAGGACATGAGGGCGACCATAACCTCTGCTGACAGGGATGAGGGGGCAGTTAGGCTTTGGATGAGTATACTGTGTAGCTTCTGGAAAGCCCTGATCTATTTCTGCTGTGTGTGTTTGTAGTAGAGCACCTGTTTCCTCCCTGTCACTCTGCCCCCCGCCCTGATGATCTCAGGCCCCAGGGCTAGGTCCCTCCCCAGGCAGACATAGCTTAAGAGGCCCAGATACCCCAGCCGTCTCACCCCAGAAGGGGCCAGATTAGCTCAGAAAGCCGCTGGATTGCTTCTCCTTCACACTGAGTTAGAGGTACAGCACAGACCCTCATTAATCCAGGGGAGGGGGCTCGCCTGCACTCGCCCTCTGTCTGAAGGGGGCACTGCGGTGCTTAAGATCAGCATCTGTGAGATCCTCAGCTGCCAGAATCAAAGAGGGTTTTCTGAGGAAGCTTTGCAGAGACCGTCGCTCTCCTACAGGGCGGAGGGGGGGGGGTTAGGGTTGGGTGCCGTTTCATTGGGTTTGGATCCCCGATTCTCCAGGCCTTCAAGTCCTTGACACTGAACCTCAAAGGCTTCCATACTCTAAGCTCGGCCATTCACTCGCCCTCTGTCTCCTGCCCCCCTCCCCCTTCCTAGGTGTTTCTGAATTTCCTTGCAGCTTGTGTTAAATGTAAAACCACCCTGATTGGCTGAGCCGCATCTGGGTGCTGATGATGCCGTGACCTCTGACCTCTTGCTCAGCAGGGGCAGTGTGCTGTGCAGGCCGGCATGCGGGAATTACAGTGTCTAACACCCAGGGTTAAGGGAGAGCCGCAGTGCACAGGGTGCCACTGTCTGAATTTCTCAGATACGCCCATGGACACCCTCAGACTCCCTCACACACAAAGCAGCGGCAATCTGCCCTAACGCTCTTCCGCCCGCAGGTCCCCAACGCAGACAAATGGCACTGTGGGGCCGTGGCGGCATCAGTCACATAAAACTGTGACACTTGCAGTCCAAGGCAGACCCATGATTTATGGAGGGTTGGCTGTACCTGTGTGCTCCTGCCGACACGGGAGGCAGCTACCTGGACGCAGGAGGAACATAAAGATAAAACTCATTAATTCACAGCTCCCTCCTAAACCTCAACAAAACCTCAATAAAAAAAAATTATTTTTTATTTTCCTGCAGCTCCACAAACACGCACACAGGCACACAAATTGGCGTACCTATCTAAATGGGGACCATCCATTCATTTCTATGGGAAAAACCCTAATCCCAATCACAACACCCTTAACCGGAAGTAACCAAACAAAATATGTCGTTTGATGTTTTTAGATTTTTTTGATTGCAATCACAGATCTTTATAAAATTGAGGTTCCCCTTGTGGGGACCATAAAAATGGGACATTTGGTCTCAGTGATACTGACATGGACACACACACACACACACACAAATAGCCCATCAGGAAAATTATGGGTAGCTGCAGCATAATAAATTGAAATTCCACCAGTAAAGCGAGTGTTCAAGTGGCTTTGAAGTAAAAATTATATACAGAACGGAGAAAGACAGGAGAGGCAGCAGCAGGAGCCGGGAGAGGAAAGGGAACCTGCAGGCCGGTGGCCATTTATCTGATTATTGAACAAAGAATGAAAATTTAATGGAGGATCATTTGTTTCATTTTCCTGAAACCACTTAACTAATGCAAGGTCACAGGACGCTGGGTCCCAGGGGCCACATGCATTGGACTGCGGTCCGTCACATGGCACACGCACCATAAGCGCGACTCGGAGACAGCAGCCCTGCTCTCCAATAACCCCGTGAGTGAGATGTGCTGGTAAAAAGCTCAGTGTTTTGTCAGGTGATGTAAGACGGACCTGCGGCTCGATGTCAGAAAGACAGAGCAGATGGGGATGGACTTCAGGCAGAGCAGAGCCGCTGACCGCTGTGAACGTGGGCGCGGTACAGCTCTGTACGTACTGGGGAACCCGCATGGACGACAAGCCGGACTGCGCGGCGACACAAAAGGAGGCTGCTGGGAAGCGCAGAGTGGACCGTCCTCGCTGCCTGTGGGCTGCAAACCACCACACACGTAGCATTAAGGTGGGGCGGGTCAGTGGGCAAAATGGACTTGAGGAAGCCAAGCTCTGTCACAGCACTGAGCCTGGGCTCCTTGGAAGGCGTACTCTGTGTGTAGGGGCCTGTCCTGGGCTCCTTGGAAGGCGTACTCTGTGTGTAGGGGCCTGTCCTGGGCTCCTTGGAAGGCGTACTCTGTGTGTAGGGGCCTGTCCTGGGCTCCAGCAGAGGAGCATCTTCAGCAGGCAGCCCATCTGCTCGTGATGTCCAGCGGGGTCTTCAGAGGCTTCCCTGTGCTCACTGTCACCCGTTTGCTGTCCAGGCAGCCCTAAGTACCCAGGTGAGAGGGCACCAAGCCAGGTCTCTGTCTCCGCACTGTACTGTGCCACCTTACAGCACCATGCAGTATCATGGGGGGGCATAAGTCTAGATTTATTTATTTTTATTTTGTGGGAGGGAACATTCAATCCCCATACACTAAACCGGGCAAGAATCGAACCCATAACCCTGGAGTGACACCAACCAGGCCACCCCTGGTGATATACATCCCATCAACAGAACCACAAAATCCTTATTAGCGGTGCATTCAGCCTGGGTTTGGATCCCAGATGCTTCATTTGCTTTGACAGGACTACATCACCCACAATCCTCAGCCAAACACAATGAACCACGTTGTGAACTGCAATGCCCTTTTTAATGAGACATTTCATATTGCAACAGCCATCTGTGTTATAACAAGTACAAATCATCAGAAAAAAAAAAAGAAAAAAAAAATTGTTCCAAACATCTGAGTCCCTTGGCGATGTCCCTAATCTCAACAGGAAAATCCAAACACAGTGAACAGACGTATTTGACACCTTCTTCAAACGACTTAGAAAAATAGATTTCATTTTCAAATACATATTTACATTATTAGACAATATGATAATTATGATGCGATGAGCACATAGTCCAAACTAGATGAGGAGAAATATTGGAGAATGATGTGACAGGTAAACAGGGATGACTGAGAGTGTGTGAGTGTGAATGGATGTGTGTGTGTGTGTGTGTGTGTGGGAAAGTGTCAGTGTGCCTGAGTGAGTGTGTGTGTCTGCACAAAGCGTCGTGAGTGTCTGGGTGGTTTGTACAGCTGTGGTGAGGGAAGGACAGCAGTGTACCAGTATGTGCAGCTGTGGTGAGGGAAGGACAGCAGTGTACCAGTATGTGCAGCTGTGGTGAGGGAAGGACAGCAGTGTACCAGTATGTGCAGCTGTGGTGAGGGAAGTACAGCAGTGTACCAGTATGTGCAGCTGTGGTGAGGGAAGGACAGCAGTGTACCAGTATGTGCAGCTGTGGTGAGGGAAGGACAGCAGTGTACCAGTATGTGCAGCTGTGGTGAGGGAAGGACAGCAGTGTACCAGTATGTGCAGCTGTGGTGAGGGGAGGACAGCAGTGTACCAGTATGTGCAGCTGTGGTGAGGGAAGGACAGCAGTGTACCAGTATGTGCAGCTGTGGTGAGGGAAGGACAGCAGTGTACCAGTATGTGCAGCTGTGGTGAGGGAAGGACAGCAGTGTACCAGTATGTGCAGCTGTGGTGAGGGAAGGACAGCAGTGTACCAGTATGTGCAGCTGTGGTGATGGAAGGACAGCAGTGTACCAGTATGTGCAGCTGTGGTGAGGGAAGGACAGCAGTGTACCAGTATGTGCAGCTGTGGTGATGGAAGGACAGCAGTGTACCAGTATGTGCAGCTGTGGTGAGGGAAGGACAGCAGTGTACCAGTATGTGCAGCTGTGGTGAGGGAAGGACAGCAGTGTACCAGTATGTGCAGCTGTGGTGAGGGAAGGACAGCAGTGTACCAGTATGTGCAGCTGTGTGTCTCTCTCCTGTATGGCATGACCTGCCCAAGCAAGTCTCTCCACACAGTCCTCAGAGCAGAGGACACTGCACACACAAGCAGTGCCCCCGACCACAACCATGGTAACCCCCCCCCTCCCACACACACACACACACACACACAAAAAACAACATCACACATAATTCAGCCTTCGAACCGAAATATCCGGTTCATACGGTGGGGTGCAGCATTCACCAAATCAGAGCTGGCCAGGATTTGAGGGCATCACACAGGCGGCTGTCATTCTGAGATGCTTGGAGAGACACGAGATTCAGCACAGCGAGCGAAGGAAGAGGAATCTCCGGATCAGGTCTGGGGTGGTTTGGAAGGGAGAGCGGAGCACAGAGGAGACTCAGCCATATCCGGCACCTGGAACCAATCAGCGTTTGATTAATGAAAGAGGAATCGAAGCCCGTGAAACAGCAGCGCCGGCGGAAGGTTCTGGAAACGCGGAGCCCGTTGGGTCGCTCAGTTGCCAACTCAGGTTTCGCAGAAAGCCCAGCCACAGGCCCATAAATAAAAGAGAAGCAGTGCTTTGGAGGACTGGGCTCCGATCACCCCCAGTGTATGCTCCCAGGTCTGCTTACACCCCCCCCCCATTTAGCTCTTTGCTATTTCACATGTTACACTCCCAGCAAAGCTGTTAAGGGAAAACCCACAGAAGCTGCCCAAAACTTCATGCCGACCACCAGGTGGCGCAATTTCATTCCTGGGGTGGCCATCAAACAACCGCAGAAACTAATAACAATTAATGTGTTCTGCATATCCTAATGACAGTGCACAACACAGGAGAAATGAAGACAAATCAAATGTTACAATGTTAAAAGTCTAATAAAAAGTACACAAATCTTTTCAAAGGGTAAGATTTAACAAAAAAAAAAGCACAGACTGTTCCGGAAGTTCACAAAGACTCGCTATTGGCTCAAGTTCTTTTTGATCCCCAAGCCCTCAAAAACAGGAATAAATATGAAAAATGCCGCTTGCTGTGAGCTGGAGCCGCTCCCCCGTCGTGGCCCCAGGACTCTGTCAGAAAGCTGCGGGGACATGTCACAGTGGACAGCAGCGCTTCACCAGGCCAGCAGGAGGCGGAGTGGTTCAGGAAGAGCACCATGACTGAAAGGTCACAGATTGAAATCTCAGCCAGGCTCCTGTGAGAGCGAAACACTCCATTATGCGAGTGAGTCAGTGTAAAGCTGTAAAATGTACAATCTAATCTCCTCGTGGACAAAAGTGTGTTAGGAAGCGGCCTTTGACTGCACACCTTAAATCTCCACACTGGGCGTTCTGGTGATACAGCCAAGTCAGAATATGCACTTTGGGGAGAGAATGCTGTGCTGCATGTTTTGGATCTGAACTCTGAGGCATATCATTAAAATATTCACCACAACACACTGATTTTCACTAGCATGTTGCCAGCTTGTTCACACGCCTTTTATACACTCATGAACCGTTTGAGCAGCCTTGACTATCTACAGTTTTCCATAAAAGGACGAGTGCTGTCGTGAGTATGTCTGTTACAAGTGCAGAGGTGGGCAAAATGAGGAACGAATGCCACTCAAAAACCTTCTTTGATTTTATAAAGATCAGTTTCCAGCGTTCGACACCCAAACACGTTTACCTGAAATGAGGTCCATGTCTTTCTTACTGATCCATGACTGTAGCAAACACAAGCTTCTGACCACACTGACTGCAGTGCAAGTAGCCTTGCCAATTAATCATGTGACCACTCATCATGTGACTGCAGTGACTCGGGGCCTGCCGTCTCCTATCATGCAGTGCTGGACGGGCTGTGTCTGCCGTGTCTGGCACAGATCTGAACGTGGGTCGGGCACGGCTCTCTGTGGGTTCAGGTCCTCATGCCCAAAATCACGGAGCCCCAATTGCATCAGAGTCTCTCCCCAGGACATTGGCGTTTACAGACACAGTCACGTGACTTCCTGTGAGAGAGAGCACCCGAGCAGACTTAACCTTGCCGTGCCAAGTGGAGTCCCTCCCAGGTCTGAGGAAGAGGAGGGTGATAAGGAAATGTGGGAGGACGAGGAAGATGGGCGGAGGGTGCCGCTCAGTGGCCGGGCGGCGCTGGTGAGTCCCCCTGGCAGCAGACGGGCCCTCACAGTGGGCCCCGGGGTCCCTCCTCTCGCTCCGTCTGTCTGCTACACCTGCACTCCGCGGCCGTGCATCTGAATAACCTGAGCTCTCAGCGTCTGGATGGCGGCCAGGATCTGCTTCTGGTGTTCCAAGGAGGTGATTCCCAAGCTCAGCACGTCCCTGAGGGACACACATACGCACACACACACACACAAAGGGTTACATGTCATATGCCATGATATGCATTTTCACACACACACAAACACACAGGTTCTCTCTCACACACACACATGCAGTGACTCACTGGACAGTCATGCGGGCCACAGATTCCAGGTAGCAGTAGCCGGCCGCTGTGAAGCTGTCTTTGTAGCGGCCCATGTCCACCGTGTCCAGCCACTCGCCCACGGAGCTGAAGGAGGGCAGTGAGGCTACGGAGCGCTGTGACAGCGGGATGGAGGAGCTCAGGAGCCTGTCGGAACATGGGAGAGGCTTCACTGGGTGGACGGCCGGCCGAACTGGGCGAGGGACCTGGACGGAGAGCCGAGTCCGCCCCGCCAACAGGTGCAGAACACACCAATGAGCTTCAGCACTCAGGTTACCTCGACCAATGAGGCTTGAGCCCTGACTCATCCCCAGCCAATCAGCTGTGCCTCGCGTACCTGGTGCGTGCCAGTGTGGCGGCGGCGGTGGTGCCCTCGGGGCTGCGTGCCGCCTTGCTCAGCGCGCTGTGGATCTGGCTGAATTTGGGCCGCTCCGCACGCTCCTTCTGCCAGCATTCCAGCATCAGCTGGTGCAGGGGGGCGGGGCAATTCACAGGCGCGGGCAGGCGAAAGCCGTCCTCGATGGCCTTCAGCACCTAGGCGGGAGAGGGACACGCGTATCAGGGGAGGGGCTTTCAAACAGAAAGGGTCACTGTAAGCGGCAAAAAACAGCCGCTGGGTTTGAGAAGCTAAAACCAGCGTTACGCCTGTACATCTCATAGAAGGTGTTTCTCAATACCAAGAACATGAAGATTGTACTTGAGGTCTTGGCAAGACTGGTCTTGCTAACTTCCCTCCCAATAATGAACTTGGGGTGCAATGAATCATGGGATTGGTCTCGTTTGGGGCAGATGCAACTGACGTATCTTTGATATTTGGGGTGGGGTAAGAACAACATCCGGGGATTTTAATTGTCTCCTGTACTTCGGTTCTTAGTATTGGAACTGGTCTGGCCTTGGGAGATGATGTTAAACGGGTACGCGAGAACACAAGTACGGTCGGGTGCGCATACTAGGAAGCACACAGAGTCCCAGTACAAAGCGGCAGCAGCTTCCAACATCACCTGATGATGTCATCACAGGGGTGAGATGTTTCACAAAGCAGCACGTTCTGTTCGCAGTGTATGCAGAACAAGCTTCCCCACGGCTCCCAAAGGGAACTCACCTGAGCCACACGCACTCACTTTCCAGCAGAGTATGTCTTTGACCAAAACAAATATCAGCAAAGAAATAGGACCGTTTTTTACAGTGTTCTCCTTTATTGCTCATCTGCGAGGTAAATGTTCTGGGAGACTCGCGAGTAATTGGCTCCTATCTGCTCTGCGATCTGCTCGCCCCGCCTGGCAGGTGCTGCCTTACTCACCGTGACATCATATAGCTTAGGCAGACTGGGACTCTGCAGCTCCGAATGCGGGGGGGGGTGCACATAGGCAGAATGACAATGGCATTTTTCATGGGGCTAAAGGCGACTCGGAACTGGCAGGGGTTGAATTTCAAACATCTGCGCCCCCCCCCCCCCCCAGTTGCCTTTTTCTTCAAGCATAAAATTGTGAAAAAGAGAAGGCTGGAAGAGGGCCAAGGGGGGGGTACGGGGGAGGGACGCGAGACAAGGACACTCACGTCCTGGCTGCCCATGTCCCAGTATGGCCGCTCCCCGAAGGACATGACCTCCCACATGACGATGCCGAAGCTCCAGACGTCCGAGGCGGCGCTGAACCGGTGGTACTGCATGGCTTCGGGCGCCATCCACAAGACGGCGCTCTTGCCCCCGTGCTGAGGCGGCGGGGCGAGATGCAGAGGGAGACATTTACTGAGCAGGAAGGCGACACGGTCTGCTGCACAGAGACTCGCAAACAGGGACAGAGCAGACGAGGCGGCAAAGGGGGCAGGGAGGGGGGCCCCAGACACACGCCGCTACCCACCAGTGTGGTGTAGACCGCCGCCTCCAGCCTGTCGTCCTGCGGGGGCCGAAAGCCGGACACCTTGCAGGCCAGGCTGCTGCTGACCAGCACCTTGCGGGCGGCCAAGCGTCGGTGCACGAAGCCCATCTCTGCCAGGTACTTCATGCCGGCGGCGACACCACTCAGCATGTCCAGCAGCTGCAGCACACTCAGCTGGCCCTCGTGCTTCTGAAGACCAGGGCGGGGGGAAAAGAGGGATCACAGACGTACTGAGAGTAAGGAGCTGTGACCTCAGAGACCCAAAACAGAGAGGGAGCACAGAGACACAGTCACAGACAAACACGCACACACAGACACACACACAGTCCACATATTCATATCGTTATGAGGAATTTCCTTAAGCCTAAATATGACACCCTTACCCCTACCCAGCCCTAACCTTAACCATAAGTAACCAAACACAATACAAGTATTTTAGCATTTTTAGTTTTTTGATTGCAGTCACAGATTTTAATAAAACTGAGTTTCTCCTCATGGGGACCGAAAAGGTGGTCCCCACAATGTCAGAGTATCAGGTTTTTATCACTTTTTGGGGAAATCTGGTCCCCATGATATAATAATTACAAACACACACATAGACACTCTTACCCTGAGGAAGGAATCCAGGGCCCCGTTGGACATGCACTCCACCACGATCATCAGGGTGCTGCCTGTAAATGCACAGAAGGCTCTGTCAGCGCAGCTCCTGTGCACTCAGGCAGCAGTGCAGGTTGCGGACTGTCATGCACACGGCAGAGCCACGCTGCCTTTGCAGCCTGCATCCACACACGCTGCTTTACTCTCATTACCCATCCTCTGCTCCCCTCATCCATCCTGCTTCCACCACTCTGACTGTTCTGCGTGATTCAGAGCACGCAGAGCTCCTGAAGTTCCATCCTAAAGGCTGATTTATGCTTCTGCCTCACAAGCACCTCCCCACAAGTGTAACTACAGGGTGTGGCGCAGGGCACGGCGCATGGCACGGCGCATGGCATGCAGAGCTCAAAGATGCGCTGCGCACAGCCCCACTGAACACAAACACACACTGAGTATGGCCGTACAGAGCACAGTTGCACTGAACGCAAACGCACTGAGCACAGCGACACACTGAGCACATTGGTGCTGAGCGTCAGCGAAAAACAGAGCAGGAATCTGGATTAATCAGACGGCGACTTAGTCAGCTAATTAGCAGCAACACCGCATGAGCCAGTGTGGTACCTGGTGCGGCTTTGGAGCAGATGTGAGGACTGGGGGGGGCACAGGCCGAATAACAGGGGCCCGATCCCTGCTCCAGGGGGGGCGGAGAGTAAAGGCTGACATTTGCAGTCGGATCAGCGACTCGGTGCAGGCGGAGCGGGACGTCAGGCTCATCAGCAGCACCCCGCTGAGACCGTGCGGCCAATTACCACATCCTGAACATCTGTGCACCTCCCAGGGTGGCCCTTCGCTGCTCTGTTTCCATTCACCCCCCCACGCTGCCCCCCCGCCAGCGTCACGCTGTACCTGTATGCTTAGTAGGCACCTTCAGTGAATGATTTACAGCCCCATGTTCATCCAGATTGGATTTTAGCGAAACAGTTAATCAACAATTCAGTTCAGGACGATAACAGCTGCTCCCCACTAACACGGCAGTCACATGCTCTGCTCCTCCGCAGTACCTTTCATACTCGGCTGGCCATTCATTTTCCCCAAAACCCGGCACAATTGTGCCCCCCCCCCCCCCCCTGTATCCTCTCCACCAGGGGGCAGCAGAATCGCAGCTTGGCCACACAGCCTGTATTTTCCCTCACTCTGTCTCAGTACTCCTTAATTAATTAAGGTTATTGGACAGATAATAATGGCACCTGATTTTTGCAGGTGTGAATATTAATGATCAGGTCCCTTTCCAAATACAAGTTAAATTATTGCATCCGTAACTAGGCACCCTGCGTGTTTGGCCATGCCCCCTCACCTCTGGTGATGACCCCCTCCAGCCGCACGACGTTGGAGTGATCAAACTGGCCGAGCATGCCAGCCTCGCTCAGGAAGCAGTGCCGGCCCTTCTCTGAGCAGCCCGTCCGCAGCGTCTTCACTGCCACTGGCAACTCCCGCTTGCTGGGCAGCCTCAGGCAGCCGCGGCACACCTCCCCGAACTCGCCTGCAGGGGGCGCAGTCACACACTCAGCAGGCCGTGGCGTGGAGCCCCCCCCACCCCCAGAACCTGTGTGCTCATGAAGATGACCATGGGCCATTCTACTACCCACAGGGGGGCTCAGCCCCCAGTGAGTCAGTAATCAATTACTGCTGAAGTTCCCCTGGGTTCTCCTAACGTCCTGGCATATTAGCACTGGGTCTTAGAAGACGTGGTGTCACTTTTTAATAGATTTTAATAAAAATGAATGAGAACACACTATTCAAACGAATCAGTGTACATTTATTATTTTTATAAGGACATAACTGCTGAATCCTGCAGTGCCTGTGACATCCAGGGCACCAAGCGCCATGCTAAGACTTGCTAACACCAAGATGTTGCACGATGGTAAGTCCTTTTGCTAAGATGTTATGCTAAGACATAATGTTAAGATGTTACACTAAGGTGCCACGCTGTAACGTTATGCTAAGATGCCATGCTGTTATACTGAGACGATGTGGTAAAACACCACGCTTAGATGTTACTCTAAGGTGCTACGCTATAACGTTACAGTATGCTAAGATGCCATGCTGTTATACTGAGACGATGTGCTAAAACACCACGCTTAGATGTTACTCTAAGGTGCTGCGCTATAACGTTATGCTAAGATGCCATGCTGTTATACTGAGACGATGTGCTAAGCCACCATGCTTAGATGTTACACTAAGGTGCTACGCTATAACGTTATGCTAAGATGCCATGCTGTTATACTGAGACGATGTGCTAAAACACCACGCTTAGAAGTTACACTAAGGTGCTACGCTATCACGTTAAGATGTTATGCTAATATGTTATACATAGCTCTTCCTCGCTCATCAATTATGCTGCCTATAATGCAGTCACGCTCTCATTCAGGGGCCGTTGTAGGTCATCCGGGGGCGGGGGTGCTACCTGTGTGCAGGATGCGCTCGATCTTCACGCTGGAGTTGTCCAGCTCCTTGGCGAACACATGTACGGCCTGCACCAGGTCCTCACACGTCTCAGGGTCGATATATGTCCTCCGCGTCGGGATCTTAACTGGGGGGAACAGCGGGGAGCCTTTACTGGGATGGTCAATATTACAGCGCCCCCCCAGGGGTACATGGTGAACATGTACGATGCTGTCATGACAGACAGGCACATGCACAGGAAAACACAGTCGCATACACGCACAGAACTCTCGTATACACATGCTGCCTTGCAGGAGGCCAGCGAAGGCCGGTCGTGGTCCGTGTCCGGTCCAGGTGTTGAGCATTACATCGACCCTGTTGAATCGCATACATGTGACACCTCTCTCACCACTTATCAACTGCAGCTTAACGCACACTGTCAAACACGCACAGACTCACATGGCACATGGTCACAGATGTGAATGTATCCTAATTAAGGTACAAATGAAAGCTGTCCCACCCAGGCAGGGAGGGGATCTCCCAGGGCGCTAGGCTCCAGCCAAACTCGCTGCTCTGCTTTTTAAATGCATCGCCGGCTGGTGCCTCTGCGCACGTGCTCACATGCATGTGCGTGTCAGTACGCCTGAACATGCTACCCAGTCGTCTACGCGTCCACTTTGCATATATGTACGAAGGAGATTGTCTCATGAGGTCTAAGTTTCTCATTGGTTGGCAAATCTAAACCCCGCCCCTTGCGAATGGCTGCCCCACCCTGATGTTCATTAAGCACCAATCAGCCCAGGCTGGGAAAACAGCATCACTCAACAGTCCCACAGTCTCCCACACAACGAGCTACTTCGAGCGACTGTCTTTTTCTAGGTTCGCGCATTTGCAGGAAGCTACAAACACACACACACACACACACACACGCACACACGCATGCATGCATGACCCGAGCCAGTGGACCAAACTCTCTACACAATTCAAAAGGACAGGCAGGTGGCGCTGGCGCTGTCACTCACACTGAAAGTAGAGCTCCTCGTCGCCTTCCTGGCTGGCCTTTCTGTAGCCGCAGTGCCTGTAGAGAAGGGGGTGGGGCACTAGGTGAGCACAGACAAATAGAACCATGTGTCCCTGGCAGGAAACAGAAGGACAGAGAGCCTCCATGGGGACAGGAAGCGCACCCCCCTCCGGCATCACCGGGACAGATGGGCCGTGTTCCGCCACGCTAATCGCCACAAAGCAGAGCTCAGCGCCCTCTGGCTGCGTGCGTCTCCCACCGAAAGGTCAACCCCGAGCCCACAAGGGAATCACGCAGCCAGGCGCTGTCTCGGGGCGATGGGGGGGGGCCCTTAGAGATGCCGCAAAGAAGGGCAAGCGGCTAGGCCCCGCCCCCTTCGCCACGTTTGAGCATTTATACCTAGGGGTCAAACATCACACAAAGGTCAAAGGTCAAAGCACAGGTCTACCGCTGTCAATTGTTCGTCAGAACTGCTCCTGAGCACGTCCTACAGGCCAGCAGACCCTCGGAGGGGGGGGGGGGGGGGGGATTGTGCCATTTCTGACACCCTGGTGAAGAACCGCCCCCATGATCATGCAGGGATGCGGCGCGCACAACCGTCCATGACGCAGGGGTTCAGCGAGCAACCACTGGCACTCGGGGACACTTCGTGGGGACGCCCACCAGGAGGCGATAGGGGACACTGACCGCGGTGCAGCCCATGCACTGGGGAAGCATGCTCATGTCTGTGAAACACACTCCTGGTGAGAGGATGGCAAGTGGGGTGACACGCACATGCATGGGTGCGTGTGTGAGTATGAGGATGCCTCTCTCTCTCTCCGCGAACCTCACATGTTCCCACGTGTACAGACTCACTCACACGCACAAGCACATGCAGCCACAGCCACTCAAAATCACGGCCGCACCCCGCAGAGAGAGACACGGCGGATGCTTACAGGCATGCCAGAGTCATTATCGCATTAAACACGGGTGAAAAATGCACCTGGCAGCACTTTCTGCGTGTGAAGCTCGATCTTGGAATTACCCGGCAGATGAAACTTGTCATCACATTCAACTTGAAGGTGAAATGTGTGTGAAAGCCATGCTGGGGTGGGGGAGGGGGGCGCAGGAGGCGGTGAGGAGGCGAGGACCTCTCTGTCCTTCTGATGCTAGGCTAACATGGCAAACATGGCAGTGAGAGAGCAGAGGAAGCAGGGAGGAAGATTATGACGGATGGAGAGAGCGCAGGCATGCCTGTACCTGGGAGAAGGCTGGGTGAAGGAAGGAGAAGGAGGAGGAGGAGGAAGAGGTGGAGAAGAGGAGGAGGTGGAGAGCAGCACCACGCTAGCTGGAGCTATGTTGGAGGAGCTGGAGAAGAGAAGGAGGGGCTGGGTCACCAGCTGGGGGGCCAGGAGTTAGGAGACCCCGCCCTTGGTCTGTCAGAGAGGGTGGAGAAGGTGGGCAGACTGAGAGCTGAACCCAGCCCCCTACTGTCACCACGGTCACAGGGCAGCTGGGAAAACACCAGGGGGGCGGGATCAATTTGAGCATGAGCCAATCAGAGAGGCTGGTTAGTTGGAACTAATCGAAAGAAGCTACAGGAAAGACCAACAAGTGAAGGTTACATTTTAATAGGCAGGAAGATGGAAATGGCCGTTCTGACAGTGAACCATCAGCATCAGTGCATAGCTGACTGCTATCTTCAGGGCTGTACTGGACTGGCACTGTTTTTAATCATTTATTTACTGGTATTATCTTTTTATATTCCTTAAATTTGTCTTAACAGCATTGAGAACTACTAACTGAATCTCTTTGTACTTGTGCAGTGATACATTTTATTCTATTCTATTCTATATTTTATATTCTATGTCCAGAATCCCATAATTGGCCAAAGAGCCATTTCACAGCCTGTGTGGCTGTATGTACATGCCTGTTATGCCCACATGACAGTGTATATGCGCACAAAGATATCACAGCCTCACTGAACCAGCTCAGGAGCAATAACAGATCGATGTTTGTGTCACATGATGCTCTGCGCGTCTATATACAGATGTGATATACGGTCCATTTCAGAATATTCCTGAACGGTACATCAGTTATTTGCATGAACCATCCATCAGTGACTATTCAAGAGCTAGCAGACCTTTTTATCTGTATATAGATCAGTTTTCAGTACGAAATATACACACTATAAAAATTTTTAAATCAATGGAAACTGTTGTGGCAGAAACCTGTGTGCTCTTGTGTGTAAGAGCCTGCGATGTGCGTGTGTTTGTAAACATGTGATCTTGTGTGTAAGAGAGCCTGTGATGTGTGTGTGTTTGTAAACATGTGATCTTGTGTGTAAGAGAGCCTGCGATGTGCGTGTGTGTTTGCGCACGTGTGCTCTTGAGTGTAAGAGAGCATGTAATGTGCGTATGTGTTTGTGCAAGTGTGCTCTTGTGTGTAAGAGAGCATGTAATGTGTGTATGTGTTGGTGCACATGTGCTCTTGTCTGTAAGAGAGCATGTGATGTGCGCGTGTGTTTGTGCACGTGTGAGCCCATGCCCGGATTCTTTGTGTGACTGACAGCATCTCGGCATCCATCGTGCACTCCCCAGCTCGGAATGAATGAAGGCCATTTCACACTCGCTTGCTCTGATCTTTTTTCATCACAGAGATTAATGTGGAGGTACAGGTGCTTCGCTTTTTCAGGCCCCCCCACCCGGACATCACAGGCATGGGGTTCCTCCATCTTGCCTCCACCACAGGATAGACTGCGTGTATCTCTGTGTAACATTCATCATGTTCCCCTGCATGTATTTATGCACGTGTGATATTCCTGTCGGTCCTTATCAGACCACATAAAGTCACTCTAGATAACAGCAGAAAAAAAAAATACAAAAAGACAAGCTTCTGCATGTTTGAGCCATAAACCAAACAGCTGTGATTTGCAAAGCAGACAGATGATGTCACCCTCAACGTGACTGAAGATCACGGCACACAACATGGAATGGACACATCGGAAAACCGGCGTGCCGCTTGGCTGGGGACTGATGCACAGCAGGTAACACAGCGGTCACACGGCGAATCACATGGCCGGCATGCCACACCGTAAGCAACACGAGGGAAGAACTAGCCTCGCACGACGCCTCAAAGCGCCGCGTGTTCACGTCGGTGAGACGCCGTAGTGCACGCCGTATGACTGAATAATCATAACATGTACGATGCACTGCCAGAAGCGGCCGTCGACAAGTGGCAGACGAAACACCAGCAGAGGAACTCTGTGGTGTAGCTCCCAACCAAGGAGCGAGACGGACTGATGTGGAGAAACCAGCCTCAGCTTCACGCGGCAGCGAAACAAGCCGGAGTCTTACAGGAGGCCCCGCCTGGCTTCATCTTCATTCCAGGAGACAGATGCTTTCTAGCACACAGGAATGGGGCATGGTGGGCAGGGAGGGGCAGAAGCCAGAGCTCACAGCACCTCCAGAACATAAAGCGCGGCCTCCTGCGATGCACACGATAAAGAGGAAGCTGCAGGGAGCTGCAGCAGGAGCACAGCGGGGATTTCCATGTGGACGAGGAGAAAAAGCAAAGTGCCAATGAGGAAGCACGTCAAGGGCAAGCAAGAGGAGCAAGAGCAAACTTCCGCAGCGTCTCCAAATCCCCAGAATCACAGCACAGCCTCCGTTACGGTGGCCCGTGCATCTTAGCCAATTCATCAGGCCTGGATGAGCTCTTAACTGAGCTCAAGCGCAATTCAAATCACGTGACAGAAGGTATTAATTGATGTCCTGCTAACACTATGTCAAACCATCACATATCAGTAATTTAGCGTTAGATAAGGACACAAAGACTACAAACGAGTTTTAAAATAATTAAATTAATCAATTCATAATAAAACCCTCATCAAAGGGGCAAAACTTAAGATATCTTAAGTATTTTTAATCATTAAATTATTCCAAACAACAATTAAGTTCAACAGTTAAGCTAGTCTCCAGCTAACAGAGTCATCTTGACATAATTAATTTCAAGTCTTTAAAACCGTAAGCATATTTAATTCTATCAACAACTCAATCAAACATAATTAATTAAAAGCCCATTTTCACGGGAAACACAAATGGGATGCTGCATGGAATGTGACTTGACGATAAAAGACCTGAATGGCCCATAGTTACTCCAAGTTAACCACGTTTCCTTAATCTCCGTGACCTGCCAAACTGCTTGGACTTCACAGAGTAGATGACTGCATTTCTAAAACTGCTGTTTGCTTTTGACGGACAGGGGAGAGGGCCAATAGGAGCACAGGGGGCGTGCCAGTACCTTCTCCAGATGAGCAGGCCGACCCCCAGAGAAAGCAGCATGATGAGGGCAGCCACTGAGACGACCACGATGATCACCACGGGGCTCTGCTCACTGGAGGCCAGCGCCACTGGGGGGAGGCGGGGAGAGGGCAAGCAGGGAAAGGGGAGAGAGGGAGAGAGGGAGAGAGGGAGAGAGAGCCACCCACCCATCAGATACCACATCGCACACAATACAGTTCAAGCACAGCAAAGAAAAGAGGCAACTTATATCTGTCAGAGGCAGAGAGAGGAAGAGCCCAGCTAATCTGAGCCTCAGTGGCGGGCAGCTTTACACAGGGGTCAGCACCGGAGACAGAGCCTCGGAAAACAGGCGTAATGGGAAAAGCAGCCTTGCAAAGCTGAGTTTCTCATGGGAGAAACAGGATAACTAAACGGAGTGACAGCCGGAGAAAGATCACAGCAGGAGAACGGGCCCTCTGACACACGGCCCACATCTCGAACGACGCCCAACCATGCTGCACACCCCGGGGAGGGGGCTAACTCACACTCGCCCAGCGTCTGCAGCTCCAGGGGGGCACTGTAGGCCCCGTAATCCAGCAGTGAGGAAGCAGACAAGGAGGAGGGAGAAGAGGAGGAGAGCGAGGACGATGAGGAAGAGGAGGAGGAGAGGGCCGAGGAGGACAGCAAGGAAGAGGAGGGGGCAGAGCGCAGCCGGACAAGGAAGACGTAGGCGGTGCCGGGCTTGAGGTTCCCGACGCTGACCCGGGTGGCCGTGGTTTTAACTGTGGAGTAGCTCTGGTCCTTCTCGTCCTGCAGCCCGGGGACCAGAGCAGAGATGCACTGAGAAGAGCGAGATGCAACACTGTACTGGTGTTATGCTGCGTGTGTGATTGTTTTTGTTGATGATAGATGGCCCGTTACTGCACAGCTGCAGGCACAAGGAGTCGCAGGTTAATGCGATGAAACATGCGGGACCTGGCGTGTTTTACAGGAGCCTTTCAAAAGCCTCACAAGTGCTAATGCCTCAAAGAGCAGCAAAGCACAGGAAGGCTCTCCTTGGCATTTAACGGGCTCCGGCACATCAGAGGGAGAGAGAGCTGCCTCCTCTGCCGTGTATGTACGTGTGTGTGTGTGTGTGTGTGTGTGTGTGTGACTGCTGTAAGTCCAACAGGGAGTCAGCGGCATGCGGCCCTCAGAGGCTGGTGGGGGGGGGGGGCGGGGGGCAAGGTGGCCCCAGCTGAGCTTAGCTGCAACAGTTGCTGAAAACCTTTGCAAATGTGCGTATGTATGTAGTGCCTGAGTGTGTGTGTGTGTGTGTGTGTGTGTGTATGCACGTGTAGACATGCTTACTCTAACTCTATGGAGAGTATGCAACCATGGAGTACATGTCTCTCTGCATGACTATGTATCCATGCAAGTGTTTGCGTATGACTGTAGCTGTGTGATTGTGAAACTATGCAGCCTGTATAACAGTGTAGATGTGTAGCCTTTGTAACAGTGTAACCTGAGTTAGAGTGTAGCTGTGTGACAGTGCAGCCTGTGTGACTGTGTAACATTGTAATCTGAGTAAGAGTGTAGCTGTGTAACAGTGTAACTTGGCCCCCACCTTCTCATAGTACTTGACTTCGTACTCGGTGTGGCTGCTGTTCAGGTGCCTGGGCTCTCTCCACACCAGAACGACACTGCGTTGCTCGATCTTCTCAGCGCGCAGCTCGCTGACTGCAGATGCGCCTGGACACACAGGGACAGTGGGGATAGTTCATATCGTCTCATTTACCTTCATTATGATCCAATTAACTACTTTTTTTGCTGTTAATTGTTTTAGCAGTATTAATTGTTATGCCAATTACATGAAATGACAAAAGCAGAGAAGCTGGGAAGGAGAAAACTGAGAGGAAAAAAGAATTTTATTGGCGCTCCTCCCTGCCAATAACGGTGGCCCCGCCCACCAGATCAGCATGAGACACTCGTCCGGCTGACAGGGGCTGTGAAAGCCCTTCATCGCCCCACAGAGATCAGGGGCCTGGCTGAAAGTGCCCCTGATCTGCTGTTGCCACAGCGACAATGACATGCCCCCAGCTCTAGAGTGACACTGGGGACGACCCCCCCCCCCTCCCCCTGCTTGTAATTAAGGGAAGATTAGCGGGGCAGAGCCAGACAGCCATCATTCAGGAACCACATATCAGACTGACAGCTGCATCGGCGACTTGTGAAGTGTGAGGCTCTGCTGGTGGCGGCGGATGCCCATAAACGCACAGACATAACAGGAAACTGCTCAGTGTGACACAAACACTGTCACCTGCTTCGGCTGTCACACACACACACACACACACGCACGCGGATATACAATCACACAGATACAGCCTCACAGACATACAGGAAACTCCTCAGTGTGACACAAACAGTCACCTGCTTCGGCTGTCACACACACACACACACACACACACACACACACGCACGCGGATATACAATCACACAGATACAGCCTCACAGACACACACACGCACAGAGATGCACACAGACACACGGATATACCACACAAACACAGCTGCACAGACACATACAGAGACACACAAACACACACATACAGACACACACACAAATGCACACACAGACAAAAAACATATGCGCACGTGCACACAGACACTCAGACACACGTGCACAGACAGACATGCACACACAAACAGACTCAGGCACATGCACAGACTGGCAGTCGTCGCTTGAAACAACACATTTACCTGGCTTTTTTGGAGTGTGCTTAATGAATAATGCATCCACTGCTGAACAGCTCACTGTCAAAAACACAGCTTAATTCAGGCTGCCTGACAAGCACCTGCATACGGCAGGAGAGACAGGCAGACTGCGCATATGCAGACACGCAGACGAAGTCTCATGCTGTATACATGCCGACTGTGCGTCTCTCTCTGTGTGAGGGCATACTCCTCTGTGAGTGCGTACATGCCGACTGTGTGTCTCTCTGTGTGCACACACACTCCTCTGTGAGTGCGTACATGCCGACTGTGTGTGTCTCTCTGTGTGCACGCACACTCCTCTGTGAGTGCGTACATGCCGACTGTGTGTCTCTCTGTGTGCACGCACACTCCTCTGTGAGTGCGTACATGCCGACTGTGTGTGTCTCTCTGTGTGCACGCACACTCCTCTGTGAGTGCGTACATGCCGACTGTGCGTCTCTCTCTGTGTGCACGCACACTCCTCTGTGAGTGCGTACATGCCGACTGTGTGTGTCTCTCTGTGTGCACGCACACTCCTCTGTGAGTGCGTACATGCCGACTGTGTGTCTCTCTGTGTGCACGCACACTCCTCTGTGAGTGCGTACATGCCGACTGTGTGTGTCTCTCTGTGTGCACGCACACTCCTCTGTGAGTGCGTACATGCCGTCTGTGTGTGTCTCTGTGTGCACGCACACTCCTCTGTGAGTGCGTACATGCCGACTGTGTGTCTCTCTGTGTGCATGCACACTGTCTGAGTGTATAACGCCTCCCTATCTGCCAGCAGTATGACGACACTACACTCCCCACAAAGAGGTGACACAGTGTCCAGGCTACATTTCGGTCTGAAAGGGGGTGGTGGCACAGATATTTGTCAGGCACCAATCTAATCAGCCGTGACTGCAGTCGCCAGGGAACAGTGACACCCCCCATTACTGGCATCTGCCCCAGATCTATCCTCCCCCTCCCCCAAACACATGGAGAATCCCAGAAGTCACACACAGGCAGGTATTATCATCCATATTATCATGTATATTACTGTGTGGGATTGGAAAAGTGACTCGTGTTCAGAAATAAAAGCACCCCCCCCCCCCCAATTGGTACCCCCCCCCAGCAGACATTTCCATCTAGACCCACAATCATGCACAGGCTGTAGCTCTGTAGCTACCTGTGTAGTCTGGGAATGGAGAGGGAGAGTCGGTATCACAGAAGTGTGTGAGCGTGTGAGTGTGCATGAGTGTGAAAAAGTGAGGAAATGTGGGTGAGTGTGTAAGCAGGCAAAAGTGAGAATGCAGGCGAGCAAACGGGCAAGCGCATAACTGACTCAGCAGCTCAACTGCCGAGGGCGCCATGCACACTCTTATCCAGGCCATTCACTGTGCCTCTGGCCCCCACACCCCACACGCCCCAGAGCGCGCTCACTGTGGCGACCTTCACACGCAGCGTCCCCCGAAGAGCACCGCAAGATAAACGGTGACATTAAAAGGCAAATATCCAGAGCAGCCGCTTGGCGAGAATTACGAGCCCGCGGTGAAAACAGACCAGCTGTTGGTGTCGAGCAGAATTACTGCAGTCAGAGAGGAGAGCAGGGAGGAGCACAGGAAGGAGAGCAGGGAGGAGCACAGGAAGGAGAGCAGCAACAGCCAGCCAGACAATCCTCCGCATTCCCCCGTGCATTAGAGTACAATAGGTAATATACTCACTTATCAGCACAGTCCTGGCTAACTCTTACTGTTACTGATTAGCATTAAGGTGGCTAACACTCCCAGAGTGTCATCTCCTAGCACTGTCCTGGCTGATGCTCTTTGTTACATATTAGCTTTAATGAGGCTAACACTCCCAGAGTGTCATCTCCTAGCACTGTCCTGGCTAACGCTCTGTTACCTATTAGCTTTAATGAGGCTAACACTCCCAGAGTGTCATCTCCTAGCACTGTCCTGGCTGATGCTCTTTGTTACATATTAGCTTTAACGAGGCTAACACTCCCAGAGTGTCATCTCCTAGCACTGTCCTGGCTGATGCTCTTTGTTACCTATTAGCTTTAATGAGGCTAACACTCCCAGAGTGTCATCTCCTAGCACTGTCCTGGCTGATGCTCTTTGTTACATATTAGCTTTAACGAGGCTAACACTCCCAGAGTGTCATCTCCTAGCACTGTCCTGGCTGATGCTCTTTGTTACCTATTAGCTTTAATGAGGCTAACACTCCCAGAGTGTCATCTCCTAGCACTGTCCTGGCTGATGCTCTTTGTTACATATTAGCTTTAACGAGGCTAACACTCCCAGAGTGTCATCTCCTAGCACTGTCCTGGCTGATGCTCTTTGTTACATATTAGCTTTAACGAGGCTAACACTCCCAGAGTGTCATCTCCTAGCACTGTCCTGGCTAACGCTCTGTTACCTATTAGCATTAAGGTGGCTAACCTCGCAGCACTCCCAGAATAGATGATGCATTCAGACTTGCTACACCAATGAATAAGTCTGTCTAGTGATTATTTGCCCACTTTTTGGAGGACGTCCAAAGTGAGACGATTTGATGGACTCACTCACAGAGTGATGTATACATCCCTGTGTCTATCTCACACAAGTCATCTTATGAAGCAGCAGCTGCTTTGCTTGGGGGGGTGGGCTCTGATTATAAGAGCTCATGACCACACGGCCTGGACAGAAGACCCCTCTCATACAGACACACACTCCGCACACATGCGCGTGTACAGACATGGCTTCACCGTCCCCGCCGTCACCCTCCCCAAAGTGCCAGCCCATCACCATTACAGCATCGGACGGTAAAGACCTCCATTGTCTGGGGGACGAGAGAGAAAGTGACAGGCTGAAACAGGGGGCTGCTGGGGTAAAGAATAGGCCTCGAGAGAACATCTGGACTCCTTTCATCCCGCTTCAGGCAGATAAAAGCAGGACACTGGAGCCGCCTCCACGTCACCTGATTGCGGTTCATGGCTCGGCTTAGATGCCTGAAGCTCAGCTATAAGCTTTGATTACCACCGCAAGTCCGGGCTGAGCTATAGGGAGGTGCACAGCACCCGCACCCTGCACCTGCTCCTCCTGCTGTTGATGCGCATGCCCCGCCACCCTCCTGGAAGCTCTCCCTTTCTGCACTACCGCTGGCCCTCACAGCACCATCTGCCTGTCCGTGCACGGGGGCTGGGGCCGCTAACGAGGCCCGCCACCCAGGGGCCTGGCTCCTTTCTCCACGGAGGCGCTGACCTCCGATTGGCTCACACCGGCCGGCCGCCGACGCCCAGACGGCTCTTGGCAGCTCAGGTCGTCCAATGGCCCTCCCAATGTGAGAGCAGCAGGGCAGGTACTGTGCTCCCATTGGCCCGAATCGCAGCGGTCAGCCCCCACCACAGCTCTGTGTGGGGACGAGGGGGGTGCAAGGGTTTGTGAAAGGACTCATTCTGCTGCTCACACATGTTTAGCTCCGAGAGCGGGAGACACCGGAGAGATTCTGTTTAAAAGTTATTTATATTATTATTAATTACCAGCAATAATAGTG
Organism: Paramormyrops kingsleyae; assembly: GCF_048594095.1. Taxonomy (NCBI): domain Eukaryota; kingdom Metazoa; phylum Chordata; class Actinopteri; order Osteoglossiformes; family Mormyridae; genus Paramormyrops; species Paramormyrops kingsleyae. Next base: position 8,944,710 of record NC_132819.1, on the reverse strand, counting down.
GTAATATTATCAGTAGTAATAGCAGCATTGTTATTTATCAGTTAATGGTAACATTATCAGTTTTAATAGTGGTTATATTATTATCATACACCCTCCACTGCCTCAACAATCAAGTAGTACATGTGTTCGCCAACCTCCCATCTAATGAGCCAAAGACGGAAAAGACCAGAAAGCACCTGAAACAGGGGTCCCCTACCCAGTCTGCAGACAAACACACAGCACAGCTCTCTCTCTCTCTCACACACACACACACAAACCTGTACTCATGTATCTTTGTGGGGACTATCCATTCATTTCTATGGAGAAAACCCTAATCCAAACATGACGACCTTAACCCCTACCCACCCCTAATCTTAACCATAAGTAACCAAACAAAATACAAGGCTTGTGGTATTTTTCATTTTTTGACTGCAGTCACAGATTTTTATAAAATTGAATTTCTCCTTGTGGCGACCGAAAAAATGGTTTGGTTTTTATCACATTGTGGCGATCAAATGTCCTCACAATGTAATGTATGCCTGGACTACATACACAGGCACACACACGTACACAGTCAGTGCAGGACACACAGTGGTGCCTGAGGCTCCGCAACCGCTACAGAGCTCCACTAACAGGCACACACACACACACACACACACACACACACACACACACACACACACTACACAGCTATCACACACACACACTACACAGCTCACACACATACACACTACACAGCTCACACGCACACACACACACCCACACACACTACACAGCTCACACACACACACACACACTACACAGCTCACACACACACACTACACAGCTCACACACACACACACACACAAATACACACTACACAGCTCACACACACACACTACACAGCTCACACGCACGCACACAAACACACAACACAGCTATCACACACACACACACACACAACACAGCTCACACACACACACACACACTACACAGCTTACACACACACACACAAACACACACACTACACAGCTCACACCGACACACACACACAACACAGCTATCACACACACACACACACACACACACACACAACACAGCTCACACACACACACTACACAGCTCACACACACACACACAAACACACAACACAGCTATCACACACGCACACTGCAGCGCACATGGAACCCGGTCCTCGGCATGGCCTTTGGCAAAGCTGCGAATACAATATTCATAAAGGTCACCTCATTTTCTGACGCATCATCTGAGAGCACATGAAGGACACCCGCAAGCCCAGCACCCATTGCAGCCCCCTCTGCCCCCCCGACTACCCCCAACAGCCACTGTCCTTTCCTGAATAACCGTGCAGACCAGAGTATACCAGGATAGCTGGAGCCGGGAGAGGGGACACGGGTCTCCAGGTCCAGCAGATATCAATCGGGCAGACGCACAGAGATTACAAGTCCCCGGTCTACTCCCCACCAGAAGGGTGCTTGGCCTCACAAGGATGGGGGGGGGGGGGGGGCACATGCAGCACAAAGCAGATAAAAACACAGGGCTGCATCTGGGGGCCACGCAGGCTCACATGCCATTCACAGGCTGTGGGGGGGGGGGGCTCTCACAGGCCTGCCCATGTAGCCATACCTCTGTGTCTGTGTTACATTATGCTGATGGCGTGATTCCGTGTGGCCAGTGTCTACACGTGTCCCTGAACACGGCAGTGCCCGCATGTCCACGCCTGTTTGCCACGTCCACCCCACAGACACACACACAGAGACACACATACACAGACACGCACAGAGACACACACACTGAGACACACACACACACATACACAGACACGCACAGAGACACACACACTGAGACACACACACACACACATACACAGACACGCACAGAGACACACACACTGAGACACACACACACACACACATAGACACACACACAGACACGCACACTGAGACACACACACACACATAGACACACACACACACAAAGACACAGACAGACAGACAGACACACACCCATTAACACCACACAGTCAGAGAGATATTAATGCCCTGTCAACACATGTGGCTCATTATCTAATTTAAAGAAGCATTTCCAGCCGTCACACCCGAGCCCAGGAGGATGTCCAGTAGCCCCCATCAAGCAAATGGCACTATCCCGCCACAGTTCCTGCATAACATAACGGAGCTGTCTGCAATGCCATCCGCTCGGTGACACCAAACGCTGACGCCTGTGCTCTCTGCGACTCCCGGTACTGTGCACTTCGACCATGGAAGAGCAGAAACCCCCGCCACCCTCTGACATCACCACCCTCCGGCCTACCTGATAGGCTGGTTGACACGTGGACCTGGGCGTAGGACCTCAGGCTGCGCAGCATGTCGGACACGCCGTTCAGGGCCTCCACGGTGAAGGTGTAGTTGGAGCCAGGCAGCAGGTGCAGCACGGTGACACTGTGCTCCGTCAGGCCGCTCTGCTGGGGCAGGAAGCCCACGTTGGCCCCACAGGGCTCACATTCTCCAGGAGACCCCGCCTCCTGCCCAGGCCTCACCCCAGCCACTGACTCAGCCAATCGGGGCACAGGTCCCTGCCCCGGGCAGCGGATGCAGCCCACACTGTAGGACAGGTCACCGCGGCCCCCGGTGTCGGCCGGGGGGGTCCACTCCAGCACCAGCGTGGACTGCTTCAATGTGTAGATGAGGTTCCTGGGGGGAGAGGGGGGGCCTGGGGAGGCAGACAGCAGGGTGCTCTGTTAACATCATCGTCATAATCAGCCACTGCCTCAGTGCCACTGCCGGCATCCCTCAAAGCTTTGTTCAACATTTCTTCTCCATGAGAGTAGCACATGCTTCTGCCCACAGCAATGCACCGGCCTGCGGCACCCTGGTCGTTCCCCCAAGGGCACGCTCGACACCTGAGGTCCAAATTTCCTGCTGGCCTGCTTTCTCCCCCCCACCAATGTCACCAAACACTCCCCTCCCCGTCATGTCGCCCCCGTGTGATTATCGACGCTGGTGTGTTGGTCAGGCAGCATGCAGAGCCGCCACTGTGCGCTCCGTCAACAGTCACAGCGGAAAGAAACGTGTCCTGAACAAACAGAGCAACTGACAAAGTCACCATGGAGAGGAAAAGTGGGGCGGCGGATTAGAGGGGGCAGCAACGGGACCCCGGGGGCAGACAAAGTGAACAAGACAGGCCCTGAGCGTGGGGAAGAGACACGCGCATGACTTTGGCGTCAGCTGCTGTTTAATGCCTGTAACAGAAAGGCTTTGATGTGCCCTCCCGCCAACTAATGCGCGTGGGGGGGCCGCTCCGAAACAGTGTGATTAACAGCCCCCCTCCGGCTTTGCCAGTGCCCCCCCCCACGAGCCCTTGAGGAACTCCTCTGCTCCTCTACGTGGGACCAGTGTCTTCCTGGTCGCCTTCGGGAGGCCTCCGTAAGCACACCGCCCACCTCCCCAGACGGTTCAGTCAGCACCTCACAGCAGCCACAGTCGTTTTGTTTATTCACAGTGAAGGGAGGGACGACTCTGCTCCCTATGGAGCCACTCATTTTGGGTAATAATACAAGAACTGGAAAAAAAAGTCAGGCTATTAGATAAGCAGCACACCGTCAAATGCACAAAATATTTATTAAAATCCATCATCACTATTGGAGACAGACTGTATGAAATGCACTCTGCATTACATTTTTTTCTGCAGAATATATGCCAACAACACAAAAGCAGACTGATGAATAAATGAGAGTGAAGAGTTGATGGTTTCCCAAACATCACGCAGAGTCGTTTTCACCTACTGAAGTGCTTCTGCTTCTCGTGTTCAGTATGAAGGATGAGCTGTTTGTGCAATGTCCTTCTGTGCCCTCGCTCTGGGAATTAAGCGAGGCTGATGGAGAGTCTGCCCGGAAACGCATGGCTTACTGACTACATGCCGTGTGTGTGTGTGGGTCAGATATACACTATGGGAACCAAATGTCCCCACAAAGATCTGTGAATGCAATCAAAAAACTAAAAATGCCAAATGTTTGTGTGTGTGTTAGTTGTGTAGTGTGTGCGTTCGTGTGTGTGTATGATAGCTGTGTAGTGTGTGTGTGTGTGTCAGCTGTGTAGTGTGTGTGTGTGTGTGTACAGTATGTAGTCCAGGCATACATTACATTGTGAGGACATTTGGTCGCCACAATGTGATAAAAACCAAACCATTTTTTCGGTCCCCAAAGGGGAAACTCAATTCTATAAAAATCTGTGACTGCAGTCAAAAAACTAAAAATACCAAAAGTCTTATATTTTGTTTGGTTACTTATGGTTAAGCTTAGGGCTGGGTAAGAGTTAAGTCCATCATATTGGGATTAGGGTTTTCTCCATAGAAATGAATGGAGAGTCCCCACAAAGATATAATTACAAACCTGTATGTGTGTGTGTGTGTGTGTGTGTGTGATGTGGGAAAGAGAGGGACTGCAAGCAAATCTCTGGGAAGTGTGTCCATATGCATGTGTAAGTGTGTTTGTGCACTTTGGGCAAATCTAACCACTGAGACACAGCATGTCTGTCTCTGCTGTAAACAAAAACACTGTCAACCAAGCACCACTGCCTGTTCTACTCTGTAGATAGAAAATCACTGTGAACCAAATACCACTGGCTGTTCTACACTGCAAACAGAATCACTGTAAACCAAACGCCACTGCTGACACAAACACTGTAAATCAAACATTGCTGCCTGTTCTACATTGCAGACAAGCATGATAAATGGAATGCCGCTATCTGTTCTATACTGCAGACAGAATCACTGGAAACCAAAAGCCGCTACCTGTTCTATACTGAAGATAGAATAATTGCAAGCCAAACACCGCTGCCTGTTCTACACTATAGACAGAATTACTGTAAATGAAGCACTGATGCCCGTTTTACACTACAGGCAGAAACACTGTAAACCAAACACCGCTGCTTGTTGCATATTGCATACAGTAACACTGCAAACCAAACTCCGCTGCCTGTTGTACACAGCACACAGAATCACTGTAAATTAAATACAGCTGCCTGTTGTACACTGCAGATTGAATCACTGTAAACCAAACACCGCTGCCTGTTCTACACTATAGACAGAATCACTGTAAATGAAGCACTACTGCCCATGTTACACTGCAGGCAGAAACACTGTAAACCAAACACCGCTGCCTGTTGTACACTGCACACAAAAACACTGTAAACCAAACACTGCTGCCGGTTGTACACACAGAAGCACTTCTCTAGAGATAATCACTGTTGCCCATCTCCACATAGCACAAGCACTGTTGCCATCTTTGAACAGTGTATTTTTGGAGAAAGATTCCAAAACAAACCAACCAGTCAGATAGATGAGGGTGAGAAAGTAGACCAGGCGTGAGAGCTGATCCTTACGTGTGCAAGCGGACGCCGGACTGTCCAGCGGCGTCCGGTAATGGCCTTTCTCACACACGCAGAGCACAGAGCCTTCCTCTTCGGTGATGCTGTGCCGAGGGCATGGGAAGCACTCCTGCTGCTGGGATGACATCTTGTATGAGCCAGGGGGGCAGGCTGAAAGAGAGGAGGGGGTCACACTCAGACTAACAGGCCATAGAACTTTGCTAAAACTATTCAGCGAGGCCAGAGGAGAGTGAGACCCCAATAACTTAAGCTGAGGTGAGAATCGCACTGATATGACTGAGGGTGAGAATGTAGTGACACCACTAAGCAAGGCCAGAGGAGAGTAATAGTGAAATCACTGCTGGTTAGACAAAGCAACACTGCTGGGTAGCTTAGATATTACATAGCAGATATACTAAAAAATACTGAAAACTGAGAAGAGACGCGTATGGTAATATCATCACGAAAGACGAGGGGGAAAGTAACAGATATCTCCAAGAGGAACAGAAAAGAGTGATATTAATTTGGTACTGAAGCCCTGAACAGCATCCCTCAGAGCAGGCAGATACGTACTGGAAGTGATATAAGCATCAAAGCGAGGGTTCCGGACCAGAAATACCAAAATGACAGCATTATGTAGAACAGGCCACAGGAACACTGGAATGTTCCGGCACGCAGCTCCGACACCAGAAGCTAGGGGAGGCAGCTGGCAGTGTGCACCCCCTCACTGGCAGCTCAGAAATAAAGCCAACCTCACCTTATAACCCCAACTCCTTCGCAGTAATGGATGTGAATAACCCTTCTTCAATTAATCAATTTCGTAATCCAAATTAATTGCTTTGCTTGGAAGAATGGCGCTGTTGCTGAGATCATGGCACCAACCCCCTCCCCCCCTCCCCCCCCGCCTATAACAGCCCATCGATGGCCGGGTTCTGTCCTCACAGGACTTTCTGAAAACCCGCCAGCACCTTCACCCCCCCCCCCTCCCGGCATCTACAGGCCGGCAGACAGCACTGTGGGATGATGTATCTTGGGCCGAAACCCCGGCGACCCTCGCGGTCGGAACGCCGCACGTATCCCGTCTGCGGTAGCGGAGCCGGAACGCTGAGAGAACATTCCGCAGGGTGACCTTGGACTTCCCCAAGTTCTCACTGCCTGTTCTTTTCTGTGTTTGTTTCTGTTGCTCTGACACTGACGTGGGAATGAGGAGGCGGAGGTGAGGAGCAGAAGTTCCATCTGTGAAGAGTTTCAGCTGCTGGTTCCAAGGACTCCCCCAGGGAACAAGCCTTCCTGACATGAAACAGGAGGCACGGATCAAAACCCACGTTCACGTCGCTTCAAACAACTTCAATTTCTCCAACAACCATTATCGTGTCGCTAAGCTTTTACCGTATAATAAAAGATAATGGGTCTGCCAGCCAGCTAAAGGCTAATCGCTCTCTGTTATGCATTTAATTAGCTACAGAAATGGCAGGAACAGGAAAGACACCCGCCCCGCACCCAGGCGATGTGCAGCTATGCAAGCCACCAAGACGCTGCATGCAAAGGGGACGAGGTGACACAACGCACAGGTGCCACAGGGCTCTGCCGGCACAGTCACAAACGCATCACTACAGCCGCCAACCCCCCAGTCCTGCCAGTTCTCTCACTTTATCAGACTTATCCAGTCCCTGAACTGTTTTCTCATAACTGAGCCAAACTCACGTACATCAATAAATCATGGGGCACTTTATACCGTAAATGCAAGCAATAAATTGTTTCTGTGTGCTTCTGACAGAAGGTATTAATGAATATTAATAATTCCAGGGAGGTTTGCTTCGTGGGGGGGGGCGGGGAGTGACCCGAACAGCCTTCATTATTTCATGCCGTAATTCGGCGCCGCCTTTTTCCTAAATGTCAGCGCGGCGGTACAGGCCAGCACGGGAAGGGGGGAAAAAGAGAGGAAAAAGAATCAATAATTCATGACATCATATTCAGATCGCTGACTTCATGCTGTTAATTCTAATTTATGAAAGCCCCGCTAACGAATGAAATAAATCCACATTAACGAGCCGGTGAAAGGTCCAGTTCGGAGACGCTGCCCAGTGTCGCATGACAGCGGACGGCCCGCTCTCCTGAGTCACTCAAGTGCTTCATTATTAAGTTACATTACTAACATTAAAGAGCCTCTCTTGGAGTACCTCGGGGGACGGAGACCCGTCCGGGGGCTAAACAGGAGCAGTGACAGGGCCCTTACGCTTGTGTCACCTCCCTCCATCCCAGCGGTCCTTATTCCCAGGCCAGCCCCCCAGGAGCAAGCCTCCGACCTCAGCAGGAGCCATGTGATCTGCTCCGGCCAATCAGCTTGCCCCTCTCCTTTCCCTCTGTGCATGTCCTTGGCTCTCCCCTGCCCTCCCCCATGAGGACTCCCTTTCAGCAGCATACCCTCCGTCACTACACTGTCACTGTCAACTCCGAAAGCTGCCATTCTTCTGGCCACTGTTCTAGCTGAATGCTGGCTCTTTTCTGCTGGCTTTGTCCTCCATCATCCATTCTTTCATTCTTCTCTCCTTTCATGGTCCCTCACTCCTTCCTTAACCAGTGTGTCTGCCTCCTCTTCATATAAAGGCAGTAATTTGATTTCGGAAGTGAGACCGTGGATTTGGGCAGCTGCCCGCCTTCCACGCCCCAGGACATCTCGAGGTGTGCCTACGGGACTCCCCGCCATTGCCACTCCTAAATTATGTTTGCTGTTTGGCAGGCTGCGGTTTCTGGCAGTAAGCTGTAAACCCAGAGCTGCAAGGTTTCCCCAAACCAGCGCTTTTGGGCTTCATGTAATTCAGTTAATCTTCAGGCAAGTTGCTTCACCAGCCTCTGAAAATTAACAACACATAGCTGATCTCAGAGCAGCTCCTGGCATACTGTTAGAGGGCAGACTTTCTGTCATTATTTAATTCTGTGGCTACACACCAGTGGCATGAACAAAGGACTACACAGAGGAGTCACCACCATGATCATCAGTGGACTACACAGAGGAGTCACCGTCACGATCATCAGTGGACCACACAGAGGAGTCACCGTCACGATCATCAGTGGACCACACAGTGGAGTCACCGTCACGATCATCAGTGGACCACACAGAGGAGTCACCGTCACGATCATCAGTGGACCACACAGTGGAGTCACCACCAGGATCATCAGTGGACCACACAGAGGAGTCACCGTCACGATCATCAGTGGACCACACAGTGGAGTCACCGTCACGATCATCAGTGGACTACACAGAGGAGTCACCACCAGGATCATCAGTGGACCACACAGAGGAGTCACCGTCACGATCATCAGTGGACCACACAGTGGAGTCACCGTCACGATCATCAGTGGACTACACAGAGGAGTCACCGTCACGATCATCAGTGGACTACACAGAGGAGTCACCACCAGGATCATCAGTGGACTACACAGAGGAGTCACCACCAGGATCATCAGTGGACTACACAGAGGAGTCATCACCATCCCCCGGGAATCACCCACAGGAGTCATTCATACAGCCATAAGCACTAGCTGGCCCAAGGCCCTCGGAGCCATACTGAGATGCCTCTACACAGACCCCTGATGAATTCCAGTGCTCCTAAATCACCCGCTTGTCCATCAGCGTTCACTCGCCCGCCTCGCTGCTTTAACGGCGGTACGGTCTGCTGGGCACGTCTCCTGAGAACACACCCCCCCCCCGGTGGAGGGAAGAGCACATGGGGAGACCTAACATCACTGCCGTAATCATCACCGCACACAGGGAAAGATCTGCTGCAGAGCGACCATCACTGCCCAACAAGGGGGCCTTTCATTTGCGCACGGAGCCCTGCTCACTAGTGACCCCCACTGCGCGCACACACACCTGCACTGCACCTGGGTGCAAAAGGGGCAGGGACCCCCCAACATGCTAAGAGATGATGTGTTTGACTGTGTGCAGTGTGTGCTACTGTTAGCTGCAGACTTAGGAGCTGGAGCTTCACTGCTGGCTTCTCCTGGCACCAGGACAGGCTGCAATTTCTCAGCCACCCCCCCAGGAAACGCTTCTCAGCATATCGATTCACATGTAGCACCGCCCCAATCCCACCACTAGCCCAGCCCCCACTAAACAGAATAAAATACACCCTTCATTTGCATCTGAACCACAAGCGGCAGCATTCGAGTAGGTGTGTAGGTGCATGCGTGCGTGCAAGCGAGCGAGCGTGCATCCATGTGTGAAGCACTTTGTTTGCATTTAAATGTCAAAGGCATTTAGCGCTGCTTGCGAGCGCCGGCCGATGGAGCTCAGCGAGCTCAGGCGGCGCCAGGGAACAGCTTCAAGCGGCCGCGGCCGAGCCGGAACATTCCGGGCTCAGACACAACCAGCTGCTGAATATCTCAGGTACATGAGCAACAGAGCAGCCTGGCCCAACCAATGGTGCCTTCACCAGAGTTACTTCAGTGGTGGAAAATCTAATTAGGTGTCTGCTGCAATAATATTTAAATGACCCCCCCCCACCAAAAGCAGACTGCCCCCTCCGGTGTCTGACAAATAACCTATATAACCGTGACCCATAACATTCTGGGATTTTTTTCTTCATCCATGTCAGTCAGCTTCCCAGAGGGACTCTATTAAAGAGGTAGCATGTGGCTCTTTGAATTAGGATGCTGTGCATGCAATCAGAAGGTCGCTGGTTCAAATCCTGGTAAGCAGAGAAGCCATATCGCCAGTGGACCCCTGAGCGAGGCCCTTAGACCCCAAGCATCACTCTCACCTGTGTATGTCCCATAGGAGAGAGCTATGTGAAAACTGAAGCATTCCAGTACACTCAACTGGTACAAATGGCACCCATCACCACGGCGGAAAAAAAAAATTAGGGACGGGCCGATCCACATTTTTGCCAATACTGAAGCAGATTCCAATACAAGTGCGCTTTTTACTTTGATAGTTTAATATACTAAATATATCATTTATACTTTATATATTAAGAATATTTTAAACTAGTAAATACAGATGAAAAAATGTATGCCAAAAAAATCTTTAATTAGGCTACTACAAACATACATAACATACTGTTCCACCTCGTTTGAACGTCTTGTTTTAGAGGCATTTGCAGTTCAATATGAATATCTCCCTGGAGAGGATATGCACGTGGCGAACGCTTAAAATGCCCCACGACGTTTCCCCTACTGGCAACAACGTCACTTACACTAGCGACGCTCAAACCATCCGCTGCTTTTCACATATTAGTCGCGCTGCACAATTGCGTGCGCTTTCTTTAGTGGGATTTTCCGATAAATGCTACTCCCACCTTTCAAAACTTTGTTTTCACAAAGATTGCAAATCGCTGTGCTAATAGTTGTTGTCAAAAGCGTAAAATACTTCCAGATTGTCGCCATTTTGTCTGATGTCGTTACGCTCCCCCTACTGTGAAGGGTATGTGCATGACGTCACAGCAGGCAGAACTGAGTGGCAGCCTTAGTGTTCAGCTTGAATGCCGCAAAACACACGTCTAAAATGGGGAAGAGCCGTCGTGTGACTGACTGTACAAAGAGATTTAACACGAGACAGGAATGATCTTTTTAGAGTAGATAGAGAATATCGGATCAGTACATCTCTAAAAAAACACACACATGATTTTCCACTGAACTCCTCAGTATTTCCCCATGTAATGGATACATTTATATTCACATGTCTGAGGGCAAAGATGAAAAAAATGCCAAAAATGTTGACATTACATTGGGGACAAAATGTGACAATTGAAGGTCATAAAATATCCCGTTATGTGAGAATTTGCATAGTTATCATGCAGAGGAATCAATTCTGAATTAAAATTTTAAATATTTCCTCATCTCCAAATAACACGGGGCCATTTAAACAAAAAAAAATGTGCAATAAAAGACTGTAAAGCATTTAGCAATCAATCCTGCATACATAGCAGTCCCTCATTCCAGCAAAAGGGCTATTGTCATTTTAACTGGGGGGAGGGGGCGTTTCAGCACAGTCCCCTGGGGGGTGTGACCCTTTAGCTGCAAGTATAAAGGCTGCCTGCACATCTGTTAAGAAGGTGGTTTCTTGCGAGTGCTCTGCAGGAGCACAGGCCGGCACGACGCCCAGGGGACGAGGCCCAGCGACCCGCATCTGACGCATAGCTGACCCCCCCCATCCGAATGGCCAGCCCTAAATCTCGAATGCGAGCCTTATGGCTCCCAGTCAGACACTAATCTTTGGAACGTCCTTTTAGAGAAAATCAAGGTCAATAGACCAATGGCGTCAATAGACCGATAACAACATCTGCAAGGTGACCCCCAGTGGAGAAAGCAGGGACAAGCACATGACAGGAAGCACTTCGACCCCCAGACACCTATGTGTTTAATTACAGTCTTCCCCCCCCCCCCTATGAGCAGTACAGTGACTCCTAATCAGCAGCCCGCAGGTCTGGCCTGCAGTTAGGCTCATTCGCTCGCTCATCGGCCCACGGAGATCAGACAGGGACAATTAGCAGCGTTTGTCAGGCCGGCTGCTGAATCTGAAATGAGGCGGCCGCACAATCAGGCCAGCGATTAAACCGTGGAGGTAACGCGCCTCGTGACCTTGTTGTGTAATTAAGGCCCCTTGCTCAGTTACTTCTCCCAGTTTTTCATGTTTTAATTAAGAGACACGCTATCACCGCGTGTGTCCGTGAGCACTTACCCCCTCCCCCCCTCCCATTTTAACCCAAGTACATCCTGAAGATTTCAGGCCTACACAAAGAGCACAGGGCCACTCTGACATTGTACTCATGGTCGAGGAGGAGCACACTGCATGGAGCTCTCCAGAACATTCCAGCTTCTGTGGAGCGTTAAGTACAACAAGAAGTGTTTGGGTTTTTGCAGATTATGGCCCTTAACGACCTACAACTCACCAGCTATACAGCTATGCCTATATTTAATGCCATGTAACAGAAGTACTCAAATCTAACGCCCCTCGGTCTGCAAAATTTACCCACCAACGTGGCTGATAACATCTGGAATTTGTATCTTGGGGAAAAACAACTGACTACCCCTGCTTTGCAATAAAAATTAAATTCTATTTCGTTACGGCCACGTAGAACACATGGACAAGGTTACTCATCGAGGCTGCTAATTCTTTGAAACCAAGATGGTGCTTGTATCGATTGTTTATTGCCATTTTATCTGATGGCATTTGCATCCTGTATTATGAAATTAGTTAGCAACATGGCAAGTAATCGTTTAACCGGGTTTGCCCCGGGTCCTCTAGTATCAGGGCGGTATGGTCCACACCGGGGCCCCGTTTGCTAACTGTAATGACAAATGCAGGCAGACAGAGGACCAGCACCAGGCTCATAACAGCAGCTCCAAACAAAGCCAGCGCTTCTTCTGCCCCTCTACCACCAGTAGCCCTAATTTTCCCACAATTACCATCTGAAAATTGTGCCCCCCAAGAAAATGGCATTTTATTGGTTGGCCCAGACCCCCGACTCAAAAACAATCAGGCAGCAGGGGGAGCTGATGGGCCCAGTGACGGCCCGCCCACATGAACGCGAAAGCTTGGCGTTGCTCTCCTGGCAGGACTGTACCAATCTGTCCCAGCACTAGGAGGCTCTCTGCCACAACCGTCAAATGGCTCAGGCGGGGTTTGGCCCGGATTTCAGCCGTAAGGCCGTCTGTGCTTAGGAGGAGCACTGACAGCCTGGGCATCTATGGATCCCCATGTTCATATAACCCCGCACCCTCTACCCCGCGCGCGCGCTCCGTCCCCGCACCCTCTACCCCGCGCGCGCGCGCCGTCCCCGCACCCTCTACCCCGCGTGCTCCGTCCCCGCACCCTCTGCCCCGCGCGCTCAGTCCCCGCACCCTCTACCCCGCGCGCTCAGTCCCCGCACCCTCTGCCCCGCGCGCTCAGTCCCCGCACCCTCTGCCCCGCGCGCGCGCTCAGTCCCCGCACCCTCTGCCCCGCGCGCGCGCTCAGTCCCCGCACCCTCTACCCCGTGCGTGCGCCGTCCCCGCACCCTCTACCCCGCACGCACGCTCAGTCCCCGCACCCTCTACCCCGCGTGCGCTCAGTCCCCGCACCCTCTACCCCGCGCGCGCCGTCCCCGCACCCTACATACTCTGTCCCAGTGTTTCTTCCCTAAATGGCCCACGCTTTGCTCCGTGCTCTGAATGCGTCTGGGTGTTCCCGAGGACTGGTTTGAGAAACACAGCTCTACCCCACACGCTCTGTCCTCACATCCTCTTTCTCCTTGCAATCTTATCTCCACCCTTCCTCTCTCTCCACCGTTCTGACGCTCCTGTCCTCCAAAGCTGCCCATTTACTGCTGCCCAACTTCTCCCAGCCTGCTGACCAGAGAGCATTTCGCACCTCCTCAGGGGTCGGGTTAGGCTCTCTTTTCCGCGCTGTCGGAGGCTCAAAGGCCCGCCTCCCACGCAGCATGACCCGCACATGCATCAAACGCGGGTGCTCCGATCGATCTCCTCATTCCCCCTGCAGCTGCTGCGCTCAGAAACAGGCTTGAGAGGAAGGTCACGGGTTTAAGTCCCAGAAAGAGTCCTGCTACTGCACCATCTCGGCAAGGCGCCAGGATGCAGATACAAACACGCGTGTAAGTTTCACAAAAGGGCAAAATTATAAGCGCCATTTAACCTTAAGCACGCATACTTTCATAATGAATATTCTGAAGAGTTATGATTTCATGCAATTAAATGTGCAGATTAATGGAAATCTGGCTTCTGCATAAGTTTCATTAAAACACCATCAAATCAAACATATGGAAGCTCAAGAATTAGCATAGAGTGCAGAAACATTCTGAGAATTATGCTCTTCCTACAATAGTTTCCTGTGTGGGAGAGCAGGACTTGAGTGAGTGAGGAGGTCACTGATCTGTCTGTGTGTGTGACTGTGTGTATCACTTAAAACTGCATAGTGCAGACCACATAAGAAGCTTTGAAGTACCTATACACACCTGCTCTACAGCTGTGGGCAGCACTAAAGCAGAGAAGGTGAGCGAGGTCCAGGCAGACCGGAAATGGCCAGGTTGCAGACCCCCGGGCCTCATTCTCAGGCTCCTCTGCAGCATCACTGAAGAACCAGAGGAAGGTTCTACACCTGCCATGCCTATCCGTTCTCCTGAATTGTTTAGAAACCCCCCATGGTCAGATCAGACCACAGGCAAAGGCACACAGTTCACACAGACCTGGCAAGGCACATCTCTCTCTCTCTCTCTCTCTCTCTCTCTCACACACACACACACACAGATACACGCAAAAACAATGTAATCCAAGATGCAAATATGTTAAATGTCCTTTCTTGCCTAATTTGGTGCATATCAGCAGCACGCAGGTCTAGCAGGATCCAAAGAGAGTGGAGAAACAGCCAGGAGGTTGTGTGTGCGGGTCACGTGTGCAGCCCACCTGGGTCATACCCCCGTTATGCTAAAGAGAGACCAGCAGCTAAAGACTCAGCCAGCTGGCACCACGCCAACCAACAGGCACAACAAACAATCGACAGCTTGTTCCATACAGAGAAATGCTGAAGGGCGAGGGGGGCAGGCCCAGAACACACAATCCTCTGTAACGGGGCCCTAACAACACTGCTGAAGGGTGGGGGTGGGGGGCTAGAACACACACCCAGCTGTGACGGCACCCTAACGACACTGCTGAAGGGTGGGGGTGGGGGGGGTTAGGCCTAGAACACAAACCCTGCTGTGACGGCACCCTAACGACACTGCTGAAGGGTGGGGGTGGGGGGGGTTAGGCCTAGAACACAAACCCTGCTGTGACGGCACCCTAACAACACTGCTGAAGGGTGGGGGTGGGGGGGTTAGGCCTAGAACACACACCCCGCTGTGACGGCACCATAACGAAACTGCTGGAGGGTGGGGGTAGGGGGGTTAGGCCTAGAACACACACCCTGCTGTAACGGGGCCCTAATGACACTGCTGGAGGGTGGGGGTAGGGGGGTTAGGCCTAGAACACACACCCTGCTGTAACGGGGCCCTAATGACACTGCTAACATCGCGGCTGAATACCTCCCATCAGCCACAGTGCTAGCGCTCCAGTGCTGCTGCTCATGCACATGCATCACAGTGGTACCGCTGCTAGCCAGATGGTACTTGATAGTAGTGCTACTAACACAGCTGCCCCTAACACTAGCCATGCGGACGTCCTGTGCAAGCGTGGTCCCTCACCCTTATCTCCTTCAGAAGCTCCACCACCTCATGCACATGTGGTGGTTCACTGCATGCAGTCACCATGACTGTCAATGTGTGCTTGAGGCTACGGGCTCCACAGTTGGCACTGCGTGGGTAACAGTGTGCGGTCAATGTGACCATCACTGTGTGCTGAAGTTATGAGCTGGAAGCCATGCAGACAAGACCACCGATGCGTGGTTCATGCCATGCGGTCGATGGGACCGACGCTTTGTGCTCAAGATTAGGGGCTCGACCCCACACGGTCAATACGGCTGGTGCTGTGTGGTTCATGCCGTGCGGTCAATACAGTTTGCGCTGTGAGGTTCATGCCGTGCGGTCAATATGGCAGGCGCTGTGTGGTTCATGCAGTGCAGTCGATGTGACTGGCACAGTGCACTCAAGGATACGTGCTCGACACCATATGTAACAGTGTTTGGTCAACATTCTGTGGTCTGTTCCTCCAGCATTGTGGTGAGGCTATAACATGCTAGGGTTACACCTGGCACTGCTCACACACACACATACACAATCATGTGCATGCACGCACACACACACACACACACACACACACACACACACACACACATGCTCACGCACACAAGGAACAGGGCCAGCAAAGGAAAAAAAAGAACACATATTGCCGATCTTCCTCCTCTCTGCTTTTTTGTCTCAGAATCTATGCCATACAGTAAAGAAGGTATCGGATTTCAGCCGTAAGACTGTCTGCGCCGATTTGTGTAGAGGACAAGTAAAGGGTAAAGACATTTGGCCGCTGTCGGTTGACCTGAGTCCTGAGGGAGACCCGCTAAGGTAGGAACTCGCCCCAGTCATCAATCGGGACCAGCAGACCAACTCTGCTGGGGATGAAGCCAGCGATTGACCTGGACGACTCTGACCGGTGCAGGGCGAATGCACAATCATGAGGAGAACATCACAGAGGCCTCCAGCTCGTCCACCTGAGGCCGGAGACGTTTCTATGAAGCTGAAGCTGGGAGAGGTGACAATACACCACCCTACTGGCTCCCAGAGAAAGATATCCGCACATATCTCTCTCTCTCTCTCTCTCTATCTGTACATCTCTCTCTCTCCGCACATCTCTCTTCGTCCTTGTTCCAGCCAGTGAATAATTAAATTAGAACAGGAGCAGAAGTACACATACACACACTCGTAAACAAACATGTACAAACCGACATGCATACACACAAGGATGAACAAGAACTTCCATGCACGTGCACACACACACACACACACACACATAGCACACACATTCGTAAAACAAACGTGTACAAACCGAGATGTATATGCACAAACATACACAGAATACATGCACATACACACAGATTCGTAAACAAACATGTACAAACCGACATGCATGCACACATGTGCGCAGAGAGCATATGCAGGGCTCCCAGTTAATGGGCTCCAAGCCCTGCTGCCCACGTCTCTCCTCAGAGGTCCAGCGTGTCACGGCTGAAAACAAACAGATCAATGGCGTCCATCGCTGGCCCGGCCGGCAGCGCAGCGGGAAACAAGCCCTCGCCGGATGTCCGTGCCTGAGCCTCTGCCACACGTCTGGCAGCCCGGCCCGCCACACTCCACAGGTCCTCTGAAAAGCAGCAGCCCCCAAGGCTGAGGTCCAAGCTCTCCCAAAAACACAGATGAACAACTGCGGCCAATACGCAGACTAGCTGTGAGGGTCCCACAAGCTGAAATGACATACACGATATCCATACATACATCCATCCATCCATCGCCTGTGCCGCTTAACCTGCACAGGGCTTTAGTGAGCCTGAGGCTGATCCCAGGAAGCACAGGGTACTGGGCAGGGGACACAGGGTAAAAGACAAGGGACACGGGGCAAAAGACAGGGGACATGGGGTACTGGTCCAGTAAGCAATAGCGTAAAGCACTGTAGGGGAACAGGTCTGCAGTTTGGTGACTGTGGTGACATTTCCTGTGCAGTGGCTTGAGCTGTGACATCTAAATCCAGGACGGGGGGCGAGGGGGGGCTGGTAAGGGGGCACTTGAAATGGACAAAACTGAGAGATACTGACCAGCTCAGACAAGCAGATGGACACAGGCTGGGCTCGGCAAAAGGGATTACAGCCCTGACAAGAATCAGGTACACAGACGGAGAGTACGATCCGGGCACAGCGCGGGGGGGGGGGGGCATGGAGGTTGCACTGGTCTATTACACGACCATGATCTATCATATTATTAATCAGTAACAATGAGGTTCCTTTATTTCTTTACGTTATCTCAGTGTTTCATCTCTGTAGAACATGTCCGTTTGATGCGGACTTCTGAGCAGAAGGTCACTGGGCCAGGTCCTCACTGCTGTAGCCTCATGCAGGCCACGGAACCACAACATCATCAGCAGGAGTAGCCTCGCTCTGCTCGTGTTACCCGAGCTGTCGGCCAATAAGAGGGCTCCTCCGAACAAGGTCAGGTCAGTGTCTGTGTGTCCCCTGTATGGTCACAATCACAGAGGACAGCAGCGGAAATCCGGCTCTGCACACCCTGTGGTACTCATTTCAGGCAGAAGGATTGATATCCAGCTCCCACAGATTTAACGCCAGTCGATAGGCTGGTATCACACAGAGGACTTTGCAGGATGAACCGCATATTGATGCAGTGACAAGGAGCAGAATTGACTGCCATTCTCTTCATCCAGTGCCTCTTCTAGCTGTCATGACAAAAAAAAAAACAACGACAAAGAAAAACAGCAGCAGGTCCAGTGTGTATAGCCCAACCAACCATTGTCACGGGGCCGCATCGTCAGAAAAGCCCAGAGATAAAAGAGCAATTTCTTTTAATGGTAATCTGTGTGCCTGTCCTTTGTGCACAGCAGAAGCCTGGGAGAAATCCCACACACTCTGATGCTCCAGGAGATACCTCCATTGTGCCCTCAGAGACAACATTTCGATCTGAGAGCATCTTCACCGGCTCGAGACGTTATCTGTCAGAGAACAATAAACTTATCTCACGGATCACTGCGGTGTCACCGCCTATAAATACCGACATTTGAGAGCACAAGCGTGCTTGTTTACAGACTTTTGTGACCTTTTTTTTATTTCTTGGCCGTTTGTTTCCATTGACGACATGTGCTTTTGCTGTAGGACTGCAGTGAGGAGAATGTGCCCACTGCAGATCATTGACTATGGTGCTTCCTACACTGAGCTCCCACAATAAGATAATCTGTAACAAAGAACATACCATGGTCAATAAACTACAAGACACTCATTCAGCCCTCTATTCATTCTACTGCATATACGCACTTAAAGCCTGAGAATACTCAACAGCTCTGATTGGCTGCAAGGGGCACCCTGAAGACATGTGACTGCTGAGCTGGCCAATTATATTGATCCTGAAGCAGAAAACAAAAGGGTTTCCTGGCAACGACTTTAAAATAACAGCAGCCCAGTTCTCCTCAAAAAAGCATGATTCATTGATCCGGACGGACACACACACACACACACACACACACAAGGCCGCACATACGCACCAGCACTAACACACCCCTTCACATAAATGCTCAGCCACACCAGCAGAACTAGCAGCAGACACCTGTGAGCCCATAGACTAACATGCCACCTACACGTGTGCCTTTCCTGTTCCTTCTCAGATCTGAACTGATGTCAGCATCTGTACAGCACACGAGTCATTCATGTGGACACAAGGAAAGGAATGCTGACAAAATTAAACTGAAAAGCGGGAGGGAGCAGAGGTGCAGGTTCGGGAAAGCTGACTGCACAGTGTCATCGTAACCTGCAGGCATCGTCACCGCGACCCGCCGGCACAGCGTCACCCTGAAGTACCAAAAGTACGATACCTGGTGCGGTGGAAAAGCACCCTGAGTCAGGAGCACAGCGCCTCCCTCAGCACCGGGGCCATCACAGACACACATACCTGCTGGAGGTGTTAGCGGATGCACTCACCACACAGTCAGGAGAGAGTACCGTCTTCCTCTCCCAATCCCCGGCCCACGCCACCTGCTGGCCAGGGCCAGGGCCACACGCCAGGGTGAAGCGTTTCCATGTGTCACTTTCTCAACTGCCGAACTCCTCACCCAGCGTGAGATTCAGAACTTTTAATGGGAAAAGTCGAGTCCTTATAACCCGTCCGAGGAGCGCTGCTCCCGTCACGGCGAGGTCCAGTACGACTCCGCCGCCGTCACGCACCGGAGAGCATGCCAGTGTCATCCTCAAAAGCCCACCCCCCGCCCGCCCTGCATCTCCAAGTTCTGCCTTGCTGAGAGGAGAGGAAGAGGCGCGTAGGAGCCAGAGCGATGACCCCCGCAGGCACCTGTTCAGGATTTATGGCCCATCTCACTCCCCCCCCATGCCCCACACCCCTCCCCAGCATTCTCACCCCAGTGCCTCATTCCTCAAACTCGCACTCGACACCTGCAGAGCAGGGGGCTCAGGAGACCCCAGGAGCCCTGTTATGTTATAGGACAGTTACTGAAACCTGAATTACCAAAGTGAAATACTGGGTAAAGATCATATTCCAAATTCCTCTGGACGGCAGCCTCAGCTAAGAGGCTGTAATAATAGTAATAAGAGAGGAGAACGGAGATCGTGGCAACTCAGCATTAATGCAGCAGTTATACACGGATGAGCGGATGAATGGATGGATAGACACATGGGGGGAGGACCGGAGATGCGAGGACACCCCAGTCCAGATAAAGCACCTTTATGCAGCTCCACAAATGAGCTCAATAAAGCGGTCAAGTGAGATGCAGCTGGACCACGGCTGCAGTGCCCTGATCTGTCAGTGACCAGTGACACACAGCCGGCACGGGCTTCAGCACGTTTACACACGGACCGGACCTCACACTGGCTTACGGACACCATACCCGGCACTAAATTTCACCCCTCGGGACTTTGAGCCTAAAATCTCTCTCCACGCACCTCCAGGAGAAAGCAGGGTGGAGTGAGTGTGGCGGGATTGGAGGCTCAGGGGGGGTATTCACCACACGCACTTTATGTCCGTTTTCATTTAGCCCCCCAATCCAGCTATACGTGGGGGTCACATGATCAGCCGGCACTCACCCCAAAACTTACATGGCAGCCTGAGTAAAACAGGGACATGCAGGAGGCAGCCGGCACATGCAGCAATGGCAGACGCTTAGCCTTTTAGGTCACCAGGAGGAATCCACCTTCCCTCCTTAACAGGCAATGAGGCTGGCGGCTCATAACGCATCCAGACCCGCAGGGACTGACACACA
Organism: Paramormyrops kingsleyae; assembly: GCF_048594095.1. Taxonomy (NCBI): domain Eukaryota; kingdom Metazoa; phylum Chordata; class Actinopteri; order Osteoglossiformes; family Mormyridae; genus Paramormyrops; species Paramormyrops kingsleyae. The sequence continues at coordinate 8,923,956 of NC_132819.1, read as the reverse complement.
CCCCCGGCCCAGGGAGGAGCAGGCCGAACTGGGTCCCTGCATAGTAGCTGCACTATGCAGATCTATGGAGCACCCAAAGCAGAGGCAGATTGATGTTGCAACGGTGCGGGAAAATGCGTCGGCAGTCGACTGAACTCGTGTGGAACGAGGAGCCTCGACCTGCACGTGACAAACTCCTTCAGTGGAGGAGGTGTAATGAACACAATGAGCTAGTGCCCGGGTACGAGCCTGAGACACTCAGAGGCTGCAGGGCCCTACAGGCCTTCTGGGACGGTGGGCAGCTCCTTCACACATCGATCGTCGTATCTGCAGGACTGTTTATCTCTCCATGTTTCTCTCTGAAGCACAGGTGCCTATTTTTTACTGAAATTTTGATAGTTGTTGTTTGGCTCTGGAAGCGGCTTTAAAGCCGGGAGCATGGGAGCGAGTGTAACTTCACACAAAATGGGGGGTGTGGGGTGGGGGGTGTTGCCCCATTGGCTTCCACACCCCATGTTATCGACTGGTGCCAGTGGGATGCTGGTCAGAACGGATTTGTCAGGCACAGGAAGCAGATGCTCTAATTGGCTTCTTGCTGCAGAGAAACTGGATTCCGGGGCCGTGACACAGGTCCGAATCGATCCCCCTCACTCCCTCCATCCTCAAGGTTGCCCTCCTGCCCCAGTGCCGCAATCAGGTCATCCTACGGGTCATGGGAGGGAGGGAACTGGTGTCTCTGCAAGCGAACCACACGGAATGTCTGAGATCGTTTTGTTTGGGTGCAAAATGGGCTATGACATGAGGTCACCGGCTAATACGGAGTCTAATGTAGAACTCGCTCACAGCTCCCAATGCACCCGAGCCAGGCATTCTGTGCTCCTGATTGGCTGAGAGCTGAGAGGCAGCAAAAATGTGCCCAGTCTGGGGGTCCCCTGAGGACCGGGTCGAGAAACTGTCATAGGTGACGAAGCACTCGATTTGGGAGGAACGACATACTTATACACACACTGTAGAAGGTCCTGTTAGTCTCCAAGCAGAAGCATCAGAGAGAGGGAGTTCAACCAGCAGGGGGCGCACCACCCACCGGCGCAGCATCAATGGAAGACGACAACAATGGTCACCCCCATGTGATATTCGCAGCAGCACCTCTCAGCTCACACATACATGCCGATCGCACAATTAATGGGCTTTCTGCAAAAACGTGGAAGATGCAGACTCTCAGTCAGCCCCGAGGGAATCTCTACACCTCCCCAGAGAGAATCGGCCAGCTCCAGAGCAGCTTCAGCAAATTCCTCATTCTGCAAATATGTGCCCCGCCCCCTCCTGTACTCTTCGGGGGAAGCATATCTCCCGCCAGGGAACGTTATTAAAATGAGAACGGCCACATTTCGCGAAAAAACAGCGGCTAACCCCCCGACGAGCTCCGCCTCCCGCCAACAGCAGCACCTATGCAATCAGAGGTGCGGGTGCCGCACTGTTTTACTGCGTGTCTGTGTAACTCACACGCGTGTGTGCTTTTAAGATTACCGCATTAGGGCCGGTAATCACATCTCACATTGCGGTCGAGGAATGTGAGATGAGATCCTGGGGACGGCCCGCCAGCGCATGCTCGGAGCGCCCGGCACCATCTCCTGATAACATGCAAATGGTGGCCCGTGAAGGTCAGCGCCGCCTGTTCCACCTCGCCGTCAAGGGTAATATATTCCGGCATGGCTGGAATTTACAGTCTTCAAGCTCACATGAGGCCTTATCTGAGGTGTCAAAGGGAATTGATTCTCCTGCTCCAAAGCGTCACCGAAAATGTATTCCCCCCGGTGGTGACGTCTGTCTGTGAGGGGGGGAAGGAACAATTTAATGGTAGTACACAGCATCCTGGCCGAATCCTGCCAGAACCCTGCAGGCCCGGTGAAAGCAGGGGGGTGACCTTTCTCTGACAGCCTTTTACTCAATGGGACATGCTTTGCCAGAAGTTTCCTCCTTTGCAGAGTGGTGCTAGACGAGAGACCAATTCAGCTTTAAAAGTTTATTGCCGACATCTTAACTCAAGTCTGAAATGTATTGGAAGATCTATTGTACACGGGCACAACATTCAAAGGATGCTAAGCCCCAGCAGGCGACCTGGGCTAAAATCCCCTCCCCCAGTGGACATGAGTCCAACTGGGCCCCCCTGGTCCTGCAGAATTGCAGCGCTGGATCTTTACTGCATCACTTTGAGGCTGGGTTCCACTAAACCGCGGGCTGATAACATTCACTCTGCACTCCCCTCCCCGACTCTGACAGCTCGGTGCCAGCTACTGGTGGATGACATGCGTACCTGCCGGCCTGCAGCATGCATGAGAACTAGCATTAAAAGGTGCCGATCTGCAGCAGCGGCCCCTCTCTGCAGCAACACCGAGAGCTCGCATTAAAAGGCGAGAATCTGCAGCAGCGGTCCCTTTCTGCAGCAACGCCGAGAGCTCACATTAAAAGGTGCTGATCTGCAGCAGCGGACCCTCTCTGCAGCATGGATGAGAGCTTGCATTAAAAGGCGCCGATCTGCAGCAGCAGTCTCTCTCTGCAGAGAGGCCGAGAGCCCGCATTAAAAGGTGCCAATCTGCAGCAGCGGTCTCTCTCTGCAACATGGATGAGACCTCACATTAAAAGGTGCCGATCTGCAGCAGCAGTCTCTCTCTGCAGCAATGCCGAGGGCTTGCATTAAAAGGCACCAATCTGCAGCAGCAGTCTCTCTCTGCAGCGTGGACAAGAGCTCGCATTAAAAGGCGCCAATCTGCAGAAGCGGTCTCTCTCTGCAGCGTGGACAACAGCTCGCATTAAAAGGCGACAATCTGCAGAAGCGGTCTCTCTGCTGTGGGGGAGGCCAGTTTATCAATAACACAGTGGGCGTGGGTTTATAATCCATAGCTGGTCATGTGATATGAAGGTCTAATGCAGGCCGAAAAATAACAGCAAAAGAAACATGATGCTTCAAAACCAAACAGGCAATAAGGAAAAGGACATTAGCATCAATAACTGACAGAGGCTCGGGGGGGCTGAGCTGGGGGGGGTCAGGGGAGGCAGCTCTAAAACTTTTAACTGCCCCCAATCTCTATCCGTTGCGCATCAGGGCAGGTGTCACAGCCCTTACGTGACGTACTAAACCCTGGGCCCTCGGCAGGATTCCCCGTGCCACACTGGCCAGGAAGAGGTCTCTGGAAGAGCGGAGAAGGAAAAAACAGGAAGCCAGCCTCAGCGTCTCGGAGGGGCCATGACTCACGGCAGGTGAAACGTCACCCTGGGCGTCTGTAAAGCCGCCACCCCCCATTCCGGGCCACCCCCCCCGGCCACATAAACGCAATAGAAAGTGATGTGTGTTCCTGTGTTTTAGCCATAATCAATGGCCATCTTGGGCCTCCGCATCATCTACCCAAAATGGCCAGGTAATAAGAGACGCAGGTAGAAACGCAAGACAAGCTTTGTTAACAGCGCTATCAAGGATGCTGAGCATTCCACCAACGCACATGGCTTACTTAACCAGCCCACAGGGGGGCGCCGTGGAGGCTGCTGCGCTCAGACACTGATTTCTGCTGGCCAGGCGCTCCATGGTTGCATGACCATGTCAACCGGTGAGGCCCCCCCAACGTTGGTGCCCCGGCACTAACAGACCGCAGCCTCTGGACTCTCCGCGTCTCTCGGGGACACAGGTGCCCCTTGGAGGTGCACTGTCTCCAGCTCCATAAACAAACCATCAGCTTCGGCCCGTAACCATGGCTAGGAAAAATAAACAAGGCTGAGGCTGGTAGAGGAGCCATCAAGGCGTGTGCATGAGATCTATCATCCTCAACATAATCATCCTTATTGTGTCCATACTTTCCCTCTGGATTTATAGTGCAGGCACACGTTCCGCATCGCCGTGACGACATCACTGTGACACCATCATGTCACCAGGCGGGTCTCCGGGCAGCCAGGTCCGCTCTGAGTCCGTCTGCCTCTATCTGCAGGGCAGAGAGTGCACCTCACATCCGCCTCGCGGCTGGAGACTCAGGTGCGGCTGTTTGTGCTGCTGATTAGTCTCTGCTATCCCTCGCTGCCTGGATAAATTGCTGTGTTCTGCTTCATTTCTGTGCCGGGACAGCGGACCGTGACCCAGAAGCCGATCCCAGCAGGCAGCCCGGCCATTTCGTTTATTTCACCCCAGACGCCCCATTTCTGTCTGCTGAATCGGCTCTTCTGGTTTCCTGCTTAGGGCTGCCCTGTGGTGACCCTTCCCCTGCTCACCTGCAAAGGAGGGCCTCGCCCCGCCCCCACCCCCTCTGCTAGCCAGCTACTGTCGTGTCACACACTTCCTCCATACCGGTCTCTCTGACCACTAGTGTCTGAAGACTGCTGTACCCTCACACACACACACACACACACACACACACAGTTTACTCCAATCAGCCTCAGCATGTCTTTGGACTGTGGGGGGAAACCAGAGAACCTGGAGGAAACCCCACGATGACATGGGGAGAACATGCAAACTCCACACACATGTAACCCGTGTCCCAGAGGTGTGAGGCAGCAGTGCTAACCACTGCACCACCGTGCCGCCCCCAGTTTCCCCTTATGAGGACCGAAAATGTCAAAATGACATTTGGTCCCCACAATGAGGCAAATACAAACTCACACGCACACATCCACACACAGACACATGCACACATACACAATAGTGTCTCCCCCCCCCATAAAAGAGCCATGTGTCCCTGTTATAAGCCCATTCCTTTAATGAAGACAGAATCCACCAGAAGGTCAGCCCCGGGCAGAGACGGCGAGGCTGCCTAAGCTAAAAGAGAAGGGTATTCCAGTTAAACACTGATCAGCACGAGGTCCCCTTCTGGGCCTCGATAAATGCATTGGAGGTACCATTAACCAAAGGGTTTCTCTACAAACTTGTTCCTCAGAAGCTCTCAGCGTGGAGCCTTCTGTGGGACAGCAGCTTCCATGAGGGACTTTTTCCACCCAAGTGGCCATGTCCCCAGGCCAGTCCCGGGACAGAGCAGGGGATGGGGTCTCTCTCAGGCTTGACCCTCCTGCATTTCACCAGTGCGGCAAACTCCCACTGCCGGGACAGCGCTGGGGAGTTCAGGTCCTGACGCAGAGGAGGCACAGATGAGTACATTACAGCCCCCGGCACTGGCTGGGAGTCTGGGACACAAGGTGCTCGCCGTCTCCAGGGCGCACAAGACATACGGAGGCTTGTTGCATAGGGAGGGGGCTGCAGGTACAGGATGGGTGATGGTGACAAGGGGGGGAAGGAGGAGAAGAACAAAATGAGGAAGAGTAACACCAGGGAGACCCAAACAGCTGGACAAGCCAGCGGCAGCAATGAAATGGGATTGAGCATAAGCCACCTCCCCTCCAGGGTTAGAGTCCCTCCCCAGGGGCCTGGGCAAGGCATGTGAGGGGGCCCGTATAAAGGGCAGGCAGCACAGGACATGGGGCCACTGAGCACAGCCAGGGACAGGGGCCTCCCTCCTCACGCCGGTACAGTTGGGGGCCTCCCTCCTAGCGCCGGTACAGTTGGGGGCCTCCCTCCTCACGCCGGTACAGTTGGGGGCCTCCCTCCTCACGCCGGTACAGTTGGGGGCCTCCCTCCTCACGCCGGTACAGTTGGGGGCCTCCCTCCTCGCGCCGGTACAGTTGGGGGCCTCCCTCCTCGCGCCGGTACAGTTGGGGGCCTCCCTCCTAGCGCCGGTACAGTTGGGGGCCTCCCTCCTCACGCCGGTACAGTTGGGGGCCTCCCTCCTCACGCCGGTACAGTTGGGGGCCTCCCTCCTCACGCCGGTACAGTTGGGGGCCTCCCTCCTAGCGCCGGTACAGTTGGGGGCCTCCCTCCTAGCGCCGGTACAGTTGGGGGCCTCCCTCCTCGCGCCGGTACAGTTGGGGGCCTCCCTCCTCGCGCCGGTACAGTTGGGGGCCTCCCTCCTCGCGCCGGCACAGTTGGGGGCCTCCCTCCTCGCGCCGGTACAATTGGGGGCCTCCCTCCTCACGCTGATACAGTTGGGGGCCTCCCTCCTCACGCTGATACAGTTGGGGGCCTCCCTCCTCACGCTGATACAGTTGGGGGCCTCCCTCCTCGCGCCGGCAGACAATGGGGGGGGGGGCAGGGGACAGCCTGCCTATAATTAAAGCTCAGCAAGCCACGCCACCACCTTTAATTAAAAAGGCGGGAAGGCGGCCGGCCTGGCAGTGCGGCATGGGGGGGGGGGACCACCGCCGCCGGGGAGTTACACATATGGTGGTGAGGCTCTAGGGCAGGATGCAAAGTGTAAAATGCTCCACACGTGGTTACAAATGAGAACGAGCAGGTGAACACACTCATTCACACATGCTTCTGCAGCTCCCCCCTGCAACAGAGGCGTCACAGGACAGCATGACTCCGATTAGACAGATGTCTACCACTCAGACTGATACCAGCGAGCTTCATGCTCTCTCTCTCTCTCTTTCCTTCCCTCTCTCCCCGATTCTCTCTCTCCATCTCTCCCCCTCCCCCTATCCCTCTCCATCCTTTCCCTTCCTCCCCCTTCCTCCCTATCTCTCTCCTTTTTCTTCTCTCTCTCTCATTCCCTCTTTCCCCTTCTCCCTTTTCCCCTCCCTCTCATTCTCTCCCTCACTCCCTCTTTCCCGCTCCGGTGCCCAGCTCTAGATTCCAGGACAGAGGACAGACCCGGTGTTTCCTGATGAACCGGATGCACTGGCATGCCACTCAGACTTCAAGGTAAACCTAATCTCACACCCCCAAAGAAAAACAAAGCAAACATCAGCCACCCCAATAACACCAGTGCACTCTGCCGCATCGTGCCACCATAAAGGGGAATGGTGAGACACGACCAGCAGGAGGCGGCTAGAAGCTGAGAGCAGCGGCCTGGACCTGAGGCCCACACTCACAACCAAAAGGCATGCTGGCGGGGGGGGGAGTGTATGCGAGGGGCATGTCACTCAGCACACGTTAACTGGATCTATGGGGTCACTGGCTCTGCCCCCCTGGCCTCTCATTCCAGCCCGCATTTACAGAGTGCTGCTTTCGCAACCTGTGATCCGGGGGGGGCTTATTCCAACGCATGGGCAGACGGCCCCACACTCATACATGCTCAGAGACCTACTACAGAAAGCAGACACACACACACACACACACACACACAAAACATCTGTAGAACACAATACATGTGACCTCCTGTTACCAAGCAAATGACAATTATGGTAATCAGGGAATGACTGTCACCCCAGAGTGACCAATAGCCAAAGCACTGCACCACACCGACACACTAGCGGCCAACAAGGGCTGAGAATTCAAGGTGTCAAAAAGGCGAAATTATCAAGAAAGCAAGTTGTCATCTGGTTCCTGAATTATCATCTTGTGGTTTCCGACTGACTAATTGCCTTAGACTCTGTAAAAAGACCAGTATCACACACAAATTAGTAGGAGGTTGAGAACGCTGTGCATGACACATCTGCTGCATCAGAGAGCATCACATGGAAATGAACTCCTCCCTCCCAAAGAGAAGGCTTCTGGTCTAGTTCGTTACATTAAGGGTGCAAAAGCAGAGCGTAAAGTGTCTCACTGACAGTCAGCCACAACCACCTAAGCTGCCAGACGCAGACAGACAGACTCCTACACGTGTAGTTAGACACACGAGCCATGAACGCTGGCGTCCGCAGGGAAGGAGCAGGCTGAGTCCTGTCTAATGCCACAGTTTAGCGGAGCATTACCGCTGATCGATAGTGACACAGCTCGGGGAGAGACTGGCCTGCTGCCGCATACTCATGTCACCGGCGGCGAACGCAGCCCTAACACAGAGAGGGGGGAGAGCATGGGAGGCAGGGGGAGATAGAAGGAGAGAGAGAGAGATAAAGCAGGAGAGAGGGGGGGAGAGTCGGGGAGAGACAGAGAGAGAGGGAGAGAAAGAGGGATAGAGCAGGAGAGAGAGAGGGAGAGCAGGGGAGAGACGGGAGAGGGAGAGGAAGAAGGATAGAGTAGGAGAAAGAGCGGGAGAGCGGGGCAGAGATGGGGAGAGGGAGAGAAAGAAGGATAGAGTAGGAGAAAGAGAGGGAGAGTGGGGGGCTTTCAGTCAAGGAAACAAACCAGTCAAAGCACAAGAAGAGCTGAACTATTTAGCCGAGCACAGGAGCCTTTCAGTTTGAAAGTAGTTTGTAAAACCTGAAGTAGCTCAAAGTGTCCTCCCTGACATGGATTATCTGGTCACCCTAGGGATAGACTTTTGACTTTTAAAAATTTCTTTATTATCACATATGCACAATTAATCCTTACTCAAAAAAATTGATGAAAAAATGAGGAAAAACAAAAAATAACAAAAATAAAAAGATAAAACAAAAGAAAGAGGGATAAAGCAGGAGAAAGGGGAGATAGTGGAAAGATGGTGAGAGAGGGAGAGACAGAGGTGGAGAGGGATGAATCAGGCAGGAGAGAGAGAGAGAGGGGACAGCGGGAGGAGAGATGGGAGAGAGTGAGCGGTAGAGGAGAAGTAAGAGGCATAAGCAGGAGAGAGAGAGAGGGGGAGAACAGGGAAAGATGGGGAGAGAGGGAGGGAGAGGGAGACAGGCATAAAGCAGGAGAGAAGGAGAGCGGGTGAGACAGATAGAGGGAGGGGGAAATAAAGGGAGAGAGGGATACAGTGGCAGAGACATGAAGAGAGGGAACGAGGGATAAAGGAAGGATGAAGAGAGAGGGAGAGTGAGGGATAAAATGGCGAAAGGGAGAGAGACAGGGATAGAGGACTGCTGGTGCCGCTGTGGCTGCAGACCCCCCCAAGCCCCCCCAGCGGTCCAGTCCATCCATCACATCATCCCCCGAGACTGAAATGAAGTCTCAAGCCAAGCAACAGCGTAATAATACAGAGATGAATGTCACTTAATGCAGCTCCTAATGAGGCTATCTGAGGACAACGCAGCGGTCAGATACACGGGGCCCAGCGCGGCGAGCACTGCGAGCTATAGGACAGAGAGGCCGGCCGGGGGGGCCTGGGCAAAAGGTGAACCGTGTTCAGGGTGTGTACGGGCCGGTCAGAGGCAGCCATGTGTTCAGGGCATGTGGGGGGTGATCAGGGGCAGCCGTGTGTTCAGGCTGTGCAGGGGGCAGTAAAGGGATGGCTGCGTGCTCAGGGTGCGTGGGGGGCGGTCAGGGGCAGCCGTGTGTTCAGGCTGTGCAGGGGGCAGTAAAGGGATGGCTGCGTGCTCAGGGTGCGTGGGGGGCGGTCAGGGGCAGCCTTGTGTTCAGGCTGTGCAGGGGGCAGTAAAGGGATGGCTGCGTGCTCAGGGTGCGTGGGGGGCGGTCAGGGGCAGCCGTGTGTTCAGGCTGTGCAGGGGGCAGTAAAGGGATGGCTGCGTGCTCAGGGTGCGTGGGGGGCGGTCAGGGGCAGCCGTGTGTTCAGGCTGTGCAGGGGGCAGTAAAGGGATGGCTGCGTGTTCAGGTTGCGTGGGGGGCGGTCAGGAGCGGCTGCGCGTACATTGTCATTCCTGTGTGAAGCCTGTCCATCGCCCACCGTTTCCCTCTGTAATCCAGTGTGTGGGCGACACACACTGTGGTTTTAATTCCTACCTTCTCCTCCTGTACAGTGAGCAGGTGTCTGTGTGTGCGTCAGCCTGTAATGTCTGTTATGGCCACTCAGCCACGCCGTTTCCCACGACAACGCAGCTACCAAGGATCTCCACTGCGAGTTCAGTGCCCCCCCTGACCCTGAGCCTGCCACGTTACAGGGGGGCTGTATCTGAGCAGGGTGACGGGCAGTCGGAGCAGTGACGATGGAGGTGGCCTCTCTACATGTCATTCATGCTGCAAACTGGAGCAGCATCTTTATCAGAGAAACTTAATGATGCTCAGTATCTGCTGCATAACCGCTACATCCAGCACTTTCCGCAAACGAGGCCCTTACCTTCGCAGCTGCTGTGGCCCTCCTCGAACCCAGCACTGCAGCTGCACTTCCCGATGGGGACGAGCCACTCGCCCTCAGCGCTGCAGTGCATCCTGGGAGCGCTGTCGGGGTCCACCTCCGAGTTGTTGACGCAGACGCCACGCACTTCAACCAGCGTGGCGAACGCTGCCTCCGCCACCGTATCGGGGAACACGGCCAGGCTCTGCACGGTGGACGGGCATCGCTTGTAGTACACGCGAACGGCCACCAGGGCAACGCAGGCGCCCACGTCCTGGAAGGCCAAGTGGAAGCCGCGCCGGCTGAGCTGCCAGATCTCCCGCACCTCCGTGTTGAGTTTCATCTTGCGCTCGCCCAAGTCGCCCTGTGTGAAGCTCTCGTCAGCGGCGATGGTGTCGATCTTGGTGTAGCGGTCCTCGCGGGTCACCTGACCCAGGTCCAGGTCAGACTCAGCATACAGCAGGTTGAAGGTCTCCTTGCAGGTACCGGCCACCCCCGGGATGCTGTTGCAGTCACGCAGCGTAAACTGCAGCTCGATGAAGATGCGCTGGCCACCTTGGCGCCTGATCCAACCCGTCTGCAGCCAGTTGTTCTGGTTGGGCTCCATCACGTTGCACACCTGGTACGTCCTGATGGGCTTGTACTTCTCGTCCACACCGCTGATCTCTTCCCACTGGGGGAGGACATGACAGATGGAGAGAGGAGGAGGACGGGTGGGAAAAGGGGAGAAATGCAGAGATGGAGAGAGAAGGGCGGACGGGGAGTCGCGGTGATGGGAGGATGGAGAGAGAGGAAAGGTGTCAGGAGGAGAAATGCAGCAAAAAGTGAAAAGCCACAAGAATCTGTGGTAAAATGGAGAGTAGCAGGAAGAGGCCGAACCACGGGATGGATGGAAGACCGGAGGTAAAGGGGCAAGGCCAGCAGGGACACGGGGGAGTCACACAACGCCTCTGAAACTGCCTACTTTATTCTGGTTTGCATCTCACACAAGTGCCTCTACAGAGACAACAGGAATTGCAGGAAGACCTTCAGGTGGGTTATTAGTAGCACACGGCACTGGGGGGGCGGGGGGGGGGTAGCGTGCCCCACAGGAGGCGAGGGGACGTGTTGGCTGCCCCTGCACCGACAGCGAAAGCTCACAGCTGCAGTCACAGCAGCTGGGGAATTCGGCAGCCTGAATTTAATCAGCACCGCGTCCTGAATTAAGAAGGCAAATAAATAACAGCTTGCAGAACGAGAAAAAGCGCGGCAGCAGCAGGTCTGCAGTATAATGGGAACAGTGGCGTGGCCGATGCGTAATGATGGGGCGTAATGGGACCGCTTGGTTATCCACCTGCAGCCCTCTGATCCAGATCGCAGTACTTTCTGTCCCGAGCTCTGACATCGACTGTAAGATGTGTGATCTGATCCCAGGGATTACCTCGGCTCTTCATTAACGCAATGGGTGTATCTGGGAGGGGAGGGGTCTGGGCTTATCCCGGGGGAGTGTGCGCTGGAACTGAGCCCAAGCCATTAAGTGGGTCGGCTCTCGGCTGCAAGGTCACACGACCGCGCAACACGCGGGCCGAGAGCACATGCAGCCACAGGCATGCAGAATGCAGCTGAGGCTCATGCAAGTATGAATGCACTGGACATGCAGGGGATCCTGACCTTCCTCAAAATAAGGTTAAAATATTAAAGTACCCTGGAAATAAATTTAAAGTATTCACTGAAATGCACCACACACACACAAAGACACACACAGACACTAACACACAGACAATGTGCATAATACAGAGGCTGTGTCGAATACTCACCCCATTTGCGGGATAAGACGTCCAACCCAGCTCTGCCTGGGATTCCTTTGAGTTCAGCAGGACAACTGGAGGGGGTGAGAAGGCAGAGTGTGGTTAGGGGGTGCTGGGGGCACAAGGCAAACGGAGCCAGCGGATGCTCCACCGTCACCCCGCAGAGCACTCTGTCATACCACCACGCACGGCTGTCACACTTCAAACGTATTTATCACCCCGGGTGTTCCTGCACGGGTCAGGACAGGTCGGCCAACCCATGCCACATAGCGAGTGGCAATCGGTAGTCCGCGGATCAGGAGCTCGATGCTGTGATGGCACCTCATAATCCCCAGCTGCCCATCAATGGCCCTGCTTCCCCCGGGGGCAGGAGGTCCTGCCTGCGCTTGGGACAGCACAGAACCGTCATATAAGGCTGTGTCAGGATGGAGAACAGCAGCCCCGGCAAGCTCACCACCATAAGGGCTCCCACACCACAGCCTCAGTTACAGCACCAGGGACTGAACCGGCACAATTACATCAAGTAGGCCTCAAAACTAGGGACAGCAGCTGCAAAATTATACCAACCAGGCCTCAGATCCACAGACAGCAACTACAAAATTACACAAACTCCAGGCTTCAGCACCAGGAATAGTACGTGTATAAATTACTTCATCAGCAGTCCTCCCAGTTTCAGAACCAGGAACAGCAGCTTCATAATTACATCATCATCCAGGCCTCTCCAGCTTCAGAACCAAGAACAGCAGCCACATAATTACATCATCATCCAGGATTCTCCAGCTTCAAAACCAGGAACAGCAGCTGCATAATTATATCATCATCCAGGCCTCCCAGCTTCAGAACCAGGAACAGCAACTGCATAATTACATCATCATCCAGGTCCCTCCAGCTTCAGAACCAGGGACAGCAGCTGCATAATTACATCATCATCCAGGTCCCTCCAGCTTCAGAACCAGGGACAGCAGCTGCATAATTACATCATCATCCATCCCTCCCAGCTTCAGAACCAGGAACAGCAGCTGCATAATTAAATCATCATCCAGGCCTCCCAGCTTCAGAAACAGAGACAGGAGACGCCAAATCCCCCCCGCAAGCTCATGCTCCCCTCTCAGCTCCCGGTTTCCTGAATAATCATGGCAGCATCAGCTCCTCCATTCTGTGGCGGCCCCCACTCTAGGGACGGCCCCACGATGGTAGCAGGAGAGCTGCCTGAGGCTGATGTGTGACAGGTAGGTGACAGGAAAGGCAGCACCTTACACAGTCACTGCTAAAGCCCTGATTCCAGAACAATAAAGAGTGTGGCTGCAGTGAAGGTACAGGGGTGAACCTGGCACACAGGGGCAGCATTTTCACTTGCTCCAGGACCCCAAGCTCCAAGCTGCCTGCATTTAAACTAAATAAGTCAAGAGGCAGGTCACTCCGCCTGGAAGTGAACTCGTAAGCCAACCTAAACCCAGCATGCAAATTCCCAGTTAATCTGAAATGCCACCCCCCCCCACCCACTTCAGACTCAAACACACTTTTCTCAGCTCAACACCCCGGCAGCCTGGCTTAACTCCCAGTCAAGAAATTGACGGCTGACACAGGACTCAGGACATCAGGCTGACGGGGGGGTGGGGGGGCACGCTGATACGGCCCCGCTTTTAAACGCTGCCGGCTGAGTGTTCAGCTCCCGTTGATACACACCCCAAGCTCCCTGCCAGAACTGGGGTATTTCAGAAACATTCACTCGCCAACGCAGCTCACACACCCTGCATAGCACGTGATAGGATAAGCGGAGGGATCACACACATACACACACGCACATGTGCATACACACACAGGCCAGAAACCCCAGAACTCCTGCACTCAGTGCAAGTCACAGAAACTGAAGACAGGGTGGGCACAACCGGGGAGGGAGGGAGGGGGAGGGGGGGTTATTGTACTGCCCTCAGCATTTCTCAATCTGTGGGTCGCGACCCAAATTTGGGTTATAGAAAGTTCTAAGGCAGAGTTGGGGATAAGCATTTTAAAACCAGCAAGCTCCTATGCTGATCCACTATCACATATCACTATCACCCAGCCTCAATCCTAGAATTAACCTATATAAAATGGTCTTGGGTTTGCAAATGCTTAGCGCAAAAGTAGTGAACACTTAACCAATCCAAGATGCCAAACCACAGACGGTTAATTTAAAATTCACCGGCACGTCCAATCGGATATGTGCGATAGGCGTTGATTGGTGTAAATTGCAGAGTGCACTGCGTGCTTCATCATAGCGTTAATTTAAACCAATACTTGATATATGATCACGACTGAGCTGGCACGATAACAAATGTTGAGAACCACTGCGGAACACTGTGAAAACTGAAAGAGCAAAGTAAAAATATCAAAAGGTAAAAATAAGTTTTAAATACAAAGCATAAAATAACACAAATGTGTAGTGTCTCTCTAACAAAACTCTGAAGTACACACTGACAAAAAAATATACAAAACACAAATTCAGCTCTGTAGCAATTCAGACCGCTAGCTGTAGATGTAATTAAGCAAAATGTTCATCTAAACTTACAAACTTCCTGGGATTGTACAGCAAACAAATGTCACGTGATCCACAGCCCAGGGGGTTCTTCCTCCCTTCCTTGTCGGCATTAATATAGCAGGGCGATGCTCAGGAGTCTCAGCACTAAGAGAGCTGGTGGGGGGGATGATGCTCAGGAGTCTCAGCACTAAGAGACCTGGAGAGGGGGGGTGATGCTCAGGAGTCTCAGCACTAAGAGAGCTGGAGGGGGGTGATGCCCAGGAGTCTCAGCACTAAGAGAGCTGGAGGGGGGTGATGCCCAGGAGTCTCAGCACTAAGAGAGCTGGAGGGGGTGATGCTCAGGAGTCTCAGCACTAAGAGAGCTGGAGGGGGTGATGCTCAGGAGTCTCAGCACTAAGAGAGCTGGAGGGGGGGTGATGCCCAGGAGTCTCAGCACTAAGAGAGCTGGGGGGTGGTGATGCTCAGGAGTCTCAGCACTAAGAGCTGGAGGGTGATGCTCAGGAGTCTCAGCACTAAGAGAGCTGGAGGGGTGATGCCCAGGAGTCTCAGCACTAAGAGAGCTGGGGGGTGATGCTCAGGAGTCTCAGCACTAAGGGAGCTGGAGGGGGTGATGCTCAGGAATCTCAGCACTAAGAGAGCTGGGGGGTGATGCTCAGGAGTCTCAGCACTAAGAGAGCTGGAGGGGGGTGATGCCCAGGAGTCTCAGCACTAAGAGAACTGGAGGGTGGTGATGCTCAGGAGTCTCAGCACTAAGAGCTGGAGGGTGATGCTCAGGAGTCTCAGCACTAAGAGAGCTGGGGGGGGGGGTGATGCTCAGGAGTCTCAGCACTAAGAGAGCTGGAGGGGGTGATGCTCAGGAGTCTCAGCACTAAGAGAGCTGGAGGGGGGTGATGCCCAGGAGTCTCAGCACTAAGAGAGCTGGAGGGGGGCGATGCCCAGGAGTCTCAGCACTAAGAGAGCTGGAGGGGGTGATGCTCAGGAGTCTCAGCACTAAGAGAGCTGGAGGGGGTGATGCTCAGGAATCTCAGCACTAAGAGAGCTGGGGGGTGATGCTCAGGAGTCTCAGCACTAAGAGAGCTGGAGGGGGGCGATGCCCAGGAGTCTCAGCACTAAGAGAGCTGGAGGGGGTGATGCTCAGGAGTCTCAGCACTAAGAGAGCTGGAGGGGGTGATGCTCAGGAATCTCAGCACTAAGAGAGCTGGGGGGTGATGCTCAGGAGTCTCAGCACTAAGAGAGCTGGAGGGGGGTGATGCCCAGGAGTCTCAGCACTAAGAGAACTGGAGGGTGGTGATGCTCAGGAGTCTCAGCACTAAGAGCTGGAGGGTGATGCTCAGGAGTCTCAGCACTAAGAGAGCTGGGGGGGGGGGGGTGAAGCTCAGGAGTCTACCTGACCTGACTAACAAAAACAAATCTCTTACAAACAGGCACTCCACTTTTCCAACCACAGTGAGGGGGGGGGGGGGCAGTGCAATTCACACTAACGAGCAGCATTTTTTAAAAGGCTTGATTCCATCCCAGCCCCCTGCCCACGCACACACATCAATGGGGCCACTAAGCCCCCGTCTGTGAAGATGGGGGACACGTTTTGCCAGGGATGTCCTTCACCCCCCCCAAACACCAGCCAGCCTGCAAGCAGTGACCTCTTGGCTGAGAGTCACGTGCCAGTACTGCGTCAGACTCCGTGAAGGAAGACCCCGCTCAGGGGCTCAGAAGGAAACTCCAGAACTTTCTGCCCCTGCTTGGCCTGACCATCCACCCGCATGTGGGAGCGTGGGCCTTGCACGTCCCGCTGGCCGTCAGGGACGCGAAAGCCCAGCTGTGAACTGAGTGCTGGCAGCACTCTCCCACGAATCGGGCACCACGTCACCTGCGCAAGGGCCCTTCGCTGTCACCCTGCTGTCTTTCCCTCTGAATATCTCTTCATTTCTCACCGTGACGGAGAGGATCCCTCACGCTCTGCTGGAATTAATTGCCGTCCTGAAACGCGGCACCTGCAGGGCTCTAAGCAAGCCAACTTATCATTTTTAGGTACTGAAAGAAAAGAAAAAAAAGAAAAAAAAAAAATCATAAGCGAGTGATGTAAGGGGCTTTCAGTCACCAGGCCGAGCGGACGAGCAGTGGAGGGGTGAGTGGATGCAACAAGCACTCACACACAGGAATGTTCACACACACACACACACACACACACACACACACACACACACACACACACACACACACACACACACACACACACACACACACACACACACACACACACACACACACACACACACACACACAGCCTGTCTGACATTAACGCATATTTATCACCTGGCACACTTTAAGATCATCAACACAAGCAGTTAACCAGCTAGTCCTGAGTGTTTGCTGATATCAGTGAGAAATAAACGTATCAGAATGTATTTATATAAAAGCAGAAGGATTTTCTTCAGAATAAATAACGTGAGCACGTCCTGAAGCAGCTGAGCCCCCAGAGCTGTCTTCTCCTCACTATGGAGGTTTTGGTTCCTCTGCTCTGTCGTCTTCTGGCATTTTCCTATTTTATCTTGTATAATAAACAGTTTATTGCACATGTACTAATAATAGAATAATAAAACAACAATGGTTTGCCACACACTCCTGTTAAGTGCCTTGGGGCAACTGTGTTATGGAAGGAGCTACATAAAAACAAACCGATACTACAAAACGGTACAATTATATGCTGAATATACAAACAAAATAAACGTTAGGAACCACCGCCCACACAATTGGAAGTAAGTGGAAGCCAACAGATGTCAGCAGGACTCTGATCTGGGGCTGAGAGGCTGTCTGACATGATGAATTCCAGCAAGTCCAGAGGGATTTGGGGAAAGCGCCTCCCCCCCCACCACCACCACCACAGAGGGGTGAAGGTCAAAAACAGACAGCATCGCGCCTCTCGACCTTTCAGGTGTGGAGCTGTCTAACGACCAGATGTAGAAAAACACAGTGACCTTAACAGGGAGCAGGACTTTAATGAGCGATACGGCGGAGATGTCTCCGCAGCAGCACCAAGGTCTCCAGCTTCATATGATCTCCAGCTGGTAATCGATGGAGGGAGACCAGGAAGAGACAGAGAGATGAAGGGTTCGACTAAGATGTGAGGAGAGACTGCAGCCAGCCTGGGGAGGGATGGCCAGTTGCTGGGGGGGCGTCTGTGTGTTGGTAGCACGTGCATTTATAGCTGCCCATGGCAGTAAAGCAGCTTCCATGTGCGTTAACAGAGGCAGCGAGTGCAAGGCGGCGAAGAAGCAGGCGGTTTAGAGACAGAGAGCAGCCTGTCAAGGCTCTGCAGAGCTATTGTCCATAATTCCAGGTTAGGTTTCAGGTTACATGCGATATGAAAGGGCCCAGCCATCAAAAGGCGATGGGCCGCTCTCCAGGCAGAGAGGCCGAAGAGAGACAGGGCTGCCCGGAAAGGAGGTCGGTGTTTGGGGGAAACGGAGACATGGGAGGGAGGCAGTGAGGGGAGAATCTGGAGGTGGTGTACGAGTCAGGCACAACGCACACATGCACGCCCATCAATGCACTGACACACAAACACACACACACACACACACACACACACACACACACACACACACACACGCAAACAGGGGGGGGGGGCTAACAGATTAGCATGAGCAGCCGGCTTCAGCACCGACGTCAGCATCCACCTCCCGCAGGCGGAATCGCGTCGAGGAAGCGGTCTGGTCTGACCGCGTGCCGGTTGAGTGTGACGTCCACGCGCCACGGGCCAGCAGTTACGTAAGGTGGCACCACAGGAGGCATGTCGGGGGGCCGCGGGCACAGTGACCCGGGTCACTGGAGCATGCAGTGTCACACAAACAGGCCACATCACCGAGCTCCTGACGCCTCACCAGGAAACACCTTTAAATATTCACCACCCAAATGAGACGGCGTGACTCAGGGAAAGGAGACTGTCATCCGGATAATACCCAAAACAAAGCCAGGGATCCATCATAAATCAGAGAAAGATGCAAGAGTGTGAGTTTACAAGGTGTTCTTGTGGATCCCGACAGGCCTGGAGATGAGCACAGAGTGACAAGCGCGCACAGACAGACACACAGACAGACACAGACAGACAGACACACAGACAGACAGACACAGACAAACAGATTTACATTTAGCAGACACTTTTGCTTTTCTTTATGAATTATGACTTCTCTACAAGTGAGGCAAACAGCATGTTACAAACACACAGCTGTCGGGGAGTCGACTAGGCGTAAGTGCAGCTAGGCTGAGCTTCCAATGAATGCGCGGGTACAAGTGCAAGCAGGACGAGAGCAGGAGCTACACAGCTACACATACAACTATCGCCAGAGTACTGTGCTGGCCCAAATACGACGGGGCTTTTTTCCTCAAAATTCTGAAAAAGTTGTCTTATATTTGGGGTATAGACAAGAAAGGAATAGATGGCACCAAATATAATATTTTGTAAAGTGTTTTGACGGTAATATAGATTTGCTGCAAGATTTCTAGCATGAGCGTCACGCCAGATGCGTGACAGTTGGCAGCCCTGGCAAAGTGCGCGTTTAGCGTGTGTCCCTGAGTGTCATGGCTTCCCTGGCAAAGTGCGCGTTTAGCGTGTGTCCCTGAGTGTCATGGCTTCCCTGGCAAAGTGCGCGTTTAGCGTGTGTCCCTGAGTGTCATGGCTTCCCTGGCAAAGTGCGCGTTTAGCGTGTGTCCCTGAGTGTCATGGCTTCCCTGGCAAAGTGCACGTTTAGCATGTATCCCTGAGTGTCATGGCTTCCCTGGCAAAGTGCGCGTTTAGCGTGTGTCCCTGAGTGTCATGGCTTCCCTGGCAAAGTGCGCGTTTAGCGTGTGTCCCTGAGTGTCATGGCTTCCCTGGCAAAGTGCACGTTTAGCGTGTATCCCTGAGTGTCATGGCTTCCCTGGCAAAGTGCGCGTTTAGCGTGTGTCCCTGAGTGTCATGGCTTCCCTGGCAAAGTGCGCGTTTAGCGTGTGTCCCTGAGTGTCATGGCTTCCCTGGCAAAGTGCACATTTAGCGTGAATCCCTGAGTGTCATGGCAGCCCTGGCAAAGTGCACGTCTAGCGTGTGTCCCTGAGTGTCATGGCTTCCCTGGCAAAGTGCGCGTTTAGCGTGAATCCCTGAGTGTCATGGCTTCCCTGGCAAAGTGCGCGTTTAGCGTGAATCCCTGAGTGTCATGGCTTCCCTGGCAAAGTGCACATTTAGCGTGAATCCCTGAGTGTCATGGCTTCCCTGGCAAAGTGCGCGTTTAGCGTGAATCCCTGAGTGTCATCGCAGCCCTGGCAAAGTGCACATTTAGCGTGAATCCCTGAGTGTCATGGCAGCCCTGGCAAAGTGCGCGTTTAGCGTGAATCCCTGAGTGTCATGGCTTCCCTGGCAAAGTGCACGTTTAGCGTGAATCCCTGAGTGTCATGGCTTCCCTGGCAAAGTGCACGTTTAGCGTGAATCCCTGAGTGTCATCGCAGCCCTGGCAAAGTGCACATTTAGCGTGAATCCCTGAGTGTCATGGCTTCCCTGGCAAAGTGCACGTTTAGCGTGAATCCCTGAGTGTCATCGCAGCCCTGGCAAAGTGCACATTTAGCGTGAATCCCTGAGTGTCATGGCTTCCCTGGCAAAGTGCACGTTTAGCGTGAATCCCTGAGTGTCATCGCAGCCCTGGCAAAGTGCACATTTAGCGTGAATCCCTGAGTGTCATGGCTTCCCTGGCAAAGTGCGCGTTTAGCGTGAATCCCTGAGTGTCATGGCTTCCCTGGCAAAGTGCACATTTAGCGTGTGTCCCTGAGTGTCATGGCTTCCCTGACAAAGTGCGCGTTTAGCGTGAATCCCTGAGTGTCATGGCTTCCCTGGCAAAGTGCACATTTAGCGTGTGTCCCTGAGTGTCATGGCTTCCCTGGCAAAGTGCGCGTTTAGCGTGTGTCCCTGAGTGTCATGGCTTCCCTGGCAAAGTGCACATTTAGCGTGAATCCCTGAGTGTCATGGCTTCCCTGGCAAAGTGCACGTTTAGCGTGAATCCCTGAGTGTCATCGCAGCCCTGGCAAAGTGCACATTTAGCGTGTGTCCCTGAGTGTCATGGCTTCCCTGACAAAGTGCGCGTTTAGCGTGAATCCCTGAGTGTCATGGCTTCCCTGGCAAAGTGCACGTTTAGCGTGAATCCCTGAGTGTCATGGCTTCCCTGGCAAAGTGCACATTTAGCGTGAATCCCTGAGTGTCATCGCAGCCCTGGCAAAGTGCACATTTAGCGTGAATCCCTGAGTGTCATGGCTTCCCTGGCAAAGTGCACGTTTAGCGTGAATCCCTGAGTGTCATCGCAGCCCTGGCAAAGTGCACATTTAGCGTGAATCCCTGAGTGTCATGGCTTCCCTGGCAAAGTGCACGTTTAGCGTGAATCCCTGAGTGTCATCGCAGCCCTGGCAAAGTGCACATTTAGCGTGAATCCCTGAGTGTCATGGCTTCCCTGGCAAAGTGCGCGTTTAGCGTGAATCCCTGAGTGTCATGGCTTCCCTGGCAAAGTGCACATTTAGCGTGTGTCCCTGAGTGTCATGGCTTCCCTGGCAAAGTGCACATTTAGCGTGTGTCCCTGAGTGTCATGGCTTCCCTGACAAAGTGCACGTTTAGCGTGTGTCCCTGAGTGTCATGGCTTCCCTGGCAAAGTGCACGTTTAGCGTGTGTCCCTGAGTGTCATGGCTTCCCTGACAAAGTGCGCGTTTAGCGTGAATCCCTGAGTATCATGGCTTCCCTGGCAAAGTGCACGTTTAGCGTGTGTCCCTGAGTGTCATGGCTTCCCTGACAAAGTGCGCGTTTAGCGTGAATCCCTGAGTGTCATGGCTTCCCTGGCAAAGTGCACGTTTAGCGTGTGTCCCTGAGTGTCATGGCTTCCCTGACAAAGTGCGCGTTTAGCGTGAATCCCTGAGTGTCATGGCTTCCCTGGCAAAGTGCACGTTTAGCGTGTGTCCCTGAGTGTCATGGCTACCCTGACAAAGTGCGCGTTTAGCGTGAATCCCTGAGTGTCATGGCTTCCCTGGCAAAGTGCACGTTTAGCGTGTGTCCCTGAGTGTCATGGCTTCCCTGACAAAGTGCGCGTTTAGCGTGAATCCCTGAGTGTCATGGCTTCCCTGGCAAAGTGCACGTTTAGCGTGTGTCCCTGAGTGTCATGGCTTCCCTGACAAAGTGCGCGTTTAGCGTGAATCCCTGAGTGTCATGGCTTCCCTGGCAAAGTGCACGTTTAGCGTGTGTCCCTGAGTGTCATGGCTTCCCTGGCAAAGTGCACGTTTAGCGTGTGTCCCTGAGTGTCATGGCTTCCCTGACAAAGTGCGCGTTTAGCATGAATCCCTGAGTGTCATGGCTTCCCTGGCAAAGTGCACGTTTAGCGTGTGTCCCTGAGTGTCATGGCTTCCCTGACAAAGTGCGCGTTTAGCGTGAATCCCTGAGTGTCATGGCAGCCCTGGCAAAGTGCGTGTTAGCATGTGTATATCATGCTAAAGGTAATCCAATTACCTTTGGTTGCTTTTTAAGCTGTAGTTGCTGGTTTATTTATTATATGTTCTCGTCAAATAAAATTATCTTTCCTTATAAAGATATTCCAAAAACGTTTTGTCTAAAAATACTTGCCAAAAATTGGGGGATCGTCTAATATTCGGGCCAATACAGTGATTTATTTATTCAATTTATAAAAACTATTCAACATAACAGCAACAAAAGTGCAACATAACATTCAAACACGCATGAAACAGACAAACAAACACACAAGCACACACAGCAGCCACAGTGTTATCACAGCATTAAACACGCTCATTAATGAGCTGCACAAACACAGCACCGCAACACAAACCACAGATTCTTTGCCCCATTGCTTTCCCCAACTGTCCCAAAAAAGCACCCACCCCCCACCCCCCAGCAGACACATTAACCTATGCTATCTGTTTCAGAGAGACTCTGCTCTCAGACACCACAAGGCACTCAAGCAAAAAGACAATATAGACTTACATTAGAGTGCAACTGGGAGAAGAGTAGAGCGGAAAGTGAAATGCGAGTTGCACGTGATAAAAACTCAAACCTACTCAAACGTTTGAGAGCGAACATTGTGTTCTGTATGTCATGTTTTTAAGGGGCACAAGGCAGCTGATTGGATGGCCGACCATACGGTCAGGTGTCACATGACTGGTCTGGGTGACTGAATTATTCGCTCCACCTTCAGTCATGGATCAGTTTCTGATGTCAGCATTTCACTTTCAGGTCGAGCTTTGTCCCCTCTGCCCATGATGTTACTGGTTGACAGTAAGGGAGAATCCTTGAGGACACAGTCCTGCACACTGCCTGAAAGCTCTCATCAGGTTGTCCGTCCCCTCGGGGGGAGGACACCTCACCACGAGGCTTTATACATACTGCATTCTAGCATCCACCTAGTGCCTGGCAGGGGACAGGATGGGATACCAGTCCATCACAGGGGAGGGGATGGGGACACCCTGGACAGGAGGCCAGTCCATCACAGGGCACAGGGCAGGGGACACACTGGCCAGGATGCCAGTCCATCAGAGGGCACTGGGCACACTACTGGCAATTCAGAGACACCAATTCATCCAACTGCACATCTCTGGACTGCAGAAAAAACACAGAGAACCAGGAGTAAATCCATGCAACTTGTAGAGAGCCTGCAAACTGCACAAACAGGGACACAGCTCTAATCAGCTGCTAGCCGACTGCATTATCAACAAACGTGCAGACTCCTGCTGTCAATAACATTAATCATCCAACAATTAGACCCCGCTGTGTATGATTCCAGGGACCTGCAAAGGTCAGCTACTATTTTGACAGCTGTCACCAAAATCGTGTTGTTACCTGAAAAAACAGCAGGGTGGGATTTAACATGAGTGAACGCCACATGGCAAAAACGGACAGAGAGAGAAAGAGAGGCAGAGAAAGAGAGATGCCAGCTAAACCAGAGCTAGGCACGCGGAGCCGGCCTGGTACTGATAGCTGTCACAGTCATAGGAGATCAGAGCCGCTCCACCAAGCGCTCAGAACTGGCAGTGGCGGCGTCTCGTTACCGCAGCCATAAAAAGGGCCGTAACTGATATTCACACACATTAGTGCATTAGCATTTGACACCAATAACAACGTGTGGTGGGGGAGGACAGAGACACTCTGCCTGTCTCAGCCGGCTTAAAGTTCCAGGGAAGGGAGGAGGACCAGAGGGAGGGAAAGAAGGGAGAGAGAAATGACAGGATGGAAAAAGAGAAGGGACAATGAGAGACAGTGAGAGAGATGGAGGAGGCGCAAGATGGCATGGAGGGGTGATTCTAGGACTTTCTGAGGTGGGGGTCATTAGAGGGGCCGTAATTTATACAGATGGGGCACCCATTAGCCAATTATATGTTTGAAATCTGTGAGTAATGGGGGGGGCATTCTGGGGGCCAAACAGCCCCTGTACCCCGTATCCGCACACATGGACAGACGCAGCATCCAAACGCTGCCATCGCAGAACCGGGCGCTCTGAGAGGCCACGGCACCCCCACACGATCATGGCCCCTGGCGGCCAACTGCTCCAGACATGCCGATGCCGGGCAGCTAAAGGCGGCGCTGGGCTTGTCGGCATGGACCGGACCTGACATCCATCAGCACGTCCCGGCGGCCCCCGGGTCGATAGGCGGCATGGGCGATCAATCAGTGGCCAACGCAGCCATCCGTCAGCAGCGCAGAGGCCCTGTGGTCGATGGACGAGGACGGCCATCCATCCGCCGGTGCACAAATAGAACGGCAGCTCAGCAACGGACACGCCGAGAAAACACCCGACCGACACTGCGGATCCCGCGCAGGCTGCGTGTGTTTCAAACACAGAAGGCACAGCGCACACACACCCGCACACACAGACCTGTATGCATTTCATTGAGAGGACCATCCATTCATTTCTATGGGCAAAACCCTAATCCCAACAATGACAACCTTAACTCCTACCCAGCTCTAACCTTAACCAAAACAAAATACTATTAATAATAATAATAAATAAATAACATTTATATTATATATATATATATATATATATATATATATATATATATAAACACCCCCCACCAAACACACACACACACACACACACAAATTTCAGCAATTGTATTACTCATCAAACCAAAGCAATAAACAAACGGTGCAGACAAATCTGAAATTCAGATGCGCAGCGCAGTGTGAACACGCCAGTAATTAACAGCATCAAAGCAGAATTCTAGTGGGAAATGAGGCCCTTCTCCCATTTATGCCTCCACCTCCGAGCTCCTCCACCCTCGCCCACCATGCCAGGAGATGCCTCTCCCGCCCGCTGGCCGGCCCAGGATCCCCTGCGCCCTCACTGCCCTCCCCCTGGCCCTTCCCTCACACCCTTGTTTATTTACTTATCTGACTGTTGATAATGGTAGAGCACTAATCTGTTAACTCATTGTTTAAAATGGCAAATTTGGCTAATTATGCAAATACGAGTGGTGATGTCTCCCGTCGGTTCGTTTGGATTTAATTATGCGTCCTAATTACACCTCTGCTACCGCATGTGGCGCCGCTCTGCACTCACATTTGCGACATAGCGAAATGTTAGAGGGTTTTTGGTGCTCCCCCAGAGGGTTGGGAGGGCGGAGCCTCATCAGACACCGTGTCACATCGCTGCCTATCACATCACATGCCTGTCACATCAGAGCTCTATTGTATTCATGTTATTAGGCGCATCTGCTAATTCCCTGGAACAAGTCAAGCTGGGAATGAAGCTAAAGGGTACAACGACAGCCCCCTTAGCGGGATGTGAACCAGCAACCCACTGGCTGCGAGCCTGAAACATCAATCCCTGCGCCGCCTGCGTCTCCGTCTGTTCACTGAGAACTGTAACCAAACGAGCAGGCGAGCAGCACTCGGAGAGGCCCAGGAACACGCGGAAAGCGTGTAGCGTGGTGTAGTCCCGCGAGGAGGAGGCTTAGACACCAGCAGGGCCGGCACGCTGCACGCCAGCAGGACCTCATCCCCATTCCCCGGCCAGGGAGCCGGCAGATTGGGATGGAAGGGTGTGTTTTGGAGTGGCTGCGTCATGGAATAGAAGAAGGGGAGAAAAAGAACCGTCAAGTATAAGGCAAGTTTTGTCAAAACAAAGAACTCTTGTGATTGAATATGCATTAAAATGCAAATGAGGCTCTTCTCGCTGGCGGGTCTTTCCGGCAGCGTGCGGAAGGCTGGCGCGCTCGGCTCTGGGCGGGATTCGGAACGCCGGATGTCCGCGGGCAGGAGGAGAAGGATAGAGACGAGTAAAAAGGCTGAGAGAAAGAGCAGGCTGATGGGATCTTTCGTACGCACTGTGTACAGGGGCCCCTCCAGAGATCATAAATGTGGGTGGGGGTGGCATTAAATCAGGGGCGGGATTCTGAGAGTGCAAACACACCGAGCCTGGTGCCACTATGGCCCCCCATGGAGGGCGGGTGGGGTTAGGGGGTTGAGGTTTGAATCCCAGATCTGTGTGCAGCTGTATGTGTGTCTGCGTGTGCGTGTGTGTGTGTGTGTGTAACAGGGCTGCACATCTAAACACACGCACACCCACAGGAAACAGCTGCGAGAGACGGGGCTGTGCTGTGTTATGTAAGCATCATATGGGGGTTTTATTTAACCAGGCAAAGCATCCATAATTAGCAGCTCTGGATTCCGAAAGTTCTCAGCCAGCGGATCCGGTTTTGTCGACACTTACGAGCCGACCCGGATGGGCAACAGAACCGTCAGCGCGGCATGGCCTGACTCGCCCACACAGGCTGCAGAAAGACACAGTCATCCACATTACCGCCGATACGAGTCACGGCCGGCGCCGCGCCAGACCCCAGCAGCCAGAGCCAGGCCTGAACGTTAGCGCACTTCCGGGCCGCCGGCACTGGGGCCTGATCTGTCGGCGATTGGCCCCGACAGGAGGGATGCGGTCGTGACATCAGGGTCATTCATAAAAGCACAGTACTATTAAACAGCCCAATGGACCGCAGGGCGTTGCCAAGCCCGGAGCTGGCCAGCACGCACCCGCACCACACTGCCAGCTTGGCCCGGCTCAGCTCCCAGACCAGCAGGACCAGCAGCACCGCCGTGGCACCGGTCCAGCTCGGTCTGCGCAAACAGAGCCGGGGGGCGCTCCAATCAGCTTGCTCGCTCATGCCACGCCAAAACATCTCTGGTCACCGATTGGATGCCCAGAACAGAACCGCCTGCCTCACACACAGATGGGAAAGTGGCCAAATGGAACCACGCCCCCCTCCCAGCCGCCCACTTGGCTCGTGAGCGCCCCACTCCCCCCGTGATGCGATGCCAGGTTCTTCACGACCTCAGCCCTCCCCCCTGTTCCGGTTGCTGGGGCCGTTCAGCGGAGGGCCAGAAAGCTTTCCACCCCGCTTAATGGGACATGATATATGCATCCAGGAGTATCAGGTAGAACACTGGGGTTAAGGACAAACACATAACCTGAAGGTTTGTCCATTAAAGACCCACAAGGGCATGCTGTTAGACCCTAGAGTGGGTACTTCACCTAACTGCTCAATCTGGATAAAACTGGCAGTTGAGTATGAAATAATAATAAATGGTAATGTTCTTCTGGGGCACAGTAACAGGTCAGAGCTGAGCCACGCGCTCCAGGCAGAGTCTAAGGAAAAAAGCAAGGGGAGAAAAAAAGACATTACCTGCTCGGAGCACATTGTCAGAGCCCCTCTGGCTGGTCAGTGATGGAGCAGTAGCTCATTGCGATTCCAGCAGCAGTCGGTGGTGAGGAGATCCCTTTGACGGCTCACTGCGTCCCCCCCCCCCCCCACCAACCCAGAATCACGCAGCCCTCCATCTTGCTCAATCACGTTCAAATTCACTTCTGACACAAGCTCTCCCTTTTAGAACCCACCCCCACCCCCACCCAGCAGTGTGTGTAGGATCCAAACCTGCACTGAAACGGACTGCGGCTTTCCGGGCCACAATCAGGGCAGTGAGCTGATGGCCTGGTACCTCGAGATCCTACAGAGGAGCTCTGCTCACAGACATTGCTATACAGAGTCAGTCTCCAAATTTCTATCCACACCTAATCCTATCTATTTCTTTCAGGCCCTCCAAACCCTGGAAATCAGCTCTCCCTATTGTCCAAAAACCCAACGCCCCCCCCCCCTCCCACTGCATTTTAAGGAATGCCATGTGACATATTCGACCTTTCCTCTGCTAGGAAGTTCAATCCTCAGCGTCCTTCCGTTGCCCACACACGTCAACGCAACAGGGGCGGTTTGTGGCTCAGTGGGTTAGGGCACCACGCCTGTGATCGGATGGTTGCTGGTTCAAATCCCAAGGTTGGCAGAGTGAGGTCACCGTTGGGCCCTTGAGCAAGGCCCTTAACCCCCAACTATTCCAGGGACACAAAAAAACTAAAGTTGGGTCCCTAAGGGCAGGAACCCCCCAGTGAGGCACGTCATTCTATTTGTGATGCCTTTCAGTTGCAGCATCATCGGCACGGAAGGAAAACACATCAGGATGCTTTCCTGAGATGGACGCCAGACGCCAAGAGCTGCGGAAGAATCCGATTCGCACACAGCTCAGGGAGCTTGGAGACAAAAGCGAGGAGAAGAGTGCCCAGACAGTAACCGAGGAGCCAAGTTTTAACATGGAGCTGCCCAAGAAAAACAGACTGGACAGGAGCCAGCGGGACACGGAGGCCCAGAGGATTAGCAGAACCACAAGGCCGGCAGCCTGGAACCAGCTGTGCATTTCCAAGTTAGAGAACCTGCATTTTTTCCAAGTAATTTATTGGCTTGTCAATGCTTTTATCTGATGTTTTCACCCATCTTCACTGGCAGATATTTTATTGGAGCACCAAGCGATTCCAGTGTAATTCTTTCCTAGAGGGTACTACAGCAGAACCCCCACTGGGACCACAGGCTATGACCCTCCGTTCCGTGTCCTTAACCAACACCTCCTGCTCTTATTTAACCATATTTTTGACCGTGGATTGCTGCATGACCCCCGGGCTGATCCTGATGTTGCTTTGCTAATCAGGCACTGGATTCGGTCTTGACCCTAAAGTTCAACACTGCAGAAGACACAGGACCAGACCAGAGGGTTGAGGACGGGTTGAGCGTGAAAAAGGGTCAGTTATTAATTCCCTCCTCCCCTCTACACGAACAGGAAGTTGGAAGGTCAAACAAGTTTCCAGGTCACTGGACAGGCCTATAGGGGATAGTCTATTGTTCCACACGTTCAGTGAGATGGAGGGGGGGGGGGTCACCCTGAACCGAAACAGCTGAGCATGGAGCCAAAGCATACGGCTTAACCCATCGCAGGAAGGACTGGTACAGGCCCTAGTGAAGAACACTGAGGAGACACGCTACAGACGACCACGTCAGTGCTGCCAGCATGGGCCTCCATGCTTACCGCCGCTTCATTAATATCGACCGGCACCGGAGCAGAGCTCGACCTCATCATTAATTCCTTTCCGAGCTCGAAATGGCACAAAAAGTCACATGAAAAATGGGCAAAAGGTACAATCAACGTTTACAAATGGCATAACCGTAAATAACATGCCGCAGATTTTTCCAAGTAAAACTTAAATAAACACTTAATCACTTAATCCCTAATGACCATCCACGCCAACCAGCACAGACCGCGAAAAGCAGCAAGGCACTGCAATCTCTCAGCGGACACCCCCACGTGAGCTCCCCCCCCCCACTCACACTCACACACACACACACACACACAAGTGTGTTGCTATCCATCCAAGAGCCCCAGCTCCGTTACATACGGAGCCGGTCCCATCGCCCGTTCGAATTCCAGATGGATAAAATCCAAATCCATCCCCTGCTTTTCCACCTTTTTCAGTCTATTGGGTCTCACCCCCCCCCCCATCCCCCACAGCGGACAGAAAAGCGTGAAGAGGTGGGCGGCGGCCCGGCTACCTGCCGCCACTGCCACGCTCCCCGTCCGACACGCCTGTCACACCGCCGGTCGCACAAATCGCTGTGACCTTTTGCGCCCAGTGGAGACGCCACCTCCTCATCTCGAGGCCGTTGTGCCAAGCGGCAGTGGCAGCAGGGACAGGGAGGAAAGCAGAGACAGCGAAAACAACAGGGACACAGAAGACAGCGGAGCAACTCATCCTTCTTTAGCTAAATGAAGTGAACGTTTGTACGCCCTTTAGCGGTACAAGTCGGCTGGTATTACTCTGCCAAAAAAAAGACCATTCCCGTGCAAGTCAGAAGGGGGTGGTCTGTTCTGGCTGTCCAGGGGTCAGTAAAACGTGCAGAAAACATAAGAAAGATGCACCAAGGCTGGGAAGCATACTGCCCATGGGGCAACCACAAGGACTGGGGTTCAGGAGGCCTTAAAGCCACGCAAAGATGTCAAATGGGCTTGGGGGAGCTGGCGGCTGCTAAGGGGGAGCTGGTCCAGTCAAAGTCCATCGCACGCCAAAAAGCTCAAACAATGTCCCTGCACATCAATCGTAACACACAACCCAACAAGTAAGGCACAAATAACGCACCAACACATGCGGCCAACTCCACACTCGGACCCGGCCTTCCATCCACACTTGGGGGGCCAAACTCCTAGAGCAGGGGCCACAGCTGGATAGCCAGCTGTAAAACAAAGCAGGTTACGGCACATGGGTATTTAATCTGAGCAGTACCAGGAGCACCAAGCTGCCTCAGACAAACTCCTGACAGAGAAAACGGTGTTCATTCATAAGGACTCCGTGCAAGGACTGGGGTGCGCACACACACAGAAACACACACAGGTTGGCTGCTGTGTTTCCTGCGTGTGTGTATCCTGTTTGCATACGTGTGTGTCTGTGTTTGTGGTTGCAATCTCAACCGTGTCCCAGCTCCACGAGCGCCGCGCTGAAGCAGCCGCCGCCGGGATCCCGCGGATTATCCGCTCGTTCCCTTCAGAGCCACCGCTCTGATTAGGACGCTTTGATGCTCTCACCTGAGACTCAACGATGACCGCCCAAAGCCCAGTGCCTCATAACACCCCCAGGAATGAGATGGGAGGGGGAGGGCAAGAGAGAGAGGGAGAGCAAGAAAGAGCCTGGCATGACCCGCTCTCGCTAGTGCCCCAGCCCCTTACCAATGACCCATAGTGCCGTGGCACAGACGAGCCACGCAAAGATCCCACGCATGAAACAAAGGCAATGCTCTGTGGGCAGCTGCTGCGGTCACCACAACCCCCCCCCCAAACCTTCCAAACTTGGCCTCAGAAATAAGGCAGGGAACAGATGAGCTTTTCCCAAGGTGTAATCCACACCTCCTCAAAGATACCTGCTGATATCACAGTCTGTGATATTCTTCACTCTGCCTGTACTAATCTAATAATCTTAGCATACAGGGGAATGGAGTCAGCACATTGCTACTAAAAAATAAATATATTTTTTAGATAAATTAATAAAATACACTGAATATCCGTACAACCCACAGTTTAATATTCTCACTTAAAATTCTCAATAAAACTACTCAGTTAAAATGTTTAGGAAAATGGTCACTATTTCAGCTGAAAGAAAAACTGAAACGAGTACGTTACGCAGAAGCAGCTGGATGATGGTCAAATGAGACAGGGAGAGCGCCTTGTCAAGTAAATACGCTTTCCTGTCATACTTAGGGCAGAAAAGTCGGCTTGACAGAAAACCATTTGTCCGAATAAAAGTGGCACAGCAGCTGCTTTACGAGTAAATAAAACAGGGACGGCTGGCGAGGGTTATTCTGTCATTCATCCTGCGTAACCCGTGACCGTCTCCAGTCACCGAAACTCCATCTGTGCCGTTAAAAAATACCGTCACGCGCTGGTAAATAGTGCAATATAGCGTCTCATACGCCGACTTTTATGGAGAAGAAAAACCCATTACGTCCCATTCATACCCCGGTCAAATTCAACTTCATAACTGTCATAACGTCGGAAACCGCGCGTACACCTGCAAGTAAACTCTAGATCTGAGGAGAAAAAATCATTCAGGGAAAAAAAACGCTGCCAAAACGCCGTTAACGCGCAAACGTACCTTCTTCTGCGAGGCAGCCCTGCCTCCTTTGTAGCAGTAATATCCAAAGCATGAGAGTTAGTGTTTTAAACAGCTCCATGTTTCCCTAACCAGGATCGCGGAGCTCTTGTCATGTTGATACAGCACAGCGCTGGGAAGTAGCTGTCCTGGCTTTTGGAGCAAAGGCAAATGTGCCTTATTCCATATCTCGGGGGAGGGCGCGAAGCGCTTTGATTGACGTCGTGACAGTGCAATGAACATCGAATTCGGTGCGAGGGTATAGGAAGGTCGCCAATCAGAACGCGTAGAGTTATGCTAAATGACCAGGTGTTACACCGCGCAAAACGCCGTCCAAAAGCGGGGGATTAATTCCATTGTAGCTTTTGTAATAAGGACCGAGAGTACTTGGAAGTTTGTTGAATGGTGGATCTCGCACCGCATTAACGAGTAAAGGGGATGACACGCGCGCTTCAGTACGCCAAATATTGAAATCCAAATGCATTTCATTTCAAAAGCGTATCCCGTAAAATAGTTCACTTCATTTGAAATAGGCTATAGGACACAAGGACTATTTTAGATATGCAATTTTCAGAAGCATTGATATAACTGGTACCCGGCACAAAGCTTCCAGATAGAATGCATTTCCACTAACACCTTACCACGACGTTACTTTATTTCGGCTTGATAAACCAAAAGGCTAGAGTCAAGTAAGACAGCACAGCGCGAACAACGGAGCGTTTTCGCTCGATATTTCCCCATTATCTTGAGCCTCTTTAATTTAATGAGCTTCTTTTTGGCGTAGATTGTAGTGGGGGGGGGGGGGAGTTATGCGTACACTCAGGCAATCGAGAAATGAACTACAACACCCCAAGGCGACAAGCCTTGTTTTGGCAGTCGCGAGCGCTGATAACTGCTCAAAATTAATA
Source organism: Paramormyrops kingsleyae (assembly GCF_048594095.1). Taxonomy (NCBI): domain Eukaryota; kingdom Metazoa; phylum Chordata; class Actinopteri; order Osteoglossiformes; family Mormyridae; genus Paramormyrops; species Paramormyrops kingsleyae. The sequence goes on along the minus strand of NC_132819.1, from coordinate 8,891,844 downwards.
CTCGATCGTTTTCCGGCGGCACGCGCAACACCTTGCGGGCACGTGCGCTTTCAATTGGACGAAATCAATTGAATGGAGAACCGCAGTACAAGGACGGTGTTAAAATCGAGAAAAGAAACAGTTTGCCTTCTCAAAAATGTTAAGTATTATGTGCTGAATGTTCAGTATGTGATGACTATACAGTAGATGTGCTATAGACGGTTTAAGATTATCTTGATACACGTATTCCGATTTAACCATATGCATATCCTCTACGCGCACAAATACGTACCTGACACACTCGTTAGACACGTGTTATACACTATTTTTTATACGTCGACTCTTTTTTTCTTTTTGCCGCATTCACTCTGCTACCCGTTCGAATCTAGATAACTTTGGAGACTATACCCATTGCCAAAAATTGCGCACTGGTGCAGTCGGAGTTACAGAAACCTAGTCAGCATTTTGCAAACTGCTACTGGCCTGAGAAATTTCTTTATACAATGAAAATCTGTATATATTTAATTTCGTGCGATCCACACACCCTCCATTTATAAATGAGCAATATAGATTTTAGTTATGCTACAATTTATTCAGCTACCTTACCAGAAAGAAAACTTTCATTTGACAGCGTGTTATTGCAGTCAAATGGCCGCAAAATGCATCACACGAGATTTCTGGAGGCTGAAAGATTGCGCCACGGAGGATCTGGTGACATGCCAATTTACCTCTAATCGCGAGATGGTTTCAGGCGATTAGCTCATTTTCCCTTAATGTCAATAAAAACAACCACCCTGCGGGGTGACAACACCGAAATAATGTCTGACAGTGCTGTGAAACCTTTGGAAGTGATCCAGATGTATTTTTCGCATCTTCGGTACCTAGAACGTGCGGCTTTTGAAACAGTAATTCCGTCCTGTTCTTTTCCCGCAAAAATATTACAATTATCATCGTCGTCAAAAGAAAGGCATACACAAACATATATTATTTCAATCACACATTAAATGTCAGCTGAAAGGTCATTTTAGCAGTTTGAATGTGTTACATTTTTTGTCTTAAAAAAAAAGAGTTATGCAAATACATTGACGCCTGATCTGACACATAACGAGTAAACAATGAATAATCTTTAGCCACTGAAATCAGCTTGCTGTTCGTGCAGTTCCCTTGTTTGCATTAGTAGGCATATATCGTTCCTGGGCTGTTGCTTTATACAATGGAAAAAATTAAAACTTGAACAGAGTTGAACAGATGTTAGGGATCGAACTCGAAAAATCGAATATGTCTTAAGCAACGTCCATCGTCTCGGGCCTAGTTAGAATCCGACGGAATATCTGTAAAATTATCATAACATCTGTTGATTAAAAATGTCTGTCACGTAACTAAGCAAATGTTTTAGTCGTTGAGTTGATCGTTGATTGGGAAAAGATGTGAGCCGTCCATGCTAAATGAATTAATCCTCCAAGAAGACGTAGGCCTACACTCACACACAAACAATTACAAGCACCATAAAAGAGCAACGACTGTACACTGGATTTGCGTCGTTAGTTGCGTCAGTCAGGGGCGTTGCTAGAGATTTTGGGCCCCATGAAAGCATATCATATTAGGCCCCCCAGTCCAAACCAATCCAGTTATTTTCCTAATTTTTTAAAAATGCATTTCATTCCTAACTTTTGTTGGTTGTTTCCTGTTACTAAGAAATCTCTCAAAACCCGAGTCTTCTGGGAACTCATCCTACCGCTGTACTGCTGTCTTCTCCGACTCCTCTCTGGTTATTGTGTCTTGGCAACACGTTTTTCCTGGATTTTACACATACGAACCTAGTCCTCGTGGTGTTTTTTTGTTTTTCTGTATGTCTCGTTCCAGTGCTGATTTGTATTAGTTACTGGTTGGAAGCTGACCCAAACAACGCTTGGACGTAAAGCTGGTTCCTTGAAAGCTGCATGCTATTACTATCCGTCTCTATGCCACTTCGGACATAGCCAACTGCTAAATAAACACATGTAATGTAAATTTATGCTTGGATTGTATGCAAAATGACACGACTCCCCATGCAATTTGTTTTGAATACAAAAAGCCGCACTGAAACACATGAATAACAATAAATAAATGTACAAATGCATGAACACCTGTGCTAGCAGATAAGGAAAAGGTAAAATGTATAATTCTGGAAAAGAAAGCAAGAGTAGCAAAGCAAAATATTATGCAAATATCTTTAAAAAAAAAAAAAAAGACACACTAGTGCAACCATACAAATAATGCAAATCATAACAACAATTAGACTCATTGTGAAGGATTGAAACTTCGACACGTGTGGATTAAGAAGAAAATGTAGGCAGTAATAAAGTTTTCATGTCAACACATGCCCCCGACCCCCAGAAGTACGGAAGAACAAATCAGAAACGAACCACTTGGGTGGACGAACATACAAGCGCTTATATTGCAACACTGATCTAAAGAATGAGAATTCATCAGCAAATCATAAGTAGACGACATTAAGTTATATAGTTGTGGATACTGAACATGGTTATAGTAATAAGGATAATGTAGTTCTCATTGAAAAGGTTAATCAGAAACCTGCCTAATTAGGCTGTTGGATTCAGGTGTTCCCTGTCCTGAAATGATACAGAACACATGGAATCAAAACCAGGAAAAACTCGGTTTCATGGACATGTCATTTTCCCCGTCTCCAAGTTAAGCCACGTCGCGTCATCCTTTAAGACTCACTGCCGCATTTCATGCTAGGTTAATTCTGCACATCTTCCATCCGCGTTCTTTAATATGACGGCAAGGGGTAGGAAAGCTGTCACTTGACCTTTTCTTCTGTGGTTATTTTGGCAGTCATTCAAGTATAAGGAAACAAAAATGAAATCCTAGTTCAAGATGCTCTTCAGAAACATTTTTCTTATTATTATTGGCAGCGCAGACCTTGCATCAAGAAATATAAGGGTTGTTATTTTGTTGTCGGCAGAAGAGAACACGGCACAGGTTCAGAATGTGGAGTACGTTTGCGTAGGGGTGTGTATGTGGGCTATCATAAAGCCGGTGTCTGCTTTTTATTGCTCCAAAAATGAGCACCCCTAGTACGGTCCATTGAAAGGCATTAATGTGCACGCGCCATGAATCTTCACAGTCTGAAGGACAGTTGTTTCAGCAGAAATCAATTTCCCAGACATCTTCCATGCTTTGTGGTGTTTACCGGGATGGATTTAACCGGGGGCGTGACCATAATATCTGATCAGTAACTTCCTGGGCGTGGCCTCCCAGGTGCAGGGCTGGGGGCGGGGCTAGTGTGTGGCATGGCTGAAATCAACTGCACTTATCTGATCGGTCAATGTTTCACACAGAGAGGAATAATGGCATCCAGCACACAATGTCAAGTGGGGACATTGAAAGTCCACAGCACTGGTTACACAAATGGTACTTACTGAGGGCACAGGGTGAGGAGTTTATAACCCGTCTTATACAATCTGAGGCATGACGTTCAATCCAGCAGCTTACCTCGCCTTTTATTAATTCTTATTATGCCTGCGCTTAATGTGAGGAAAGCTGTGCTTTCAGGATAGGAGGGTCATATAGCGCTTATCCCCCAAGGAGATTAACAAGCAGTAAGGATGTAGGGTCGTGAATATACAATGAAGAGGAGAGCTACTGGCCAACAAAGCCACACATTATAAGCTGCAGCGCTGGTCAGCTTGGGCAGAGGGGACGATGGCGTCCGGGGGTGTTAATTACAGGCAGGCATACAGATTTCATAAGGGTGATGAGGCAGACAGCGCCCCCGCACAGAAATACCTATGTGGAACCAGACATACTAATGACAAATGCATCATAGGACACCGTACACTGTGAAGGGCTTGAGATTTCATTGGTTGACGCGTTGCAGCAATCGCTAATAGACTGAGGTGCGCGGACTTCAGAGGTCACTGCCGGTCTATACAGGGACGTCGATATATGTAATGGACACCAGCCAGTCCTGAGTTACGCTCCCAGGACCAATGCAGAGGGACAGGGACCCGGCGGGGTGGCGCAACACAGAGGCGCGGCGTGAAAATGCCTCTCACGCCTGCTTCACACACACACACACTCACACACACACACTCACACACCATGACGCGCCGCTTCATGCATTTCTCACACGCACACACAGCCTTACGCTCACCCCACTCCCTCTGAGGCCGCCCATCTGAACAATGCGCAGGGAGAGAGATGGAGCACGGAAAAAAAGGGAAAAGGACCTGCAGAGAAAAAGGCGAAGAAAGAGAGAAGGAAGGAGCGAATTACGCCCAGTGAAGTAGCCATGTGGCAGTTTGCAGATAAGCCGCGTGACTAAATAATCGGCAAGAATAGCGTGGCCTTTGTGGGCACTTTCCGGGATGTTCCGTTTGCTGAAAAACCACGTCCTGACGCGCCACGGCCAAGGCCGCCCCACGGGGAATGTAATCCAAACGATATCCCGAACTGGAAGATTCCCGTGAAATATCAACTTTTTAAAAATATCAATGGGGACTGGGGGAGGGTGGACCGGGAGGGACAGCTTTCTATTTCCAGTTTTTCTCTTTTATAGGAAAAGGATTATATTGAAAGGCGAGGTTTGTTTGGAGGTGAGCTGCACTTTTTTGTAGTTAAATGTCCCAGGGCATTTATCGGCTGCCGACTGAAGACGCACAGGGGACAAAGGATTACTGGGCGGCACTGGGACCAGTGTGTCGAGCTGACTTCCGCTGCGACGGGAGACAGGAGAGCGGCACTGACCCCCTCCCCCCCCAAATTAATTTCCATAAAAATCAATGAGGGGCCAGTGCACCACCTCCACCTGCACAAATAAATACAGCACCTCTCTCTCCCTGAGCATTTAAAGCTGTCAGACGACATTCATCCATCAGAACACAAGCCCCAGCAGAGCCAAAGAGCATTAGGTTTCATCAGTCGAGGTAAATGGTTTCACATTGATCCATAATAACTGATCCTTTTTAATGCGACCACTTTAATAAATTTGAATAATGTTTCTACGTAGTGGTCAGGTGTTACAGCTCTCCAGAGAGACGCTTGATCGCCAGACGATTCCTCTACACCCACACAGCACGAAATCCCTGTATTTCTCGTTACTGAAGCCATCCACGTTACGGGGCATGGAAATGGGAGGAATGGGAGGAATGGGATGGGCCCTGCTGGACCTCAGCTTTCAAGGCCCAGGGCTGAGGTGCAGCTGCATGACCGCCAGGGCACCTGCTTTGGATGATGACAGGGTTCTGAGTGGCAGGAGCCACATCCAAAGGTGGAGTTCGGAGTGCAGCACTGGGAAGCATCACTGAGAATGAAGGAGACAGGGGCCTGAGAAGACGAGTCAGCCAGAGCCAGAGTGAAAAATGTGGTGACTGACCAGCATGGGCACGAGACACCAATGAGAATTTATCATGAAAGACAAATTGTGATGTTACAATGGTCTGCTCTCTCTGTCTCACCCCCACTGGGATTTCGAGCCTCTATGTGTGTGTGTGTGATGTATATATTACATTCCGCAATATGATAAAAACCTGTCGTTTTGATGTTGTGGGGACCATTTTTTCGGGCCCCACAAGGGGAAACTCAATTTTATAAAAATCTGTGACTGCAATCAAAAACCAAAAATGCCTTGTATTTCGTTTGTCTATTTATGGTTAAGGTTAGGGCTGGGTAGGGGTTAAGGTTGTCTTCGTTGGTATTAGGGTTTTTGCTCATAGAAATGAATGGATGGGCCCCACAAAGATACGAATACAATCAAGTGTGTGTGTATATGCATGTGTTTCCGAAAACGAGACGACACATAGGAGAGTGTTGATGAGAATCTGTGTGTGTGTGTGTGTTTGCTTGAATGCATGCGCATCCCTGTGACGAGATATACGCGTGAATGCGGTATGTGCGTATGTGTGTGTGTGTGTTTGCTTGAATGCATGCGCATCCCTGTGACGAGATATACGCGTGAATGCGGTATGTGCGTATGTGTGTGGGTGAGTGTTATTGCGTGTTTCTATGCATATTTCGGTACTGTGCGGCGCTGCTTTGTGTTATACAATATTATTTTTGTTGCTTAGTCAACACTTTTATCTAAACTGGCTTACAGCTTTGGAAAAAACCCTTTTGTGCAGCCGGATACCAAGAGCAGGAGTCTCACAGGACGTGAACCAGCAACCTTCAGTTGTTTCATCGCTGTACTATTGTGCTTCTGAAGCAGTCTGTCCCAAGGCTCAGGCACAGTCAGGGGAGGATTAAAACTGTGACCTTCACAGTGGCTGCTGAGGGGGGGGGGGGGGGTGCCCCCCTCCCATTGAGCCTCCTGGTCCTTTGGCATCCGGTCTGAAGTTTCACCTCCGTTTCATCAGGAGCGGGATACTTGCATTCTTGGTCAGTTATGACACTGTCTCCACACACACACAGCAGCCATACCCGGGGGCTTAGAATCAGGTCACGTCAGCTGACCGCACTGAGGTTTGCTCTACGGAGATTGAGCAAAAGTGACAGAAGGTGAAGACGAGAGAGAAAGAGAGGAAACAAAAAGAGTGGAGGAGACACACTGGGAAACGAGATAAATGGACGCCAATTACTTTGACCGATTATTTTTGTTAATATTCCATTTATTCCCGTCCTTTTTTATTTTACATTTAATGTCTAAACGCGTATATTTCTACCGTGTAAATATGTACAAATGACAAAAAAAGACAATGCGAATGGTGACAGAAAGAGGGTCATAAGTATATTGAGGCATTTTTAACGTGAAGCAACAGAATGGATTTGGTCCCTCTGAAGGGACAGAACCCAACGCCCAGCCGGCGCAGGAGTCTATCCCGCCTTTTAACCCCGCTATGGTGCTCGTCCAAGTTTCCTTTGGTTTTCATGTTTGGCAATTAATAAAATTCAAATGCATTTGTGCCAAAGCTGTCCCACGGTGATATTAATGCGGGCCTGACAAACACAAAGTTGCCGAGACGACGAGAGCCGCTCACGCAGTGGTTAGGCGAAGGACGGCCGTCCCTGGGGGCTGGGTTTGGAACAGACAGGGCAAAGAAGCACGTACAAAAATCTGCTCGCCATCCCTTTCATATTCAACCAGGAGTGTCTTACAAAGTGCTTGTGTGAGCGACGTGTCGGAGTAAAGCAGGGGGCCCTGGGCACGCCCACCATGGACCCCCCCACACCCCCAATGACTATTCAGTGATGGGGGAGGGGGGCTGACAGCCTCCAATGAAGGCAAAAACATGCCGTGTGCGTGTAGGAGAATAATTATCATAATAATATAAGGTAGCCCCGGGTTGGGGCTGGAGTCCCGGCTCCCATTTGTGTGCATGCCGTTTGGTGTTCCCCCGTGTCACAGGGGACTCTGCCGTTTGGTGTTCCCCCGTGTCACAGGGGACTCTGCCGTTTGGTGTTCCCCCGTGTCACAGGGGACTCCGCCGTTTGGTGTTCCCCCGTGTCACAGGGGACTCCGCCGTTTGGTGTTCCCCCGTATCACAGGGGATTCCTCCAGGTACTGTGCCTTACTTGTGCAGTCCCACTCATTTAGGTAAACTGGCATTTCTAAATGGTCTCATCTAGAAGGTTCCGCTGCTGTGCACTCTGTCCCGCCTTCGATTGGCTCCAGTCCCCCCCCCACCCACGACCCTGTTCTTGAAAGGAGGTTGGAAGATGGATGGACCACCATCAGTAGCACGTAAACATAACAAATCCATAATGATAATCCATCCATCCATCCTCCATCTGTGTGTCAAGTACAAGGTTTCTGGCCCATAATAACAAATTCATTTTCAATGCAAACTTACAAAAATTAGTAATAATGACAATGAATTCAATTTGCATGTGGGAACCATTTTGCCCTTTTCCAAGCAGAAGAGAATGAAGTACAGCTGGACAAACAATAGAAGCATCACAACAAAAACGCTTTCAGATCTCTTCAAAGGAAAACTGCGTATGTTTTTTTGTGGGAGAAGTCGTCCCCAGAAGCAGTGAAATGCATCGCAAACAGCTGCAGGAGCTGCATTATCATAGAGTTTAATCGACACGCTCTTTGTGACATTTTCATGAAATGAAGGGATTGGGGTGTAACCAGTCCTCAACCGGTGCCAGTGAGCCAGTGATCAGCCAATGAATTGGCATCTCTCCTGGACTGATGCTGCTGAGGGGCGGAGTCATGAAAGATGCATGAATCACAAAAGGTGAGGGGGCAGAGGCAGAAGCCGTGCTAAACGCATGCAAATCAGGGGGGAATATTCATGATAGTGAAGCGCGCCTTCATGGGGATTTCTTGAGGCATGGGAAAGAAAATAACGCTTTGCCAGTTTTGGCTGAACTTCACTGATTCCTTTCCCATTAAATATGCAGCATTATGGCTGTGAAACAAAAACCATCACAGTGCAGCAGGAGGCAAACTTGTGTAATTTGTTGAAGTGGTTGTTTACAAAAAGTTCGACTGGAAAAGGTCAGGCGCAGACCTGAGCCTGGTATTTAAATGAAACGCTACTTCACTTCAAAGGAAATGTTTTTGACAGACACCAGTGAAATCCCATAAGATGCCGACCTGCAGCCGAGCTGAAAAACTGACAGAATCTCTCCGCGGGACAAGCGGCAGGAAGGGGAGGGGGGTGAAATATTTGTTGAATTATGAAATCAATGGTATGAAGTGCACAATGTAGTAGAGGCCGCAAAGCAGACGGCAGCACTAATGATGCCCCAGACTGTGGTGGGGGGGCGCGGGAAGGGGACAGTCGTCACTGGGGATGGCACTAGTATGCAAATGCGCAGAGCTAGACTCAAAGGTACAGCAGCAGGAAAGTCAGTTTGCTGCTATTGTCTGCAGAACCCGTTCTCACACACAAATGCTCACATGTGCATGCTCAGTCACTGTGGAATATCAGAGGAAATTAAACCTGCACCCCCCCCCCCCCCAACCCACCCCACCCACCTCAGACTCCCCCTCCAGCAGCATTGCTTCCAATTAATTCAGTTATTATTTGCTCTTTCCCCTAACCCACAAATTGATGCGTGAACATAGATGCAGAGAGACAGGTGTGTAGACACACACACAGGCATAAGCACAGACATGAGCGCACATACACACGCACACACATACGCAGACCGACACGCAGACAGAAACAGACACACAGATGTGTTTTTATAGCCCGTTTCTACAAGCAGGACATGAAGTTAATTACACAGACATCTGAGAAGCAGAAGTGGTTTCATCAGATTGATTAGTAATTCTCTTTTTTGCGGGCAGGCAGGCAGAGCGCTGGATACAGACGACCAGGAGGCTCTAGGAAGGAGGAACACAGTGGGAGATTCATGGGGAGGCCAGGACTGACATGCCAGCGAGAAAAGAAAAGTAAGTATGAAACAAAGTCGAGAGAAGTGTGAGAGTGTGTGTGTGTGTATGACAGAGAGAAAAAGCGACAGAGAGAGTGTGTGCGTGTTTGTGTCTTGTGTCTGCACCCATCTACGTGTCTCCCAGACTTGGTGCACCCCTCTCTACGCACTTGTGTCTTTGCACATTCTTCAGACGTGTCTGTAAATGCAGCTTCCACATACCGATGTCTTATAAAGTGGCATTGTGGGTTAGGCTGATTTGGGGGGGGGCTTTTAATGCTCTTCAAACATTAATTACGCGGAAATGCCAGTCAGCCCACTACAGGGAGGACCCAAAACACGGTGCGAGTTGGAGCTGCCTCTGGAAGAATGACATCACCGCTGTGATGGGGGCTGACTGCATTACGGCCTGACAGTCAACATGAATCTCCATTGATGAAACCCAAATGAAACACGTACGTGGGCCGAATGCCCGCGCTGCAATGCGATTTGCTGCCCGCTGCCGTGCCGGCCTGCCCGCCTGATGCGATTACGGGGCACGCCGGCTCTCTGGGCGAGCGGGAACGGCAGTGCTCTGTGCCGTGTCACGCCGGCCCGGCTAGAACCCGGACCTGACAGCATCCTGTCCACAGGGCACAGCAGGCACCCCTGCCGTCCGTATCAGGAACACGCATCTCGCCTGGGTGCCAAACGAGGCCTGGATGGCACAGAGATCCTATAACTACAGCAAAAATACTTTATTATTGTGGCATTTTTAAACAGTTATGAGGAAAATGTCCCTCATACGTCATAATATTATTTTTTGAAGCAATTCAGGATAGATGCCTCAAGGTACAACAGCAGTGCCCCTTCTGGAGATCGTACCCTCCAAGAGGAGGGGCGACTGTCACGAAAGGGCCATCTGTTCCCGTGAAACGCACGACTCTGACGGAGGGACTCTCTGCTCACATGACTGCCATTTTCGGGCTGTACTTCCTGCGTGGGGTGTATCGGATGAGTGAACGATCCGAGACTCGTGCCTGGACAGCTGGGGTTAGAGAGACACGCAGATACACACATGAGGTCACCAGCGAGGCCCAATAACAGGACGCTTCGAGCTGAGATGCTCAGTGAGTCACTCGGCCTTAACCAGGCCAGGACAGGACCCCATTTCTATATACCCCCCCCTTTTCTTCTCAGACTCACTCACTCATTCATCTCGTAACTTCTCTCTCTCTCCTCCTGTATTACACACATCCTACAATGTTGATGTCTGCATGATTGCACAGAGAAGTTACAGTGATTCTGCTCTGCCTCAAAACAAAACTACAGACAAAATACATATACAGGCAGTCTGACTCACAGATGAATGTCTGACTCACAGATGAATCGTACTAACGAATGGACTCACATAAAGTCTATTATATTTAAAAACCAGGTTGAATAAGAACGCACGCACAATTTATGATGCTCTAGAAAACATTGCGTGGCTTCAGTGGTTTGTTGGCTCAACGTACAGTACGGTACCCTTTGTAGTTACTTTTATTATTACTGTACATTATTATTATTATTATTATTTACTGCGTTATTATTTTTCCAACTTACCTACAAATTTGAGTTAAAGACAGATTTACGGAACCAAACTCGATCGCAACCTGGGGACTGCCTGTAACAGATAATACAGTATAGACATATTATAATTCTAATAGATATTATAGATAACAGACCACAAAAATAAATATCCACATTACACTCATCCTGACATATACCTGTTTAACACATCTCCTTGCTCCCCCTCTTGCCGTGTGGTGCAGGTGGAGGTTGTGTGTGTGTGTGTGTGTGTGTGTGAGATTCAGGGTGCTCCTATCGCCAGGCCCATCAGCCAGCTGGGTTCAGACCAGGCCTTCCCAGTGTCATCTGCTCACTGCTATATGGACCTCTGCCACAGCTACACACACACACACACACACACACACACACACAAACACACACTCACTGCACGGTACTCACTGGATCATACACTCACATGCCACACAGAAAGACTTAAGTACAAATGCAAAGACACACAGACAAAAATCTGCATACTGACATGTAAAAATGCACAGGCACATGCGATCACACATACGCACACACACACCTCCTGTACCCATTTGCCAGTCACATACTCAGGATTCCAGCATAAATGGCCTTATTTATAGACCGCTTATGTGAAACTGCATTTCCATTCCACCTCACCCACTGATCCCCAAATAGAATCCCATCTCGACTGGATGAACCATGTTCAGCCAGTAGAGGCGGAGCTTATATGGACTAAAACTACACCCAATACAGCAAGTGCAACCTTCAACACCCTGGCCTCAGCTGAAAAATGTCCCCACAAGCTAAAAAGTAACATGTTTTTCTTTCACTCTGTACAAGCTGAATTGACAGCTATACCTGCCACTAAGGCATCAGAAACAGCACCGAAATACGGCAGGATGCTTATGCCACAGTAGGCCAGTAGAGGGAGCAGTGGTTAAGAAATCCACTAGAAAAGCTCCACCGATTAAATATGTGCTAAAATGATCATATTTATTAATTTTTCAAATTATTCCTCTTAAAGCACAGTCAACAAAAATGTCAAAAGGATTCATTTAAAAACACTGAAAACTGCCTTGCTTTCTGTTATACAAACCACTGAATAAAAAGGTCTAATGAGCAGATTATCTCTACTAAAGCCATGGTGAGTGCCCTGCCCTCACTAGCCTGCTGCATGCTCCTGTATCACATGTCTTTAAACACCCAATGAGAACGCCCTCAAAAAAGCCTGAAGAAAACAGCGTGAAGAAGCGAAGGAAAATCTAATTCCCATTCTGCTAATATGTAGCTAGACTGGTAGCAGCGGTAATAACTGTAGTAATGGCAGTCACAGCCAGGGGGCGCACTGCTTCCCTTCACCACGGCCCGTCTGTCTCTGTGATCAGGCCCCAAGCCATCAATCCCTACCTGTCAGCACTGTCACACTGTCACCGTGGAAACGGCTCTCTGCCTCTGCGGGAGCACGCAAAGGTCGCCTGTCACAGGATATCATGCCTGCTCACGACAAAAGCTGAGGCACTACTGAGGTTATGGCTCAGCTCCGTGGATTAAAGGATGGAACATCTCCCACGTCTCCATCCCTGTCTCCAGCCCCTGGTTCTGTCTCCTTCTTACGCCCTGAAATCGTGTCCCCCGAGGCAGGACACGGTGACGGCCCTACGCTTCATTGCCCTCATTACGACTATTACTATTAGCCGTTGATGAGCCCTTCCGTCTCAGCCTTCGTCAGAGACATCCCTCTGGGCGTTCGCAGACGCATCCGAGACACAGGGCCACGCGGCAGGCTGAGCACAGGGTACGTGCTTGCAGGGGTGGGATGACCACCTCTTTGGCAATCCGTCCCTCACTAATGCTGCAGTATTCAGCAGACACATTCGTCTGTGTGTATTTATGCTTCCTGTGCGACGACGGCAGCATATTTGTCTGCGTGTCTTCGCACCTGTTTTGGATACGCGGTTATTGCGTGTCTGCGACAGCAGCGGCACCATCTTCCCGTTAAGACCTCGTTAACAGTCCCGATGCACTTTGGTAACGTTCCTCTAACATCCCACAGGTCCGCTAAGCGGAGTGAGATGTCATCATCGTATGGAGACAGAGGCACATGCTGCTGGGGTACAAAGAGCCTTTTAGGTGTGACTATGCGTGTCTGCATGTTCGTGGTACATCAACAGCTATATACAGTATAGACATAAACAAGTCTTTATGTGTGACTATGTGTGTGTGTGTTTCTGGTAAACCCACAACCATAGACAGTACAGACACAAATGAGTCTGTATGTGCACCTATGCAAACGTGTGTATGTACATTCCTGTTATACCCACAGCTATATACAATACAGACATAAACAAGTCTATCCGTGTTCTCAAATGCATGTGGCGTGTATATATACAGCTGTGCTTATAAGTGTGTTCAGGAGGGAGTGGAGAGGGTGAGCTCGCCCCCCAGAACAAGACAGACTAGGGCAAGCCAAACAAATAGTCTTTATTACAGAAAATACAGGCCAGCAAGGGAAGAAAACTGCCCCCTCCCCCTATGGCATGTCCAGAGACAGGAAGACCAGCCAGAGAAGCCTGTGGGTGGTGTACAGACTTGCAGATCATAGATCAGCCTGTGCCCACGTGCAGCCCCACTGCTAAACGTCCTCTCACCTGAGAAGGTTCAGGGGGCTCGTCCCCGGAGGGCATCCATCCACCTGGGGGGGTAGAGAGAGGAAGAGGGCATGGGCTCTCTGAGGCCCCACAAACTGGGGGGGGGGGTGCAAACAGGAGGGGGGTTTCTCGAGAAAAGAAAGGAGGTTCAGATAACCAGCCATGCAGTCAGGCCATGGGAAGTTGAAAAAACAACCATAAAAAAGCAGAGGAGTAGGAGGAGAGAGCTGCCTTTATCCTCGCAAACGCCGGCATGGCTTCAGGGACGCCAGCAGAATTAATGACGGCCGGCGCTGAGCTCCACTGGCAAGCCGCCATGTGGGAAACTGACCCTTCAAACACCGTTTAACACGAAGAGCCGTCCATGCAGGGGGGGAGGGGCGGCTCACACGCACGCTGTGGGGGTGGGGGGGGGTGGGGGGGCATTTGGCTTACCGGATGGCTATGCAGATCCGGGGGGCTTCACACACCTCACACCCGATCACACACACCCACGCACTAATCCACACCCACACAGAAACTCTGACCCCCCCCCCCCCCCACACACACACACACACACACACAAATACACTCCCACACAATTTGACCCCCCATGAACACATGCAGCCACCCGCACAGACACACAGACACCCAGACACACACACACATAGACATACACACGCACACACACAGACACACATGTATACAGACAGACGCATAGATACAGACAGACAGATAGACACATACAGACAGACGCACAGATACAGACACACAGACAGACACACATACAGACAGACACACACACTGCTGAGTCGATGTGTGAGCAGCAGATTATGTCTGACAGGTTTACACTGCAGATGAGTAGCAAACGAGCCTCATTAGCAGTTTATTAGCACGTTAGGGGCGAGACTCAACAAACCACGATTGCAAAAAAAAAAGAAAAAAAATCTGTAATCTTTCTTTATCCAAAAACTTACTTTCCCGAAAACAGCTACATGCATAAGTCGGCTAGTTATTCTCAGCTGAGTCTTTAACAGATGTTTTCCAGCACAGAACTTCAAAGAACATCTGCCAGGTAGCTGCTGTGAAAGACACGACGCCGATTATAACCCTTAATCCGGGCCAGTGAAGTCCTCCCAAACACCGTGGGGCAGCGTGCTCTGCCAGCCAACTCCAGCCTCCTCCAGCGGTGTGTCATTAATAGGATCGCGCTGTAGATCCACTCATTAGTGCAGGCCAGTCACATGTGGTCCTGCCACGTCTTTGAATAACCAGGAAAGCACTGAGGAGCCACAAGCAGTCTGGTCCCAGGCCAAATCTGAGCTCCTAGTCCTGGGGGGGTCCACAATTTACAGAGGACCTCACAAGTCAAGGTAGCACCCCCTTGTGGACACCACACCCATTCCTCCAGTGGCATTTATGCCAGTCTTCATTTCATGCTTCCTAGTGTAAGGAAGTTAAATGAGCCCAATTAGGGGAATTGGGATCCTTAAGTGAAGTAGTCGATCAAATGCCCGAGTTCTGGGTCAGAGTGAAAATCTCTGCTGCTGCTCCCCAATCAGCGTCAGTCTAAAACCGGCCGTTTAGCAAGAAGGAATAACAACATCAAATCAAAAATCTGAATATGAATGCAAAAGTCTAGCTAGAGCCACAAAAAGAACACAGCAGGCCATGCCCACCTGGCATGGGATCTCCGTGTCGTAAAAAGGCCCCGGCCAGACGGATCATCCTTCATCATCGATCGGCTCAAACGCAGGACAAACAGCGGAGCGTGGGCAACACACCGCACCGTGAATGATGGCGGCGCGGGGCGGAATCCCCTGGCTGTGCGAATTACACGTACTCCATAGCACTTAATCAATGCTTTCCCCTATGATTATACAGCTCCCGCTGTGAGCGGTGGGGGGGCGGGCACGGCTCAGGGGGGGAAAACAGTACGGAAAGTTTTTCCGTTCTGGACAGACCCCTCAGATGGAGACTCGCAGGGCTCGGGGCCGATGCGCTGGCTTTATTGGTCACGTCTGCAAGTCTGTCTGCTCGCTTTCCTCCGTCGCCCGGTGAGCAGGTGGGACGGTGCGGTGCAGTGAGGACCCCGGGGCCGGCCTGTCCCTGTTCATTGGGGGCCGCGGCACCATCACCTAGCCCCCCCCCCCCCAAGGAGCTCGCCAGGGTTCAGGGAGGAGTCAGCCTTGCACTTCACAGGGCCTCCTAAGCACGAGACTAATTAGCCAGACCTCTTCTAACGAGGACGCTTTATTAATCTTCCGGGACGGCTGCAGCTAAATCCTCTGTATCTTCCTCCCCCCCCCCCCCCCAGCACCAGGAGACGAGCTGAGCTGTAATCACACAACCTGACGCACGCAAACACACACAGGCTCCATAAACACGCGGGCGCGGGGCCAAGGGGCAATGCCGTGACGCTCAGAGCCGCAGAGATTAGGAGTTCAGGCAGGCTCCTAACGTCACATCCTGGCCATATGCCGCAATGAGGGCACTAAACACGGCCAGCCACAGACAGACACCCCACATGGGCGTCTGCGGCGCTACGAAACACCCTCCTTCGGCCAGAACAAACTATCGGAACACATATAACTGACTAGCTAGCCATGGAAATCCATTAACCAGAATGATGTTGATGCTCTGTCGGTGTGGAAGTGCACAAGAAGAGCACAAAACAAGCCACACAAACAACCCAAACCACACGCAGCCACTGGTTTGACACTGATGAGTAATTACACATGTAAGATTTAATAAAGTACTTTGCAGGCAGTCATACTCTTAATACTAAAGGACTGTAATGTCCATGCATACATTTCTTGTCACCGCTTTTCCAGGGTGGGGTCACACCAAGCCTGGAGCCTGTCCCAGAAATCATAGGGCACTTTGTGGGGGGAGGGGCTTCAGCGAGGGTGCACCAATGAACATGCTTCACTTAATTGCATGTTTCTGGGCTGCAGGAGAAAACTAGCACAGAATAGAAAGGGAACATGCAAATTGCAAACACACACACACACACACACACACACACATAGCTGGGGCGGGGAATCAAACCCACGACCCTGCAGGCATGAAACTGCAGTGGTACACACAGAGTCATTAGCTACAAAAACAATGCCTACAGTTCTTCTGCAAACAGTGTAGTCAGATTGCACAGGATCTGAGAGTCTCTCACACAGGCAGGCGTGCAGACACCTCCTGGGCTGATAGGAACCCAGTTTGTCAGCAAAACGGGATTAGCTCTCTGCCAACACGTCCCACACACTACGCCGACCCCCCATTCCAAGAGTTATGCTCATCCACGAGCTTACTGCAAATGTGACAGGCACAATGAAAACATACCCGTGGCTGGTGGGGTGTCGGGGGGGGGGATTTGGGATGTGAAAATCAGCAGGATATAGAGGGAACCAAACAAAGCTATGAAGACTTCAGCATGTAATGAAGCGAATGGAACTTTCCGCCATTGACAGCTCGCCCCATGGTCAGAGGTCAGGGAGTGGTGTCATCATGCTGGTACTGAGCAGAGGAGAGTGACCAAGGACACAGTCACAAGGCTGTGACCCCTCCCCAAAGTAATGCACAAGCCGCTGGGGGTTAAACGGTAACCACCACCAAGGTATCTGAAGCCATAAAAACAGATTGAAAACCTCCCCAGTCGGCGAAACATCTGCTCTGGCAGGAGGGTGGTGGCGGCGTTTGCTGATTTATAAGCCTCTCGCTCACTTTGTTTTAATGTTTGTAACTATACTGCTGGGGGCAGGGGGGCGAGAGGGGGAAGCATGAGGCAACGGCAGGTTAGGAAACATCCTTTAGCATAAAGGCACGAATGGTTTGGTGAAGCGCAGGAGATAACTGCTTAAGCCGTCTCAAAGGGAGATCTGTTCCAGGCGTATAAGCACCGGCTCCTTGGTCCGCCGCCATAGCGCTCATCCTGCTCCTTTGTCTCACCTCCCTTGACTTCTCCGTGAACTTCCTCCATTTCACACGCCTAGACTTCGGCTCCCCTATCGCCTCCCTCTCTTTCTCACTGTCTCAGCCACGCTGCTTCCCGCCTGCCTCTCTTCGCTGCAGTCTGTCCTGCTCCCCATCCCTCTACCCTTTTTCCCCACTCTCTCCTGCTCCCATCCTACCTCCCTCCTTTTCCAGCCGTTATTCCTGCCATCTCTCCTGCTTCCCTTCCCACCTCCCTCACTTTCCCCACTGTTTCTCCTGCTCCACTTTCCACTCTCTCCTGCTCCCCTTCCTGCCTCCCTGCCATTTCCGCTGTCTCTCCTGCTCCCCATCTTTCCACCCTCTCTTTCTTGCCCACTCCCCTTCCCACCTCCCTCACTTTCCTCCTCCCCTCTCTTTCCTTCTGTCTCCCCTGCATGCCTCCCTCCTCACTGCTCCAGCCTCCATCCGCCTCCGAGTGCCTCCGCCTTGCCACCTGCTCCGCCCCCTTGTACCTGTCTCTTCTTCTCCTCCTATAATTTCGTCTCCTCTCATCCCGGGCTTTGTTCTTCCAACCATCACACCTCAAGGACGAAACAACGACTACTCAAAGCCTCCCCTCCGGCATGATACCCATAATAAAGACCCACGCACAAAGGAGCCAGGGGGCGTTGCGGCACAATGGGGGGGGCCACAGGAGACAACGGCCTTTTCATGGCGCCGGCGATGACACATGGCGTCTCTTTGTTTCTCGCGGGAGGGACCTGGCGAGTGAGAGAATAGGTGAGTAAGAGTGACTGAGAGTGACAGGCTGTGCGTCACACGCATGGGGCCAGAACAGAGAGATGGAGCAGCTCAAGAAACTGCTCTGGAGGAGGGGAGGACATGGCTTTGACACTGAAGAGGAGAAATGAAAAAAAGCAAACAGACACCGCTTTGTTTCGGGGTGCACCACTTAAATCTCGTCTGCTCAATGCAGCGGAGCTGTTCCTGTGGAAATTGGGCATCTCTAATGCTAGCTAAGCTCTTAAGCTGCTCAGCGCTGAGCCTTTGTTACCTTGTTTTACTGTTTTTTTTTCTTCTTGTTTTTTTTCCTATCAAACAGGGTTTGGGGCAACATGAAACAGAGATATAAGGCCCCCATCCCCAAACTGAGGGCATAGGGTAAGGGGGCGCAGAGGAAAAACTCTATAAACTCCTCCCTATGCCCTCTCCTTCATGGAGACAACAACGGCATGGCAGAAAAGAGGAAGAGTGAGAGATGGATGGGGAGAGAAGAGGGGAGGAAAAGTGAGAGACAGATGGAGAGAGAAGAGGGGAGGAAGAGTGAGAGACAGATGGAGAGAGAAGAGGGGAGGAAGAGTGAGAGACGGACAGGGAGAGGAGAGGGGAGGAAGAGTGAGAGACGGATGTGGAGAGGAGAGGGGAGGAAGAGTGAGAGACGGATGTGGAGAGGAGAGGGGAGGAAGAGTGAGAGACGGATGTGGAGAGGAGAGGGGAGGAAGAGTGAGAGAGATGGAGAGAGGAGAGGGGAGGAAGAGTGAGAGACGGATGGAGAGAGGAGGGGAGGAAGAGTGAGAGACGGATGGGGAGAGGAGAGGGGAGGAAGAGTGAGAGACGGATGGGGAGAGGAGAGGGGAGGAAGAATGAGAGACGGATGGGGAGAGGGACAGTAGGAGATGAAACCTTTGAGTTCAGAGGCATGAGAACCATGACTTCCTTCTAGCAACATCAAAATGCACAGAAAAAGCAGTAGGATGGATAAAATTGGGGGATTTGCGGCCATGTAGACAGGCGGAGGTTCCCGAGGCTAGTGGAGGTGGCTGGCATTTGGTGCTGAGCTCCTTTCAGCAGTGACAGTGCGGCGACGGTGCACCGAGGAGGCAGAACGGCCAAGCGGCACCCGCCTCAGTCACAGCCTGGCATTCAGAGGCGCAGGATCCACTGCTAAAGCAGCATGGAGGCAGACTCTGCTCACCAGCCTGAGC
This sequence comes from Paramormyrops kingsleyae, assembly GCF_048594095.1. Taxonomy (NCBI): domain Eukaryota; kingdom Metazoa; phylum Chordata; class Actinopteri; order Osteoglossiformes; family Mormyridae; genus Paramormyrops; species Paramormyrops kingsleyae. The sequence goes on along the minus strand of NC_132819.1, from coordinate 8,872,433 downwards.
AGGGGAGTCAACACAAAAGCTTAAACAGGTGATGAGAACCCAGAGAAGGAGTTGCTGAGATGCAGGTGCAGAACGTGCAAGACTTTCTACAACTCTCATTCATTATAAATGTCAGTCTCCCACTCAGTTTCATACGCTGTCTCCTGTGCTGCTACCATAACAAGCAAGCTGGTAACACACCAGACTAAACAAACTAGGCGTGCGGCTGAGCAGTGTTACAGGGGATAGTTAGTGTCTGTCTCACCAGCCCCGATTGGGACCCAATTCAGGAAGACGCTGGATTATTTTTGTTTATCATCAGCGTAGCAATTAGAGCTGCCAATAGCGATTACACCCAGGGCCAAGCTGACCATCTGCTTGCCAGCTTCACCTTGGGGATCCCAGAGGACGGTGTTGGGAAACGCTGGTCTACAGGTCTGCGATGCATCCTAGCTAGGGCCAGTGCAGAGATGTGACATCTAAAAAGAAAACCCAGATAACATGCTACATACGATGGCGTGCATAAACCTCTACATGTATGTCCCATGTACCATTGACAGGTGCACAATAAGACCAGTGTGACTACTGGAATTCAAAATTCTATTAGTTCATATCAAGAAGCAGAAACCTTGAGATCAGGAGTTGATATCCCCCGCAGGGAGGGCACTAGGTTGTCAGTGAGGGTGCCCCCATCAGCGAATAACAGTGATCCTTTTTAGCAGAGATCCAGAAGACAAGTGTGATAGGGGGTCAGGATGTCCTTCCTCACAGAGAAATAACAGCACTAGTCATTTGATTGTCCAAATAATCACGTGCAGCCAACTCCCGCTTATTTATCTGGTTCCTGTCACATTTTTTGAGCGTCTTTTCCAAGCAAGAGACGCCGCTTCTTCTGATCTGATTTATGTGTCACTCAGCTGCCGTGTCGTCCTTGGCCCAAAGCCGCACGACTCTCTGTTCTGGATCGCTACCAAGAAGCGCAATTACGAAGTGGGAGGGGCTGCCCGGCTGGGAGACCTTGACCGGAAATTTCCGCTGGGGGTGGGTGATAGGGTGGAGTACGATTAGAACAGGCCTGCTGGTGATTAACGAACAGGATATTTCCATTCACGGTGTGCTTCAACATTTACAAAAAAGAGGGGTGAAGCAGTCCTTTGTGTAGTGGGAGGTGGGTGGTTAAGAGCCTGGCTCAAGGCCTCAACTGTGACATCACTCTGCTGGCTATGGGATTTGAACCAACAACCATCTGATCACAGGCACAGAGTCCTAACCTGCTGAGCCACACACCATCCCCCTTCTAGCAGATTTCTGGTGATTCCTAATATTTTTCAATTTTGTTTGTTTGATTTGACCAAAATATCTTGACACAAAGACAGCCGGAAAGAAAGCAAGCTTAGTCATTATCTGGAGCAATGATTAACAGAAAACAACAGCAGAATGGCGAGGCTGATGAATCACAGCCAAGCAGATGTGAAACAATGTCACTCTGCAGAGCGACACCTATTGCAGACCAAATCGTTAGCCTGTTCAAACCATCAGCAGAACTTTGAAACTTAATTCAACTCCAGTTAATGGAGAAGAAAGCTACTTTGTGAAGATTTGATACAATGGAAACTAAGATGAGAATGAAGTGAATCATGTTGAAACTTTCAAGCATCTGAAGAAAGACACTGAAACACAACATAGCAATCAGAGGCAGGCAATCTGCATCCATCCCACTTGTGAAGCTTGCAATAAGCTTTCTGCCCTTGCCTGCCTCTCCTGTGCTTTGCTTTTTGTCTGCACCTCTGCTTTCTCACAGAGAATCTCATCCATGCCTATGGATTGTGTGTGTGTCAGGGTCACAACCATGACCCCATGACCGTCTCCAATCCCTCTCCTGTCGCTCTCGCTTTCACCCGCGGGATGAGATTACCCGCTCAGGGGCGTTGGGGTGCACGCCGGCATTGTTCCGTGTCTTTCCTCCCGGCCCCCGCAGACAGGACGTATCCCTCTTCCCTACAAGCAGTGAGGAGTTCGCCTCTGGCGGACCTGACACACATGCTGACCAGCAGGAACTCCAACACATCAGCCTCCATCTCCGTCTCCGCCAGTAGAACGCAATTTCACATCTTGCTGAACACCAGGGGCAGCCTGCAGCATCTGCTCCAACCCCTTGTGCGAGAGGGACCCGACATGTTATCTGGTATCTCGTGACATGCACACACAAAGACACCTTTGCATACACAAGCACATACATACACACACACAAAGGGATGGAGACAGAGACCCGGGGACATGCAGACAGACATATACACACACAAACACAGAGAGACAGGCAGACATATACACACACAAAGAGACAGACAGACATATACACACAAAGAGACAGATATATACACTCACAAACACAGAGAGACAGACATATACACACACAAACAAGGAGACAGACAGACATATACACACACAAACACAGAGAGGCAGACATATACACACACAAACAAGGAGACAGACAGACATATACACACACAAACAAGGAGACAGACAGACATATACACACACAAACACAGAGAGGCAGACATATACACACACAAACACAGAGACAGACAGACATATACACACACAAACACAGAGAGGCAGACATATACACACACAAACACAGAGACAGACAGACATATACACACACAAACAAGGAGACAGACAGACATATACACACACAAACACAGAGAGGCAGACATATACACACACAAACACAGAGAGGCAGACATATACACACACAAACACAGAGAGGCAGACATAAACACACACAAACACAGAGAGACAGACATATACACACACACAGAGACAGACATATACACACACAAAGAGACAGACATATACACACACAAAGAGACAGACAGACATATACACACACAAAGAGACAGACATATACACACACAAACACAGAGACAGACATATACACACACAAACACAGAGACAGACAGACATATACACACACAAACACAGAGACAGACAGACATATACACACACAAACACAGAGACAGACATATACACACACAAACACAGAGAGACAAACAGACATATACACACACAAACACAGAGACAGACAGACATATACACACACAAACAGAGAGACAAACAGACATATACACACACAAACACAGAGAGACAAACAGACATATACACACACAAACACAGAGACAGACAGACATATACACACACAAAGACAGAGACAGACGGCTCACCACTGCCTTACGGCTTCTCATTAACACCACGCACAGAGCAGCAGCGTCCATTACAGGAATGAATGGTAAGCCAATGCAGCCCCTGACTACAAACAAGGAAGGGCCAGGCAATCCAGGCTCACGCCGGATCAGGGCAGAGCTGCTGATAAAGGACTGTCTCCTCCAGCGTAATTCATAATCAGGAATCAGCTTTAAGGGAGCGATGAATCCCACTCCCCACGTCCCACATCCGGGAATCCAGTGCTATTTCTTTATTTCATGTTTATTCTTTTCGGTGTTTGAACGTGATGTTGGTCTGATGCGTTGTTATATTACGGCGTGCCTGGCTTCGGCGATAGCGGAGATTCCGTAATAAAGCGAGGCGAATCGCCGAGAGACAGACAGAGAAGCAGGACGTGGAGACAGAGAGAAGCGGCAGATAGTCGGAGATGCGGGAGCCGCTAATTCCCTGCAGCTAGGAGCTGAACCTGAACACGGCTCACATGTAGGCCTATAGCCTGAATCCCAGAGAGACTCCTCTCATCTCCTAGAAAAGACATGAGGAACGGGGGCCGCAGCCTGAGGGCCCAGGGTGGGGAGGGATCTGCAGCACCAAGCTTCCCCTCCCAGCCTTCTATTTTGGCTGTGACAAGCTAAGGATGGGAATGAGACAAAGTGAAGGAGAAGAGGGGCGATCTCCCATCAGCCTCCACTCACAGCTCTCTGCCGCACCTCCCCCAGGAGCAGCCCGAGAGAAAAACAGGGTTTCAAACAAACACAAAGTTTTGCAGCAGCCCTAAGTGTGACTCTCTAACAACCCCCATCCCCAGCAATGGATGAGTCCAGCCCTCAGTGTGTCACTGATTGACACTGATCCCCCCCACATCTCTGGTAATAGAAGAGTCCAGACCACAGTGTGCCACTCTCTGACACCCCCCCCCCCCCCCCGGTTGCAGCAATGGTAGAGTCCAGCCCTCAGTGTATCACACTCAGATTCCCATTCACATCCAGCAATGGTTGAGTCCAGGCCTCAGTGTGTTACTCTGACACTGTGCCCCCCCGCGTCTCCGCTGATGGTAAAGTCCAGTCCCCCCCCCCATTTCCAGCAAGGGTAGTCCAGCCGTCAGCATCTCCCTCTCTCTCACACTGTGACCCCCCACCACAAGCCAATGAATTCGATGACTCAGCGAAATTATTTATCTGAAGCCATTTATGTGGCTGCTAGTTAGAAAGTTTGTGTGAACTAAACTTTTTCATTTGCCAGCTGTGGAGGTGTAACATAGGTGTGTAGCTATCTGAAGGCATCCTGCTTAGTGAGGAGGTTGGAAGGTTTTCAAAATTAGAAAGACTTACGCTCTATTTGTCCAAGTACATTAGAATGTTTCTTTTCACATATCCCATCATGCTCTCCTTTGAGATATATATTTTAATATACTACTAAATATATATATATATTTTTTAGGGGTGGGACTTGATAAAAAAATGTATCTAATTAATTAGAAACTTTGTAATTAATCGAAATTAATCACATTTTAAACCACATTCCAGTATTTGACACGAGAAATAAGAAATTTAAGTTTAGTTGATGAATGAATCAATATACATAAGCTTAAACTTGTTTATTTTCCCATCAGTCTACTACACAGACCAATAGATGAGTGCAGAAAGCACAGAGCAAAGTTTTCAGAACACTGGAAATTTTGACCTAAAATACCAAAGTACTGATTGACTTCAACTGCACCCATTTTTCAAACATCGTGTATAAAAAACAGAAAAACCAAACAATCCCATTTCAGTCAAAAACTTCCTCAAGTGCCCCTGGCCAAAACAGTTCAAGATAAAGTGCTACGTTACCGACCTGGGCGTGGTAGCCCCAACATGTTTTGCGTTGAGGTGGTAACGAAAGGTGGAAGTGCTCCTGTGATAAGCCAACTTCCTTCCTGCATAAAGTGCAAATAACAACATTTTTTGTTAGTACTTCCACCTGGAAGTTTCTTATATTTAAATGTCCCATCTACCAGCGTAGTCTCATCTGTCTTCTCCATCATGCTCATCACATTGTGTGTCTATATAATCTGTCTGCCTGGAACTGAGAAACATCCTGCGGTGCAAATTAAAGTGCGAGTTAAATGTGTTAATTTTTTTAATTAGTTATTTTTTCCGTAATTAATTAATCGAAATTAACACGTTAAAATCCCAGCCCTAAATATATATATATATATATATATATATATATATATATATATATATATATATAGACACACACACACACACACACACACAGAGTTCCGAGTGAGGGCAGGGTCAGCCATTTATCTGGTCCCTGGAGCATTTCAGGGGCTTGAGGCCTCAGCAAGCATATGACTATTCTGCCAAGGATGGGGTTTGAACCAATAACCTTCTGATGACAGCAGAGCCCTAACCTGCAGGGGCGCAGGGCCTGCAGCGCCGATGTAGAGCAGAGAGCTACTGGTTAACGCCTGACCTCCCACCCTCCAGCGCTCTTGGCACCCCTACTGTCTACATGAATGGGGCAATTCAGCATGAGGCCCCCCGTGTCACTGCCTTCCGGCAATCTGAGAGGGGGCACTGCAGCCGCATATAGAGACAGCGGCATTTCACATGCAGTAGCCTGTGCCAACCACCAGGTGCCGACTGGTGCAGCCAAAACAGAGCCCCCCGCACTGACCGCGGCATGACCGTGTGGGCCCACCCCACCGCGATCCACGCTACACCCACCACAATGCTTTGGGGAAAGGGACTCGTGACCAAGCTACTGAAAAGTGCCCATAATGGAGAAGACAGGGAGAAAACATCAGGCATAAAGAAATTTGGGTCCTTTGAAGAAAGAGACCTGAAAGCCTTCAGAAGATACCAGGACCGCTTGGATTAGTCATACAGATTAATGCAGAGTTGTAGGTTCTGCTCGCCCTCCATAACAGGGGAGAAAGAACAAGTCAGTATACTGTGTGGCTATTTTATAATTAGCTGACAAAACTGACGCGCAATCCCTCCAAGCGACGGGGCATTAGATTAAACCACACTCCTTATTTAACACTGAGTCTGGAAGGGTGTAGTGCTCACTGAGCACGCTCAGTCCCCAGGGCCAGGCCCCAGACCAGCGGTACTCTAATTGGTCATTAGTCCTGCGGCCTCCTCATGGGATACCTCGGCTAATGAAAGTCCCCCTCGGAACTGGCATCTCCCGTCCGATCAGCGAGGTCAGGGTTCATGGCTAAGGGGTGGTTTTGGGAGGCCAAGCAAGCATTTCAGGTCCAGCAAAGGTGAAGATCCAAACTGTTCCCAGTGGGGAACCCACTATCACCATCATCATCATCATCACCACCACCATATCACTATTATCAGCATCACCATCATATCACCATTATCAACATCTCCATCATCAGCAACACCATCACCATCATCACCGTCACATCAACATCACCAAAATCACCATCACATCACTTTCATCAGCATCACCATCATCAGCAACACCATAATCATCATCATCAGCATCACTATAATCACCACTATATCACCATCATCAGCAACACCATCACCATCATCACCATCACATCAACATCACCATCACATCACTATCATCATCAGCATCACCATCATCACCACCATATCACTATCACCAGCATGACCATCATACCACCATTATCAGCATCATCATCATCAGCAACACCATTACCATCATCATCATCGCTGGCATTCTCTGCCCACTGCACGCATCAGACTTACCACCACATTATATAAAAACTACCATTTTCAAACACCGTCAAAATATACTTCTTTTTTATAAATTATTTCGGCTTTTTAAAATTCATCCTACACACTCGTTTACGGCTTGTACTGCTTTGTGGAACCATGATAGGTACACTGAGTGGGTGAATTCGTAAAAAATGAACAGTGTATTGAAATGGCTAATGAACTCACTTCAAAGCAGGCACAGACATACACACACAAATGTGCACACACCGAAAATGCATACACATACCAGCAAAAACACACGTAAACACACACACACATGCATCTCACTCCTACAGAGCCATAGCCACTGCAGTTTATACGCTATTTTCAATCAGTAAATTTAGAACTGGCACAAATACACACTCTCTGCAAACATCTCCTGGGAGATTCAGAGCAATTTGAGATTATCCTTGATCCGCAGCCCCCCCTCCCCCCCCTATAAACCGCCAAACCCCCAAACCCCCAATCCCTTCCCCCAGTTCCCTTCTCTCCTCTCTAAAGCAGAAATGGGATTTGCGATTCCCAGGTTCACAGACAGGACACGCACCCAGCCGCCACTGAAAGTTTCCTCGCTAGTCTTTTTCATCTTGGCTCCTAACTTTGAGCCGTGCGTACTGTCAGGACGCTCTCACACACATGCATACAAATGCTAATAGCTCTTGTGTAGCAGAGTAGATAATTATTTTGTTGTTATCTGTGATCTCTGACAATAATGATCTAGGTCCTGGCTTTTTTTTTCTTTTTTTTCTGCCTTGTGGCGACTAATTACCATCACGCTGTGTTATTAATAAAGTTTTGTCAGAGTCTGCCCCGCTAGCAGGCCCTCTGAGATCAAAGGCACAGATGCCCGCCTGTCGGATGGCACGTACGCTGACAGACGGACTGCACGGGCACCCCCCCACCCCCACGCGTGCGAAGCCTGATGCGAGCCAGCCTCCTGCCCCCCCACAGGAGTTGAAGGCTCGCTCCCTGCCTCCGCGATGTCGTAAGGACGCAGAGCTGTCAAGGTCTATGGACTGCACGTCGGAGTTGGTGATGTCATGCTGCCTTGGAGGCGATGCTCCACCCCCCATGGTCTGTACAAGGGCCAGGGGGGTGCGGGGCAGCCCACAGCTGGTGCGTCCGCGGGCAGTTAGGCCAGACGTAGTCATGCCGTCCAATCAGCAGCTGATTCATACCTGGAGCACCAGATAGGAGTAACCTCCCAGCTCGGCCACGTTCTCCAAGAAAGGGCAGGAAGAGCAGGCAGCAGACAGCCTGTGGGAACAAGGGCCCCAGCAGACGCCACTCTTAGCGAGAGCGAGGAACCCGGCACACGCTTGTCTCAGTGGGAGCGAGGGCCCTGGCACACGTCTGTCCCACGGACCCACGCCGGGGGTCCGTCTACCTTTTCTCTGAACCGCAAACTGACTGCAGCTGACAGAGGGGAAGGCAGGCCTGACACCCAGGAGGGCTGGGGCTCCTTCGGAGGTTAGAAGAGATCACGGGAGGCTCTGGCATGACGGCTCACCCTTCTTTATATTGCTTCACTAATGTAGGGGGGGGCGGGGAAACCTCCAAAAACCGCCGTCGCCGCCTCAGAGGGAATGCTGGACGCATTCAGAGGAGCCCAGCATCACTGATTGTGACACAGAGAGGAATCACACCTCATTTAGAAGGGAGTTCAGTTGTGTCGTGTGCAGGAACACAATTGTTTAGAGGGGTGGACTATTGGGCTCCTGTTAATTTTGTGCCGGTATTATGAGCTCGGAAAATCCTCAGAGCACCGTGACCGTCAGCACAAACTCCCATCATGCCACACATTTAATTCAATATCTTGTTTGCTCAGATCAAAGGGGGGGGGGGGGAATAACGATTGTACTCCCCCCAACTAACCCTGCCCGTCTGTGTCATCACAGAGAGAAGCGTAACTCATGACTGTACGTGTTTATGCGTGATTCAATTACGCAAGCTGAGCACTCAGCAGCTTTCAATTTGACTGCCCCAGGAAGGTTGGCGGTGTGTGTGTGTGTGTGTGTGTGTGTCTGCATGCGTGTGAGGGAGTGGGACCATTTTATTGTGGGGGGGGGGGGGGCGTTTCGATTCTCAGGGAAGGAGAAAAGGACAAGTGGTTAGCTGATTTACCTCTGAAGCCACAGCATGACAAAGAATGGCTTCTGTTCATTTGGAGACTTAACGAAAGCGAGCGCGGGTATGAGGGCCACTCACTGCTAATGTCATTAGATGGCGCAGTAAAGAGCTGTGCATGTGATCAGAGGGGTTTTGGTTTAAATGGAAGGATGCTTTATTTACACAAATTCATTGGAATAATTCTTTTAGCATATCCAATCATTTGCTCCTTTGAGAAACACACCTACAACTCAGGGCCAAGCTTAGAGTCCAAGCACCCCATCACAGTTCGAACTGTTGTCTCCCTTAAGTAAGTTTTATGATTTCAGGAAATGTTTCCAATAAACTTGCAGATTGTTCAAACTGCATTCGTGTAGCAGACAAATAGTGCAATGCTGTAACAGGGTGTCGGGAAACAGTGCTGTAACGCAGGGTGTCGGGAAACCGCGCTGTAACGCAGGGTGTCGGGAAACCGCGCTGTAACGCAGGGTGTCGGGAAACCGCGCTGTAACGCAGGGTGTCGGGAAACCGCGCTGTAACGCAGGGTGTCGGGAAACCTCGCTGTAACGCAGGGTGTCGGGAAACCGCGCTGTAACGCAGGGTGTCGGGAAACCGCGCTGTAACGCAGGGTGTCGGGAAACCGCGCTGTAACGCAGGGTGTCGGGAAACAGTGCTGTAACGCAGGGTGTCGGGAAACCGCGCTGTAACGCAGGGTGTCGGGAAACCGCGCTGTAACGCAGGGTGTCGGGAAACAGTGCTCGAGATTTAGAGGAGGGTAGATCCTTTAAAGTGTGGTTTATTTTAATTGCTTAAATAAAATAAAGTAATTTAAAAAGCATTTTAAAAGTGCAATTGCTGAAGAACTTTATGTTCTTTCTGTAAGTTCAGTGTTTTATTCCTGAAAAAGTTAATTACCCTGAATTGGTGTATTAAAAGCATGGGCCAAGTGATGGATGGATGGATGGATGTCCAAGTCAAACAAACAGATGCACAAATGAGTAGAAACATGACTTGCATCACGCGTGTGATGTGTACACATTCAGACACACACATACATTCACAAGCATCCCATCCCCCCCCCCCCCCCCGCCCCCAACCCATCGCAGCACTGATGGTAACCTCCATGATAATCTGAAGTTACGTCTTCCTAAAAATGCAGAAATGCTGTGAAGCTCGTGCATGGAGCCATGCTCCCTTTGCTGTGATTGGCTGTTCTGGCAGCGTGCTGTGTTTATGCGAGTCCCCGTCTGTGTCCACCCTACACCCTCTCCGGGAGACATCCGTGATGAAGCTCAGTAACAAGGCGGAGTTCCCAGGGACTGAGCACCGCCTGCCGCTTAGCGGATCACATGCACACAGACATGCTCCAGTTTGTGAAAACACTTCCCCTCTACCCTTCCCAGTTCTCTCCTTTTTTAAAAATTAGAGGATTCAATTATACTACTTTGGGATTTAATGGAAAGTTTTAAAAAAATGTGTATACTTGTGTGTACGGCGAGGGCTATATGTGCATTTGTGCATGTGTGTGAGTGTGCATGTGTGTGTGTGTGTGTGTGTGTGTGTGCACTCTATGTGCGTGATTCTCAGGCTCGCCCATGTGACTGCGGCCATGGGTGTGTTGTTGGACCACACCAGCGTACCCGTAATTAGCGAGAGTGACTGAGAGAGCTTGGGAGCTGAAGGTCAGGGGGTGCAACATGACCAGCCTGCCATTCGCCGCCACTGGCTGCCACCCGCCGGCCCGTCGTCATGCATAAATCACAGGCGGCCGCCGCTGTCCGACTGCCCAGAGACGAGTCGCCACGCGCTCATTAAAACCAGGGCCCTGTCTGTCCAGTGCCAGGGCAGTAGCTTCTCAAGGGCAAGGCGTGTAGACATCTGCACCCCCATGGCAGTCACACGGCAGGGAGGAGACCAGCTTTCCTCAGATTGACCAATGAGGGAGGAGGGTGGGAATGTCATGCAAGATGTGAGACACCCCCCCCCCCCGCCCCGCCATCCCCACCATGGATGGGCTCAATAACACAGTCGCTGAAAACAAACCCATCCTTCACGGCCGTCCGTCCACACTGACATGACTGATGACTGACGTATCGGTCACTTTGTCGCTGCACCTGACAGGCGCCCGTGTCCACGGCCGGCTTTCCCCTTCGCACTTTCACTGGCTATTTTTCCGGTTCCCTCTCTCCACAAGAAATGCTCCTCGCCGACTGCGGTGATCTGATTCCGCTGCCACCGTGTGGAGCCGCAATCAGGCTGGGCTTCGTAAATAACCCCAGGATAAGCTCCTGCAATCACCCAAAGTGGGTCTGTGTGCTTTTTTTGCCCTTTTCATGGCATCTGCAGCAAAGAAGGCAGTTTCTAATGACCAAAGGTAGCAGTGCCCAGTGCAGGGGACAGCCCGCATATCGGCAATTTGTTCCTAAACTAGATTTATTAAAAAACTCTCTGGCTTGAACAAAGGGCACTGCACCCCCCCTGTCCAAACAGCATCCCGTTTTGATATGTGCGCATCTGTGGGTCATGCATATATTACATTATGTCCCCATAATGCAATAAAAACCTGTTATTTTGATGTTATATGTCACCCTTTTTTTTCGTCCCCACGGGGAAACTCAATTTTATTAAAATCTGACTGCAATCAAAAAAAATGGGAAAAGTCTTGTATTTTGTTTAGATTCTTATGGATAAGCTTAGGGCCAGGTAGGGGTTAAGGTCATAATTTTTGGGATTAGGGTTTTCCCCCCACAAAGATGTGAATAAAAATGTGTGTGTGTGTGAGTTACTTACCGCAGGACCAGCTCTGACGATCGTCCCAGTGTTCAGAGAGGGTTGCCCTCCTACAACAGCCAGCAGTGGGACAAGCATCAGCTGTGATACATGCATAGCTGTGCACGTACCACAACTGCACAAGACAAAATAAAGACACGCACAGTGTTTACCTACAAATGAAGAGAGAACAACTTGGAGCACATGTACCTTCATAGACATAAATGAAGGCCTTCTCCTATGGCCTGGAGTCTATCCAACAGAGCAAAGGGGCACCGTGGACAGGATGCCAGTCCATCACAGGACACACACCCTTCCGGCAGCTTTGACTAGCCTCACTAAAACGCCGTCGGGCTGTGAGAGAGCCACTTGAGTCAGGGAGATCATGCAAACTCTATACACACACGAAGCAGAGGCAAGATCCACACCCCCAACCGTGAAAGCATGAGGCGACACTGTCACTCACGAGCCGCATCCCCGTACCCCCAAATCCCCGCAGTCTTCTCCCCCCGCCTCCCTGAGTTTTGCCCCATCTGCTCTGTATTAAGCTTCCGTTGTTTGCTGTGTTGGTGTTAGTTACAGACTAATGTTTTGATGGCCTGATGCTTCATGTTTGCTCTGGTATGTTAAAAGTATCACATCTAAATGTATCACACTGCCAGACGCCAATACATATAGAATCCTAGCTGAGATCTCACATCTTCTCTCTGCTCATGTGAGCAGCGCGGCCCCGCGACCCATCGCCCGACGCTGGGCCGCTTCCTCAGTCCACGCACAGAAGCCACACAATGCCGGTCATCAGCCACCCACAGCAGCTAATGGCTACGCTCCACAAACTGTCCTGTGGACGCCAGTGTTTCACAATGGTGACGGTATTGGCCTGTGTTAAAAAGGACTGTCTGCTTAAAAAATTCCAGAATGACAGCTGCACTGCCAAGGTAGATTTTATTCGACTGTTACGTCCAACCCTTTAATTAAAGCCGTGTAATACTTACTGTCCCCCACACCCTGCCCCCCCTCCCCGGGCCCAATCACACATTAAACTGTCGATACCTGAACCTTGGCATGCACAAACTCCATCCAGCTGTTGGACCACTGAAGATTTTCCTTCAGATTCTTGCTTGTTGGAAGCGAGTGTAGCTCTGGGCTGCCATGCTACTCACGCTCATTCCTGGGCATTCATCAGACGCTCAGCCCAACCACACGTATGCCTGGTCCACTAGTCTGCTAAATAAAATAGGGGCAAATGTAAAACACTGATCTCTTGGGGTTTTCAGTTACCATCAAATTTGATAAAGTCATCCTGCAGAAAACTTTAAATTCAAAAGAACTTTTTTCTTCTCGATTCACTGGTTCCCATGCACACAGAATCGTGCAAAAATGCAGATATAAAACCATGTTTTCGGTTTGATGCTGCAAAAAATATATATTGTCTAAAAAAAAGACATGTTATCAAAAACTCCTAAAAATGACAAGCCCTCCCATATCAGCCAAAGCAAACATCAGCCTGGAGAGAATGTAGAAGGGAAACAAAAGCAGAGTGTATAACATATGCTGGGTCAGTCCAAGCAGACTGGAGGACGTTTAAAGTACACGGATGGAGCAGCACACAAACAGGGTGATGCTACAGGAACTCGATGGGCGGAGATTAAGTCAAGCTGCAGCACTGACCTGAAAAGACTTGACTTCTTTAAGATTTAAAATGGACCTGGCTGTGTCAAGCCTCCCTCCCCATTTTTGAAAACGTCCTTACCGATATTCTGGGGGCAAGTGATACCCTGTGAAGGGATACTGACCCCTGAAGGCAGAACCATGTCTCCTACTCATTTCTGTCAGTAAGAGTGCAGGCAAAACAAACGGTGCCAGACCCGGCCCAGTGACCAAAAGGAGGCCTTGCTCAGGTGTGAGAAACGTCACCCAGATTCTTTAGAATGATCACTGCTTTAAATAAATGATGCAGCCGCATGAAATATTCAGCACCAGTCACAGTAACGTTTACTTTCCAGTTCTGTACAATTTTGACACAGCTGTCTGTCACATGACGATCAGACCATGTCCATGCCCTTAAGACGCAGAACCAGAATTTATCACCAGATGCAAAGCAGAATCAAATGACACTTTAGGAAAGACATTAAAAGAGTTTCCGGGAGTGAAATCCAGCAGCTGCAATCCTAACCATCTTTAAGTTAAACGGTGTGATACACCACTTTCTGACTGCCAGGTCACCATCTGTACCTTAAAGGTCCTCTACAGGTTAGAGCAGCCCAGCAGATCTTGTCACATGTCGGGGTCAAATGTGCCCCGCCTCCATTTACCTGCAAAATGTAGGGGTGAAAACGGGAAGAGAAAAAGAGGAAGTAGAAAAGAAAGAGATGTGCTGGAAAAAAAGTGTGTGGTGACAAAGCAGGAATCTCACAGTTAGGTGTCACTGAGCCTCCAGTGCTGCCTGGGATTCTTAATCGGGGCCAGATTTCGGGCAGCCGGCGCTGCCTCCTGCTCCTCTGCCCCTAATCTGCCTTCCTGAGATGAAAGGCACGGCAGAGGCGATTCCCCGCTTATGAATATTTGAGTTCTTTTCTTGTTTACGGAGACGCCTTTGAAGACGGCCCGCTACTCCAGGGTGAACCTTCACCTTTTGCCTAGTGTGAGTTTATTACTATCTCACGATCGTTTCATCACGGCCCCACTGTTCCACGTGACAACCTCTGCCTTCCTCTGAAGTTCATTATAATGGCCCACATCTCCGTCCGCCCGGAAGACACCGGAATATCTCGAGGTCCCCAAGGGGTGTGAGATACATCTAGACATCTTAGGGGAAATTTCAAACTTTCATACATTTAAATCAGTAGCATCCACTTGGGAGTGTATCTGGGTCCACCTTGTCATTGTTCTTGCATTATCAGATAATGCACCTTTTTCAAAGGCTTTTCTGAAGCTGAGGTCATTCTGGCATAGTCACCAGACGTGATGAAGCTGAAGGATCGCTAGAAGACACCACCCAGAGACAGTAGCACGGAAATTTCATTGTCACGTTCCTAGTGGCTTTCATACTGTCACCAGCTGGTTTTTGTGACAAAGATCCACGCACAGCAATGACAGAAAAAAATATTAATAGATGACTTGAAGGACACCCCTGAAGACAACGTGAAATGTGCAAACAAATTGCAATGATATTTCATCATTTGTTTCTGCATTGTCTGTGCTACTGGCCATTCGGCTAGACGGCAGCCGCGGCTTCTGGACGGACGGAGGCCACGTGATTGACTGGATCCTCACAAAGCTGTGTGTGTCGCCGTGAGAAGGAGCCGGCAAGCTGCCAGCACTGGAGCCTGGTGTAGCAGCCCTCTGTGTGGAAGACGGATCATCTGCAGAAGGTCAACATCGATAAAGACACAGATAATGCCACCAGCGTTGATCCGAAGCCATTTTTTATGACACTCTGTGGAAGGAAATGTCCAGAATTATAACTAAACACAGCAAGTTTCTGACCCGTGGAGCCCGGTTTGATGCCACCCTAATGTAGATTTTCTGATTTCACTGACGGGTCTGCATTTTAATGAGAAGCAGCTCCTGGGTCCATCGCACAACCCAGAGAATATGGACCTCAGGCACCAACAGCATTCCAGCCCAGACCCAGGCTTGCAGCCCAATTCACTCCCAGTCAACCTCCCAAAGGGAGCTTCTTCTGGAGGTCTGGGAGCCAACAGAACTCACACACACTGAGTCCAATCTGATGTTTCCTCCTCGGGGCTCACGATAAAAAGAATTTTTAAACACAAAGCGGTTTGAAGGATCATGCATATTTCACAGAGCCAAGAACACACCAAAACTATAAAGCAAAATAATTGGACATTTACTGAAACATAAATTGATTTGGAAAATATATGTCTGTATTACAGTTGCTTTTATCTTGACGTGCATTCAGAAATTCATGCCTTTTTCTCCCCATTTACCATACCCACTGCCTCCTCAATTCCACCTGCAAGCGTTTCACGACAGTTGTTCTCAGCACGGAAAGCACATCTAAGGACATGGAGAGAGGGAAATCTGAAAAGCAGCTTTCAAATGGCGCATCCGTACATGCAAATCACCACATCAGCTATGTGCAGTTTGCTCGCCAGGGGTCCAGAGTCAGGCCTTTATCAGGAATGTGCCAGGAAAATGGAGAAGTGCGGCCCCCAACTCAGCAACCCACTGTGTAACAAAGACACAATCCTGCAGGACATGCCAGGTTTTAAACCCTGATGCTAACGGCTGCAACACCTCCAGAGAGGCCGGATCATACCCGGATCACAGGGAGACAGCTCTGCTTGTCACTCTTCTGAGTCCGTAGCCTCAGTGTCTCCTCATCATGCTCATTCTCCTCTAGGCGGTGGAACGAGCCGTTTGTTCTATTGCATGGCAGGCAGAAATCGCACTGCACTTGGGTCTGAGATCTTGTGTACACACCACTTCCCCGATGCAATCCATAACCTCATTTCCACTTATTATCTACGTTTTAATCTGTGGCTGAGATTGTTTCATATAAACATTTAATTGAGTTAGGTTATATCAGGGCTGCCCAACTTGGTATTCAAGCCCCGTAGGCTTTACAGTTTAATTGACTTCTGAAAAACCAAGTTCCACAGGCGATGCTCCAGCTCCCGGATCAGGGACATCTAGTCTATTATTTATTTGTCAGTACAACGCGTCCATCTTCTTAGGAAATTACGGGGCACTAACCGGATAAAATCAGGACATTCTGATTCTACTGTATTGTTCTACTATTTCTATACAGACTTTTCCAGACTTACTAACTATGCAACTTACGACTACCTGTACCTACGACTGAATTTATTTAAAAAAAATCAAGTACATGTATGTAAGAATAAATTTCCCTGCAGTACTACGCTATCCAATCCGCGTCGCACGCCATACAACAGCTGCCCCGGAAAGGTATAGTACTGTACGGCGGCATAACCTTCCCAGCCCGATATGCATCTCATTCTCACACCTAAAATCAGTGCACTTTTCTATTCTGATGTATGACCTGTCTGCTGGAACAGAACCCAGTCGGAAGTCATGATGGCCACATAAAGTCACTGTGCTTAACGGATGAAGTATAAGATTCATTCTAAAGACATTCTTTTGGTTTGGAAACATGTTCAGTTGCTGCCTAAGTGTATTTTCATGCGAACAGACATGCAGACAGAGGCATTAACATACACTCACCTAAAGGATTATTAGGAACACCTGTTCAATTTCTCATTAATGCAATTATCTAATCAACCAATCACATGGCAGTGGCTTCAATGCATTTAGGGGTGTGGTCCTGGTCAAGACAATCTCCTGAACTCCAAACTGAATGTCAGAATGGGAAAGAAAGGTGATTTAAGCAATTTTGAGCGTGGCATGGTTGTTGGTGCCAGACGGGCCGGTCTGAGTATTTCACAATCTGCTCAGTTACTGGGATTTTCACGCACAACCATTTCTAGGGTTTACAAAGAATGGTGTGCAAAGGGAAAAACATCCAGTATGCGGCAGTCCTGTGGGCGAAAATGCCTTGTTGATGCTAGAGGTCAGAGGAGAATGGGCCGACTGATTCAAGCTGATAGAAGAGCAACTTTGGCTGAAATAACCACTCGTTACAACCGAGGTATGCAGCAAAGCATTTGTGAAGCCTCAACACGCACAACCTTGAGGCGGATGGGCTACAACAGCAGAAGACCCCACCGGGTACCACTCATCTCCACTACAAATAGGAAAAAGAGGCTACAATTTGCACGAGCTCACCAAAATTGGACAGTTGAAGACTGGAAAAATGTTGCCTGGTCTGATGAGTCTCGATTTCTGTTGAGACATTCAAATGGTAGAGTCAGAATTTGGCGTAAACAGAATGAGAACATGGATCCATCATGCCTTGTTACCACTGTGCAGGCTGCTGCTGGTGGTGTAATGGTGTGGGGGATGTTTTCTTGGCACACTTTAGGCCCCTTAGTGCCAATTGGGCATCGTTTAAATGCCACGGCCTACCTGAGCATTGTTTCTGACCATATCCATCCCTTTATGACCACCATGTACCCATCCTCTGATGGCTACTTCCAGCAGGATAATGCACCATGTCACAGAGCTCGAATCATTTCAAACTGGTTTCTTGAACATGACAATGAGTTCACTGTACTACAATGGCCCCAACAGTCACCAGATCTCAACCCAATAGAGCATCTTTGGGATGTGGTGGAACGGGAGCTTCATGCCCTGGATGTGCATCCCACAAATCTCCATCAACTGCAAGATGCTATCCTATCAATATGGGCCAACATTTCTAAAGAATGCTTTCAGCACCTTGTTGAATCAATGCCACGTAGAATTAAGGCAGTTCTGAAGGCGAAAGGGGGTCAAACACCGTATTAGTATGGTGTTCCTAATAATCCTTTAGGTGAGTGTATATTTCCTGTGACTCGTGTACTGGTTTTAATGGCCTCTGAAAACTGGAATAGCAAACTCTGCAGCTGGCAAAGTGTGTGTGTGTGGGTCATGTATATATTACATTGTTGGGAGCAAATGTACCCACAATGTGTTAATGACCTGTTATTTTGACGTTGTGGGGACCATTGAATTTTATAAAAATCCGTAACTCCTGAAAAAATGCCCTAAGTCTTAGGGTTAGGGTTGTCGTAGTTATGACTAGGGTTATGCCCATAGAAATGAATGAAGAGTCCCCATAGTAACAGGAACACATAAACTCTGTGTGTTTAGCTTTTTTACCTCTATACAAATAACGCGCACAGCAAACTTTGCAGCCGACACATACAGAGGTGCTGCAGTGCCCAAGTGCATTAGTGCTGGCTCAGTTGCATCAGAAAATGGAAGACAGACGCAGAATGCAAAGTCCATGGTGAATGGTGTGCAGGCCTCTCTGCCCCTGCTCATGTGCAAACAAAGGGGTGGATATCTTCTACCTGGCCGGCCCTGAGCTCCACCACCCAGCAGTTCATTTAGCTGACGCCGGATTGTCCACATGTTAATTCTGCTTCATTCAGGCTCAGTTTCAGCAGATAACTGCACCAGGGAAACTCTCTCTCTCAGCCTGTCACCCTCTGCACCCCCCATCGACTCTTGCTCTCCTTGTTCACTTGCTTGGCCACTCCATCATTTATTCTCGCTCTCAGTGAAATACAATTTGCTTTATTGGTTTGACAAATTTATACTCATGTTTCCAGGGCATCAATACAAAGACAACAATAAACAAAAGAAATATTCTTTAAATGGAGGAAAAAGTAAAAGAGTCACAAAATACATTTTAGATATATATATATATATATATATATATATATATATATATATATACATACAC
This sequence comes from Paramormyrops kingsleyae, assembly GCF_048594095.1. Classification (NCBI taxonomy): domain Eukaryota; kingdom Metazoa; phylum Chordata; class Actinopteri; order Osteoglossiformes; family Mormyridae; genus Paramormyrops; species Paramormyrops kingsleyae. Next base: position 8,853,281 of record NC_132819.1, on the reverse strand, counting down.
ACACACACACACACACTATGAACTGTTCTTCTGCACAAGGTCATATGGGGACAGGGAGGGGCCCGTTTCTTCGTCGTTTTCGTTGTTCAATTCGCCATTGTGAACACCTTATATTATATGAACAGGAAACAAATTAACCCCTTTGGTTTTCAAGATCTACATTTCTTACCAGTTTCACTTAGCCATCCGACATACTTTTCCCCATTTTACATATTATCCATCACAGACGGCTACACCCTTCCCTGTAGACTCGTATCTATAAGCAGATGACAGCAATGAATACCGTTCACACAGAACATTCAGCTATAAAAAAAGAGAAGATTTCTCCCATGCAGGGTCAAGGCTCAGGCTTTGACAATGTTTCTGCAGCAGACGTACACTGCCCTCTAAAACATGTGAGGTGTTCAGAAACAGGCCCAGAAATACTGCTCGTCTTTTAACAATAATGGAACAGGTCGGTAGTCATATGTGTGTTCACAGTCACAGTGACCTCACAGAGCTATCAGGAATGTGGGGTAGCACTGGCCACAGTGGTCCGGGCCTGATTATAGAGTTTTATAATTCCATATGACGAATGTGATGAATGACCTGTTATGAACTCCATCTTCACACATTTCAGATTAAGGCTTGAATAGAATGCTACCCAGATGGTTTTGTTTACGACTGATGGACGATATGAAAGAGGGGAGGTCAGAACCCCTGGACATTTCAGAGAGGTAGAGTACAGACCGCATATTCATCCAGGTACAATCCTTAACAACAGAAAGGTTTTCAAAAAAAAAATGTAAAGAAAATCTTGATTTTCACTGAAACTGGTCATTATTCTCATTTTTTTTGGTTCTCGCATCTGCATAAAATATTTTCAGGTACTTCATGTGTAAATGACTTTAAAACACTGACACACAAGCATATCGATGCCCTCAAAATGTATATAATTAAAGTCATTTTGACAAATGCACCAATTACTGTTACATCCCCCCCAGCATTCCCACTGCTTCCCCCAAAGTTTCTGGGATTAATTATAATAAAAAGTACCAAGAAAAGCAAGCCCGTCACCAGAAAAAGAAAACATTCTGCTCTTTCTGTCTTTTTATAAATTGTGTGTGTTTAGTATAATCAGAAAATGCCTTTTGAAGAGAAATCAGACACAATGTTCGTCAAATAAATGGTTATTCTGTAAACCTTAAAAAAAGCCAAATTTCTAATGATATTTGGCTCAATGTCTTAGAGGCAGTTTAGGGACTTTTGCCTTTTTTCTGAGAATCCCACGATTTGTGGATTACTTCAAAGTCTGCAGAGGTGCATCCACGCCCAGACCGACAGCGAGACAACAAATGCTAGATCTGGGCTTACTGCAGATTTAGGCTTTCTGCGGTTCGGGGCCTAGATGTTGCAGTGCTTCAGACAATCTTCAGAAGTCTGTCCAGCTGCTCATTAGGCCACGTTCAGTACCTGCTTGATCATTCAGGGCCGTGACAATCCAGGAACAAATGACACGCGAGGCCTGAGATGCAACATGGACGTTTCACACATGACACCACATTCCATCACAGGACCACTGACATGAACACATGCAAATGCAAATCAGAATCTAAAGTGAAACTGTGAGGCAGGAACACTACAGGCTGGATGATTATTCCAAAGCCGACTTTAAAACCCGAGAATCATCTTAATAGTAATGCTCTTTTTCCATTTTCAGCCACTTCCTTTTTATCTCACATATCTGTCTTTCCCTCTTTTCCTGAACCTCTGAGCAGATGGGTACATTTATTGTATTCATTATGCTTACTGTTTGCGTGCATGTGTGTGTAGGAGATCCTAGGAAAAAAAAGAAAGGCAGAGCAGAAGAGAAAGAAAGAGCAGAAAGGCAATGAGGTAAGCAGAGGAGACAAGACAGGGACTGCATCAGTCTCCATCAGTCCTGAGCAACCACATCTGACCCCCTGCAGGCTAGCGGGATGGGCAGGAGGACAAGAGACTTTGGGAGGCAAGAGGAGGCACCTCGGGACACCCAGATGCTGCTGGGAGAACTGGTGAAGGTCACTTGGGGTCAGATACTTGGGGTCAGATACATGGGGTCACGTGACACAGCTGCACAGCCTCAGAGCAGCTCCATGGAAGCATTTTACGTTTGCAGCACTGCAGGATGCTTAGATCTTGTAAGACGGTTAAGAACGACATGGGCGAGGGCAGGAGCAAGAAAACGACAGGTAACTGGGCAAATCAGAGTTAAGCAGGCATCTCTGGGAGCGCGATGAAGCAGGCCGTGGGAGAGTCGCACCCCAACTGAGCAGGCACTTTTAATTTCCAATTTACCCACAGAAATTAGATCAGAGAAGAAATGCACCTTGGCAGAGCCTGTAATGGCTTTGGGGAAGAGAAAAACTCAGCAAATGTCTTTACTGAAACTACAGGACCTGACAAAAGCAAGACTCACACCTTAATAGACAGCAGGCACCTGCAGGCCAGGAACGCACTCACTGAACCCGAAGCCAACAAGCACAACCTCAAACACACAGGTGACCTCCTTTCATAGCTGCAAGACTTTACCACTGACTTGCTTGTTTGTGCGATTAATAATTCCTAACATTGCAACACCCTCCCCCAATAGGATTTAGGTTTTGCTTTGCTCAAGGAGGAGGTTATAACCTTAATTATCATAATTAATTAACTTAATAAGGAACAGCCATCAATCGTTGCCTGCCTTTAACTGTAAGGCAATGCTTGGCTGAACCATACTGCATTACTGCCAACAGTTAGAAGCATATAGTCAACAAGCGAATGTCTGAAGGTCTCAGAGGGTAAACCCGAAACAGGCGCAGGGACTGGGCAAGAGCAAGGTCAAAGCAGCACAGGACAGAGCAGGCAGAGAAGGCGGGGTGTGCAGATCCATGAACAGGAACTAAGATAGACACAGGTGAAGGGTGTAGGCCACAGCAAGGAGATGTAACAGAGTTGCATAAGGATTACTTTTCGCTGCTGCTGACTTAAACAATGATGAAAGGAAGATAACAGCGGAACAAAATGGCCCTGTCCTCTAGCGAGCAAGTAGAATCCTAGCAAAAACAGCAACACATGCTTGCAATCTTTCGCCCATCAGAACCGTATGCAGAGCCTTCTGATTCAACAGCACAAACGGACGCACACACAAACATTCCCTCCAACATTGTGGTTCTTCTGTAAGGAGCACACGTATACCCGTACTACATATAGACACAAAAAACACCTCTTCTCATCTATGACATGTTCACGTATGCGGCAATCTGTCTTTTGCGTGCATCACCTACGTATGCATTACGTGTGGCTCTATAAATATGTGTCATGCATGAACATGGACATCTGTGCCTGTCCCACCACAAACAAACACACGCTGGCTCAAGCCTCACGAAAGCCAGTGCTACTTAACAGCACAGAAAATCTGTGGCCTGGATTTGTAAGGTGAACCTCATGACACTACATTTATTATTACCCAGAGAAAAGAAACGGAATGAGGAAAGAAGAAGAAAGCTTAAAAAATCCAGAAACAAAACTGAAAACAGTGGCAAAAAAAAGAAATTTTGTTGTAGCTGGTAAAAATAAACTGCTAAACAGGAGAGAAGCAGTTTCTGGTCCTATTACCAAAACAAAAATAAAAAACTGCTCTATATATAATGTGTTCTGGGAAACAGGACAGGAAAAACACGCATTTTTGACAAGGATGGCGTATAACACTAGTGAGTTACCTCCGTCTGTACTGGCACAGATGCCCCTCGCTAATTTAAAGAGCAGGACAAGACACTGTGCCTTGTTATGTAAAATTGTACAGGGCATGTTCAGCCAAATAAAAACAGTGTGTGCTGATGGCGGACATACACAGACTGGGGTGTCCGACAAAACGGCAAGGGGGAGGGGGGGGCTGAAGGATGTTTAAAGGGTGCACAGACAGGGAACAGGAAGCATGGTGACAGTGCTGTTAACATTACACTTAATTAATATTCGTGCAAGGTCACCTATAAAACCATGTAATCGTGAGAGACATTCTAATGCAGTCTGTCATAGGCAGCTCCAGGAGGTGGGGCTGGGAGGGAGGTGGCAGTGCTGGGGAAGGAGGAGACGGGGCTATGGAGGATGGAAGCAGAACAGGGAGGGAGGAGGTGGGACAAGGGAAGGTTGGAGGCGGGGCCAGGGAAAGTGGTGGGGGGGCTGGGAAGGTGGAGGCGGGGCCTGGGAGGGAGGAGGGGGGTTGGGAAGGTGGAGGCAGAACAGGGAGGGAGGAGGTGGGACAAGGGAAGGTGGAGGCGGGGCCAGGGAAAGTGGTGGGGGGGCTGGGAAGGTGGAGGCGGGGCCAGGGAGGGAGGAGGGGGGCTGGGAAGGTGGAGGCGGGGCCAGGGAGGGAGGAGGTGGGAACAAATCTGCAAACCATGAATAATCAATGTGGGGGATCTCAGTGGGACACGGAGTTGAAGGGCCACAGCATGTTAGCAATGGGTTGGGGGGAGGGGGGTCTTTCCCTAACCTCCATAACCCTTCCCTCACAGCATCCTCAATCCCGGCATTTCAGCTTCCAGGGTACGGCAGAGCCGGGTCATTTTCCGGGAGCATCTCACAGATGGATTTTAAAGACACCTGCTGAGCCCCTTACCTTCACCCATGAGAGTAAAACAGAGCAACGGAGCCCCCAGTCAGACATCCACAGATCAGGTGAGAGCAACCAGAAGCGTATGCTTCTCTCTGCTGACAATATTAGCGCTGAAGGATAGGCCTTTCACAAGTACTACCCAGGGACCTGCAAAGGCCCAATTATGTCCCCATTACATAAGATAATCTGTCCAATAAATGCAATAGATCCCATATAATTAAATAGTTCCAATTACAATTAAATTAGTTTCCGTTCAGAATGCAAAGAGAAAACACATTTTTCATTATAAGGAATAAGGATTAACACCTTGTCGTCATCCGCCCCCCCCCCCCCACACACACACCCGCCCACAGGTACAAGTAGCTGCTGCTTGTCCAAAAAGTGGTACATCAAGTTCAAGTGTCTGCAGCCCCCCTCCCCAAGCAGCAGTGCCTGATGGCCGCTGTAACAGAGGCACGTCTAATTAAAAGGTGCTTTTACAGCCCCCAGATGCCTTTTTAATTTCAGCTCCTTGAACACAGCTATCATCCTCCCCCCAACCTATGACGGATAATGGGTCGCAAATCCACAAGCAGAGCCGCGCAGGGCAGCGTCAGTGCAGCAGTGCCTTGGCCTTCAGCAGGCCAGGCCTGACAGATGCAGGGGGGGTGGGGTTTCTCGGTTTCAGCCTGGAACTTTTAAAATAATGACTGGTGTTTTTATGAGGGTGAGGCCCCCTCTTTGGGGCACAGAAAGAGAAAGAGAGGATAAGAAAGAAGAAGACAGTGTTCTCTGCCAGGGCTGCGAGGAGAATGAGAATGCAGGCTGTCAGGGCAGCGTGGGGATGAAAAATCAGGAGGAGGAAGAGGAGGGCTGGGAAATTAAGTGGCAGCAGAGTCTCACCGCGTGCGAGTTATCGTTGATGAGTTAAGCCTGTGTGGTCTCACTGCGCTCCATCTCTCACTTTTCAAGCTGACACCCCCAGCTCTCCAGCACGTAGATGCCGCAGACGGCTGCTCTGAAATATCCACCTTCCTGTGGTTTGCGCTCAGCTACTTCTCTTCTTTCTCTCTCTCTCAATTCGACCCAGGTTGCCGTTCAGTTTCTCTGCTCATCAAACGTGAAAAGAGGCGGCATTTCCCCTGCGAGGCAGGGCTGGGACTGGGTCTGGGTCGGGGTCTGGGGTGCAGGGGGTCAGCTACTGTGCAGTTTCCACCAACACGGAGAAGACTTTTCGCCAGGTCAATGAGTGTAAGTATGGAGCCGACATGGAGTGGATGAGGATAGCTAAAGCGGTTTAACACTTCTCGAGAGGAGCACACACACTCACACACTGGCACACACACAGATCTATACAGACTGATACACACACATACACACACACACACACACACACACACACACACAAAAACACAAACAGACACACACACAGGTAGCTATGCACTGACAACACACACACAGACAAGACAGCCCAAGAAAAATGGCCACACACATTTGACCTAATATACATAAACATAGACACAAAATTTTGAGATTTCATAAAAAACCAATAATAAGCAAGCACACACCACACTCCTGCAGACCAGTGGGTACCATGGTGGCCCCATACCTGCAAGATGGCGGCCAGATCCTCACACATTTCCCCCTCCTCTGTGAGAGCTTCAGCCAGGCTAATTCCATCCTGCATGTCCCCTGCTCAGCACCCCGTGATTCCTCATGCGGACTCTCCACTCACTGCATCCATGCACCGGACATGTTCACGAGAAATGGAGGGGAAACCAGATACACGCCCTCAACACGGATTACACATGGACCGCACACGTACGCATTCATAAGCAGGCCATCTGCGACAATTACGCACGGCAGGGATCACCGAGTCTCACAGGTGTGCGCATGCACACACACACACACATACACACACACACACACACACACACACACACACACAGGCACTAACCGGGAGACAGGCGCCTGCTCACTCGCTGGTGCGGCACATCAGAGGCGCACGGGCACAGGGGACCAGTGCCGAGATCCGGCGCTCCCACACGCAGCCGGAACACGCCGTCGGCCCGGGGCGCGAGGGGAGGAACGGCAGCCGGATGTGCCGGCTGGGGAGAGGCTGTCTCCCCGCCTTCCCTAGTCAAGCGGCAGCCAAAACAGAACTCTCTGCAGGCCAAAACAGATCTGAACACTGGCCCAAAAGTGAGAGGGGGGGCTCACAGGAAAGATGAGCGCCTGGGTCCCCCCCCAGACCCCTCACTCCAGACTGCCAGTCCACAGTGCACAAGGACACGGGCGTGTTCTTCCAGCCGTGCCGTGACCCGTCGCATTACGCTGTCACCTGCAACAATACAGCGTGACAGCTAAATGGCCGCATGGCATGGCACTTGCCCGACAGCCTGTCACCACGCCGGCCGAAGCCCCCCGGTAGAAGATGCTCCTATTCCCCACTGCTCAGCCCCGCTTGTGCAGGATTCTCTTCCTGTTCTCAGAATAAACAGCACGAGGCTGTAGAATCAGAATCGCAGCCCCCCCCCGGTCCTCCCGATCCTTCAAGCTCCTCCTCTTTGTCATTTTCTTGCCACAAACGCCACTACAGGTCATGTGACCTCCGAGGCCTATCGGCATGTTTTGAGCAACGGCAATCATCTTCTCCCATTGACGGACATCTGTCGGTGGTTGTCACAGCACCGGCGATTACATTAGAAGGGTATCTGTGTGTGCTTGCATTGAGGAGGTGGAGGAAGTTGTTTTTTTTAAGCTCCGTGACCTGACAATTTTGAGACAGTGGCCCTCCCCTGAGGCCCCAAGCAGCTCTTTTTTGGGAAGGAGCAGCTACCTTTATAGGCAGGGGGTGTATTTTGCGCCTACAAGTGAATCATTTGTAGGTGCTGAGTGTTTTTCTACTGTGAGGCTAATCGCGGCAGGTGGCACAGAAGGCTGGCAGATAAAGTCCCTGGAGGCGTCCGGTGTCGTACGCTCGCGAAAGGCACTTAACAGTAATTCCCCCCGAGAAACATCCATCAGTATAAATGGATATATAATGAGTAAAATTATCACGTATAAAAGTGTCAAGTAAGCAGCAAAGAAATAATAATAATATGAAAGATGAGCTATAGCTGGCCTGCAGGCTTCCCACAAAGCACAGTATGGTCCTGCTGCCAGGCTCCACAGCGCCACACCTGACAGCAAAGAAGCATGACAGCCTTCGATCGGCTCCAAAAAAGCAACCATGAAGAACACAGCCCACCTTTCACAAGGCCGTTTTCACATCATATTCCATTATTGATTAAACGCTGTGCTACAGTACAGTCAACAAGACATATAGAAAGTGTTCTGTACAATAAAACAATACAATATTGTACAACTGAAGTAATATAGCCTTAAGTATACATGCCTGATAATTTACCATGGGCTCTACAGAGATCGGCCCAGTGGGATCTACAGTTGACAGTCTGAAAAGTGTTTTGTGCTTACGGACTTCAGCTCGGAATGCTGTGTGCCTCTGTAGCCAGCTATATAAGCTGTTAATTAAAAATCCAATACTTTCAGTGAAGTCAATCTAGGGAATAGGCTATGGCTTGTCAGGGCGTGTGAGGCTGTGGGGGGGTGGGTCCACCATCCATCTTGGCTGGGAAAGTCAGGTGACCACATTTACCAGTGATTAAGTTTTCCTGTCATCTTTCCTAGTATAACACTAACTTTGTGTGTTTTTCATTGTCTCTTGAAACCTGGGCCAAAATCCTAACACCAGTCCGAGACCCATAAATAGCAGAGTCCATCTTTTGATTTCTTTTGTCGCCGTCTCACATGCCAGCATTGAGTTTGGCTCCCTGCTGAATGGCAGCACTATTTTTGGTGTCTTATTGTTCTGTTATGGATGTCCTGTCCCTACCTGACCCCAATTACCCCAGAAAAGTGAAACAAGAACCATTCAGAGCCCAGGCCTCATGTCAGTCTTCATGTTGAGCTTAAATAATGCAGTTGACCAGTCAGTAAATGTACCTTTTATTCCACAAAGCAAAAGGTAGGCAGGACATCAATCATGAGACTGTCTCTCTTCTATCTGTCCCTCCTCTTACCACCCAAACAAAAATCCAAGTACCCAAATATGAACCGTACTGACAGGACGTTGGCCGAGTGATGTGTGAACAACCACCTTGTTAACAACTAAACGGTGAGAAAGACAAGCCTAACGACCACCAAGTTAAACAGGTCCACAGCTAAACAGATTAATGCAGTCGGATTTGGCCTTGATCTTGATCGGCCCAACGGGGTAAAAACAGATATTGGGGGGGCTGATACGGCAGCAGAATGAGGTGGAGCTCAGGGTGCAGCTCTGCCTTTGAGATCCGCAAGATCAGTCGTTCCTGCTATCTGTCATTCACTCCATTCCATGCCAACATGGGCTTGGAAACGTTACCAGTGATGCCAGTGATTTTTCCAGGTTTACTGCCTCACTGAGATTTTCTATTAATATCTTAAGCTAACCTACATTTACTATATTTGGAAAAGCTTTTATCCAAAGCAACGTGCATTATTTTGAGATGGCGGGGTCAGCCAGCCCCCGGAGCAAACGGGGTTAAGGACCCACTGCCAAAATCAACTCCACATTTTTCATACTTTACATTGGTAAAAATAGACGTAAAATGTTTCTGTTGAATGGCCATAAATTAGCTGTTCATTGGGTAGCCCTTGTGGTCTGACATTCCATTAAGAATACAGAATCCTCAGAATGACTTTGGGGCTGGTTCATCACCATGTGGGAAAGCCGCTGACAGTGTGGCTGTGAGCGACTGACAAACTCCTCTGTGGACAGTCACTTCGCAGCAGGGGTGACCTGCTCTCTCTCATCTCTATTATCTCTCAGGGCTCCTATCTGGAAGGAAGAGTACAGCTTGGCTTCAGCTCAGCCCTCAACCAAGGCAGTGTCCCTTGGGAAGCTGGAGATAATTGACTGAGTATTAATTAATTTTGCTGCATCGGGGGAGCGGCATGGGTGGGCAGACGAGGTTGACGGGCTGCCACAGGTGCCTCTCAGACTAATGAGAGGCAGCCGACTCCGACCCAGCCCAGCCCGGCCCGCCCTACTCCGCCAGTGGTGTCCTCTTTGACATTGGAGCTGGAATATCGAGTGACAAGACTAAAGCTATTGCCTGAGGCTTATGCTCCCCGGTTATGCTGAGCACGCTCTCAGACAACTACCTCAGGGCCTGGCATAGCTGACAACTAACTTAGCGTTAATGGAGTGAGCAGATACTTTGCGTTGATTCAAGGTAGCAGTTCCCCCTCAAGGTAAGTGCATCTAGCGGTTTCCTCAGGCCAGAAGCAGGTGGTGAGTGCAGCAGTTCACCAAAGCCCTTATATCTCCTAGCATGGAGATATGATGACAAAATGATACTCATGCCTTCAGCACCTTGCGTGAGATGTGGAGTCAGAAATTAACATTTTTGACAATAAAGCTTTGTCATGCTCCTTTAATACCTGTAATAAAGAGAAAAAGGGGATCTGACAGCCAAACCCCAAGCTGAGATGATTCCTGGTCTGGTGCAGCCCTTGACACTTATACCTTGTTCTTGTGAACATGCTGTACACCTGTTCATAAGTTTGTCTTTAGCTGATCAGGCTTATGAAAGGACACCTCAGTCTTCAGAATGTCTCTATCACTGCAACAGATCTCTATAGAACCCAGTAAGGCAAGCACTTCAGTTCAGATGATTGCAAAAAATAAATGAAAAAATTATGAACTGATACACTGCTCATTAGTATTTAATCACGACAACATCGAGGTCATTAGTGATGGTTTAGAAAACATTTGTCAGATTTTGCTCATGCATTATGTAGCAGTCTAATTAACAGTCACACATGCTTCCACATTATTCTTGTGCTTGCAAGTGAGGAGGAGGGGTGACAGTGCGTTTTGGAGTCTGCCGATGACCTTCGCAAACCTAAGATCCTTGGAGGAAAATCAAAACCAAACAAGCAGCAGTATTTTTAGAGGTGGCGGAGCGAGCCCAAGTGAGGCATTTGCAGAATGCCAGCGTGAATGCTCAAACTTGGCCTATGGTGACGTTCCAATGTATTTTTAAAAATGTGCTTAATCCTTTGCGAATTCCAATGGCCCTTCATGCGAGTGACTGAAACAAGAAAATGAGCCCCATAAACCAGGCTAACAGTGCCAATACCGACAGGCATTGGAGCTGTTTTGCGGCTGGATAATATGACAGCATGGTTTTGTGTTGAGTGACTGGCTCAACAAAAACTATTATGGGGAACAAAACCACACGGAGTGCCGCACTATTGGTGGGACAGTCAATATACGTTTTGTCGATCCAAGTTAAAATACACATCATGCAACATCAGTTATTAATGCTTCTATATATCTACCAGTTCCTCTTGGGTTATCCAGTACAGGGCGGCAGTGAGCCCTGGGCCCTTCCCAGGATAGACTCGCATGCCGTCCTTGGTTTATCAGACGGTACAAACATACACTACAAGCAATTCAGACACCACTTTACTGCATTTTTTTGGATTGCTACACAAAAGGAGGAAATCCACACAAACACAAGGAGCACATGCACAACCCACAGAGGCAGTACAAGAGCTAGAACCACCAACCAAGAAGCTGTTGCCCTAAACATCTAGATTACTTCATGTATTTGACACTTTGTGTCATTCTGATACTACTGTTCTGTTACATTTCTGGCAACAGATTACACACAGTTTTTAGTTTTGTTCTTCTGAGTAGGTAAATGATTTATATAGTGCTTTGGAACATATGACTAAAGATAAAGTCTTTCCTCTCATGTTAGCAGAGTAAGGCATCTCCGGGGTCATCATTAAGCAATTAGTTTTGCTTCAGTGCTTGCTCATTAGGTCAAAGGATTTCTGTAATCCCTCTGTCTGCCCAGCTCTCACCCAGATCTTACCAGTAATCTCACTCACACATCTCTGCCTCTTCCTGCGCAGAACAGCCAGGACGAGATAATGAGATATGCTCACTCTGCTGCTCTCATTTCCTTTCGCTCTCCTATACACACGCACTCACACAAGAAGGTGATACTTTCTGTTACATCACCGGCCAATAAAGACCTCATTTCACATACACACACACACACATCACAGTCAAGTAGATCATAGATGGATATCAAAAACCTATAGCCATACAAATGCGTGTTCATCTGCCCTGCTATCTCTCTCTCTCTCCAAATTCTGACTCATTTCATTTCTCCAGAAACACAGACTTGTTGATACCTTGCATAAGACTCCTAACAAGCTGATTTTTAGGGTGGTAATCAGTGAAAAGTATTGTTCAACACAAAACACTTGACTCATTAAGACGACTGGATTACGTGTAATTAGAACATAATCACCATCTGAGATAACCCACCCTCAGCAGGTACTGACATGAAGCTCATTAGCATTGATGTCAAGCTTGGGAGAGGGGCAGATCAAAGGAGATGTAATGGAGGGCAGTTTAACTTCACGAAGCCTGATAATTGTAGGTTGGTCTTCCGCAGACTCTATTAAGATGGGACAGCCCTGCATTCAATTAATTGCAACTTCAAGGAATAAGAAAAGCAGATAAAAACCAACTCTTTTGATTTTCCATCAGAGATTTGAGAGGCACCTCTCACAGAAGCAGCGCGATGCCGTCGTGCAGCTAAGCGATTAAAGAGGATCATCAACAAACACCTAACACACACCACCTGAATTATCACAAACAGGAAAACAACAGGATGAGGCAGAATCAGACCATCACACACATTGCTTTGTGGCTTGGTTTATGATCTCATGCACTTTCAAAGGGACAAACTCAATCTTCAGTCCATCTGGTGCAGATTAACTTCATCCTACTCCCCAGCTAGCTGATGAGGTGTGGTGAGTCATTTTGAGAAGCTTTTTTATTTTAAATTGAAATGCAAGGCTTCAAAAGGTGGGAAAGAGGAAAAGAAAAGCCATTAGCTAGCTGATCAGCTTCTGAGTGGTACAGACCCATCGGCAGAACCCCAGGACGCTGATGTGAGATAATCTGATGATTGTCAACAAATGCAGGCATTCAAAACATAACAGTGCCACCTGGGATTTATCAGTGGTGAATAACACTTGCTGAAAATAAAGTGAGCATACTTAATACAAAAGAAGTGTGTTGATGAGGCATAACAGGATTCTGTAAGTGGTATAAAAGCAGAGATTTGCTGGGTGAGGTACAGTATGGTACGGTAACAAGAGCATTAGGAAAACATTATTATATAAAGGCCTGAGGGCCTCAAAGAAGTTGATTTTCGCTCTTCTCTGTATTTGTTCGCTGCAGAATAACCCTCAGCAGGCTAATGTTCACACAAATGCCCTGGTAGGCATTAGGACCAAATATGTCAGCACTTTTGTAAATTGTTTGATTTTAGAAGTCAGAAAAGTAACCTTCCTCAAGTACTAGGATGAATAATTTAAGCAACTCTTTTCAGAATGATAGTTTAAGTATTTATCTTCTGATGTTGTGAAGGCCACAGGTTGGGAATTTTGTAGAAAAGTTCAAGTAATTCACTTATTTCACAATAACTCATCTGTCCATCCATCTTCAATGACGGCTCATCCAGTACAGGGTAAAGGTAAATCCGCAACCCTCCTAAGGACAAGGCGCTTTAGAGGATCTCTCTGGATCATTTTTAGGATAAGCAATGTGAGAGGAAACCAGTAGCAGCAGAAAAGTCACATCGCCACCCAGAGGCCGGGGGGTGTTAGCCCATACTGTTAGCCAATAAGCCACCACACCACCTCACTCATTAGTCCAGTCAGTTTTAGCTGCCCTTAATTGTTAATTAAAAGAATTACATTTGCATTGATGCCTGGAATGTGGCCAGTTCTCTCGCTGACATCACTGATCACAAGCAGCCGAAATTCCCCGATTCTCTCTCGCTCACTACTCATGTGTCTGACATTTGGCTTACACCTCCACCTCATGACATACTGATCTCTTCTTCCCTCTCTCAATTTCTGGCTCTCCCTGTCTGACTCTCATGATTTGGAAGAAGAAAATGAACAGAAGGTAGGGAGGCAGAGGAAGGGGAAGGAGGAGCTGACCTAAACCCAGCAAGGGACCAAGGGGGCAGGAGTTCCAGCTCTATTCCCTGCTGAGACCTGACAGTGATGGAGGCTGGCCACCGTGAGCTGGAGGAAGCTTCCAGGTCAGTATCCCCCTGCTGGCCAGGGGGAGAAACGCAGCAGCAGGACAGATGAAACTCGGTCATGGTGGCCGTCAGCTGGGGGCCCTCATCAGCAGAAGACATTTCCCCTTTTCAGTAAAAATCAATCTCCATATGGTTTCTCATCTCAGCAGAAGGGCCATGGCAATCAATGCCGGAGGGAATATCAGAGATGGAATTGAAATTCAGCAAAAGAGCCCCCAGCACTCCCTGATCAATGTACAAACACTGGAGACTAGTTAACACATTAATTGATTGCTCAAAAGATTCATGATGAAGAGCAGCGACCAAGAGCATCCTGCTTTACCAAGGAATCATCTCCGGGGTCTCGGGCTGCGATGCAGACATCCAGGGACCTCAAAGACCTAGGCAAAACCCTGCTGATGCACCTTTGAGAAAGTACTTTGGGCAACAGCAACAATAAACAAAATTATATATAAGCATAACCTTGCCCTAAATCAGCACCAGGATGTATCTTTCATGAGCGAGAGGTTATTTACATTTTTCAGAGATTTTTTTTTATTGATATTCTAATAAATCCTCCTGATTGCAAAAGAGACCTAATAGTCACAGGTGAGCCTATCCAGATTAGGAAGGGGTTATCTTAGATTGCAGTACATGTAGTTTGATTTCAGGAAGATTTATATTCCAATTTAAAATTCAGATCTGTTTAATCAAATATTATCATATATATTAGTATTAAAGAGTGCTCATCTAAACAGTGCTTATAAATTACTGTGGCAAAACTGAAGCTAAATTGTTAAAATACTTTCTTATCGTAATAACTACTGTAATAATCACTACTGTTTTAATAAAGCATGTATTTCACAGTTCCTGTTTGTTTAAACTCCATGGCCGATCATTGTTGTGTTATGCTTACAGGCATTCGTTTTTTTTTACAGGACCAGGCTTTTCAGCTAAAATGATCTGCGATATAGGTACACCGCACAGGAAGGCTACGCCGAAATGGATCATCGACTTCATTTTTATATTTTCTGTCCCATAAGGCTTATAAATGAATAATCTTTATATATATACATATATATACACACAGTATATATATATATATATATATATATATATATATATATATATATATATATATATATATATAAAAAAAATAATTGAAAATCCCAGCAAGGCCATAGACTCAACCCTGTACTGGATGAGTGGTTATGATGGATGGATGGATGGATGGATGGATGCAACTTTGATTCTTACTAATTTTATACCATTTTGTTTTGGATAGTGTGTGACAAACATGCTCACCATAGAGCCACCAGGGAGTGAATATTCCTTTCCTAATGCATCCTTTGGCAGAACCATCTCATGTAATTCACAGCAACAGTGTCCAATGTGTGCATATCATTCTCGAAAGATTTACTCCACGGCCACCTTCTAGAATACCGCAACCCTCCAGCGTGTGGTACTTAACACACCTCACTGTGCTGTGTGGACACCATGGTGGAGGGGCACTCCTGCTGACACACGGTGTCGGCTCTATGCTCAGACTCGCGTGGGTTTACTCCCTAGCACAACCAGAGCACTGCTAATGAATGTAGTCCAGGCCCCAAATTGCACACACAGTTGGCTCTAATTGTTTGGCTGGTTCTTAATATGTAAATGGAGGCACCCCAGTTAGGTACCATCATGTTTTCATTAAGATGGTGGAAAACAACGAGCCACTGGGAGAAGTCGAAGGAACATCGCCAGGGACGATAATGCCTCACCCTGGGGAGCGCTTGTTTGGAAATAATTATACCTTGCAGCTGGCGAAAGGGGAGAGACACGCAGAAACTCAGCAGCTGCACAGATTGCCGTCAGGCACACAGCTGCTGCAATGCATCCCACCTTCCTGGGCACCTCTACCCCACTGGTGGAGATTTGCCACAGATCAGCGGGCACGACTGTGGCACTCGCTGAAATTTGAGGAGCCTCGTGGAGCGACTGCACTGCTTGCCTAAATTCATTGTATCCTATTGGCCCCTACTGCCATTCTTGCTAAAATTTGCTTTGTTGAGCTGAATCCCCTATCCGAAAGGAAACAGGTATTGGCGGTGATTATGCATGCGGCAGTGCGGCACATCCAGGTGGACCAACCAGTACCATTTCCAGCAACATTTCAGTTTAAGATCAGCATCTTAACAGTTAATAAACTGTTACTAATCATTTGATAATATATTACTAAATACAAAGATTCACATACAATTAAATTTAGAAATGTACTACAAAGATATATTACTCCAGTCTCACAAAGTATTTACCAAAGAGCTTTTAACTTCCCAATAATAACTAATTTCTGAGTATGCTTACTAAACCATTGTTTTATATTTGCAGGTGATTTACAAGCTCATTTGCAAAGACCAGGAGAAAAGTACAATTGTGACACATTTCTAAATTTGTTTGTGAATAAACCTCTCTATTAATACATTATGAAATGTTTATTAATAGCTCAGGAGCAGACCTTAAACTACAGTGTAACCCAATTTCTGGCTCCCTTTCTCCACCCCTGTGCATAAACAAATGTTTGTTTTATATCTCTGGCCCCAGGTTTTATTACCATTACTATTTAATTGCTTAGCAGCCCAAATAAGTATTTTCCCCTAGGTTCTTGTGGTAATTTTTCAACAATTGCAGCTGAATGTAATATTTTAATGGCCATAATTTAGTGGGCAGACCTCATTTTGAGATCCACAGACCATAACCATTCTACATCGCATTGCTTTAGATCTGGCACAGGACAGTCACCAAATGGCCAATGAACACAGATAGATTTAATCGTTTCAGTTCTTGCAAATATTCCTGACCGAGATTCTCACTTCCATAGTAGACTGACATTCTGTTTTCTTTACCTCTTCTTAGTCTCTTGTTCTATACCAGGGGTGGCAAACTCGATCCACGGAGAGCCGCCATGGGTGCGGGTTTTTGGTATGACCTCTCAATCATCCAATAACAGTGGGTCCCCAGGACTGGAGCTGAGAACCACTGCTTTACTATTGGCTGATTGAGAGGTCATCCCAAAGACCCGCACCCACAGCGGAACTCCATGGATCAGGTTTGCCACCCCTGTTCTATACTCTTTTAAAAAGACCTCTTCTCTTTATTCCCTGCACTGAAAAAGCACAGCAGTTAATCAAATATCTGTGTATTTTTTGATTCGAGTAGTTTTGCTTTCTTCAATAAATGTGGTGCCTGAAGTGGAGAGTTAATGAGAAGCTGCATTGAATTTAACGACAGAATCTCCCAAAGGATGCTTACATTCTTTCACAACAGTGGAATTCCGTGAATGTCTACTGCAAAACAAATCACATTATCTACAAAAGTCAAAATTAAAATCAGTAACGGCATCCCCCACTGGGAAGTAGGCATACATCAGTAGAGATGGTGAGGAGCTGTACTTCAGTACAGCCATGTTATTGGTAGGTGGGCTCTCCTCTGAAGTTCACCACTTTGAAAGGCGCAATAGATGAGTTTGTGCTTACTTCATCACAGCTGTTTCACTGGAGGAGATGTTATGTGCCAAACAGCTTAAAACTATGCAACTGGGGTGCCAAACTCATCTGGGACCGTGTGATTGGATGATAGGTTTGGGAACAGAAATCCCAAAAAGTGAATGACTGATGAATGGTTATTCGCTAAACCTCGTCTGGTCAGCGACTGCTGCATAATTCTGCGGCACCTCTATGATTGGGCTGCAAGTTGGACTGGATTCAGATGACTCACACATTGCTCACAGCAGAGTGGTGCAGGACACACCTCCCTGACAGGCAGAGAAATGACCAGACACTGACCTAAAGGAGGAACATAAGCCAGCTCAAAACAGGAAGGCCGGGGAGACAATTAAGGCCATGCTGCATCTTCCAGAGCGGAGTGGATAACGGTGAAGAGTGTGGGGTGGAGGGGTGGGGGTGGTTAACGATTCGTTTTTATCACCATCTGTAACTGATGTGTGGTGTGGATGGGGAAACAGGCAGATGATTGTGTGTGGAGAGCAAACGAAGGCAATGTTGTGTGAGGATAATAGAGCGACAATACTACTGAGTGCTCTCCAGCAGAGGACAAGCCCACTAATAAGCCAATGTCGGAGGATTGTAAAGAGGGTCCTGCTACCCACAGATACAGCTGCACCATGAAGACTGCATGACACTCCAAATTAGGACACTGAGGGGTGAAAACATGTCAGCAATTAAAGGCCCAAGTGGGTCAGTGATCCCCAAGTTGTGCAGACTCCAAGCCTCAGGTCAGCGTGTCCAGCCCATCCACCATGCAAGGAAAGTCACTGATGGTCAGCTCTCTCGACATTCATGTGTGGGCGTGCAGAAGGTCCCAGACAACAGCGTGTTTAGTAAGCAGAGCAAGATATGGTAGATATGAGTACCACTGTCCAGCTAGATGGACCAGAATCAAAGCCCTGAAAAATGCTTTCTACCAGAATTTTTACGTTTTTATTTATTAAGACACTCTTTTATCCAAAGCAACGTACAGTTGAGCAGGCCTGGTCAGACGGGTCTTGGAGCAAATAGGGGTTAAGGGCTGGTGAAATCACTCTGCAGATCCTGGGATTCAAACCTGCGACCTTCTAATAACAAGCACAGCTGAACCACACACAGGTCCATAAGGTAAACATTATCTACTCCAGGCTTTCTTTTGAAGACCCCAGTAAGATTTGAATTCACAATGCCAGGCTTATGAGACCAGTGCTATAACCTCTGAGCTATGGAGCCTTATAGTTACCTCCCAAATGATTGGAGCTCACTAACATCCATACACACCAAAGATACACCACACAGCAAAACAGCAACCACTAAAGATAACCAAAGACAATGTGTGCGATCAGGATATTTGCCGGGATCCGGGCATGACCTGAAAATGGACCTTCATGCAGTGAAAGCTTAGTGCCGACATCTGGAGCAGCGGCTGGACCCCAAAAGGACTGAGAAAGTGCCATCTCAGATCCAATATGCCTCTGCCAACCCAAAGGGACCCCTCACCCGGCCACAGGGAGTGGCTCTGCGGGGGGACGCCACTGGCATCTAACTTTGCTGCACGGAAACAGCAGCGGATCTCAGTCAGTCAGTCAGTCAGGGGTGATGAGAGAAAGCCCATGCACACGGTGGGGTGGGGTGGGGTGGGGTGGTGGTGTGACAGGGACAAGGAGAAAATCCTGGAGGTAGTTGGAGTTTACACAGGCAGACCTGATTCTCCCCAGACACTACGGCAGTGGGAAAAAGCTGATTCACAAATACACACACACAGGGGAGTTTGACAGAGGCTTGTTAGGTCAGAGGAGGATATTCTTGTACTATATCAAAATGCATGTGCGCACACACTCTCTCTCTCTCTCTCTCTCACACACACACACACACACACACACACACACCCATTGTAATTCAAATTCTCCCTGATATAAATCTGTAGAATTAAAACCTTAGTAAAGGGCCTAAATCCAAATGGGATTTAGCTTCCACGGAGGACAGAGCCGCAGTGCACGAGGGAAACAGACCTCTCTGAAAGAACCAGTGGGATTTATCCTGTGAACCACACGCAAGGCTATGCAAATGACTCACACGAAAAAAACGAGAGATCTCACAAACCAATACACAAACACACGCATATAAACCGCCTGAAATCTATCCTCAGGACAGACGGGCTTTCCTACAGGAACCTCCTTAGGCCCGGAGGGGCGCATGCCCCGCCACAGCAAGGGACATACATCTGAAGGCCATGTGTCAGGCAGCATCACACATGACAGGCAGCCACTGAGCTTTCATCATCCTGTCCAGGCTCTGAAGCCCATGTCCAAACTCAGCAGGGTGCCTCAGCATAGCAAGACAAGAACCATGTGTTGGTGACAAGGACCGCTTGTAGCCACTCTGCATGCTCAGTGTGTGTCCTGTTAGCATCGTGGTCACTGACATAGTGTACACCCTTACTGGATGGCATATGCACGTACTCCCTCTATAGGCTGAACTTAGAATGACACCTGCCAAACATGGCTGCATGAAGATGTAACGGCATCAGTGAGGATGAGCAAACAAGTATTTTCTGTAAGAGCTTACTCACATGTGTGTCTGTGGGAAATTATTCAAACATGAAATAGCTTAAAAGGAAGAGCATACACACCAAAAACTGACTTTCTTCTGCTTCAGACTGTATCATCCATCCATTCATCCATGTTCCGCACCCACGTGTCCCCCGCCTTGCAACAGTAGCTTCTGAGATAGGCGGTGTGCATCAGTTTGCAAATACTTGCAAAGGTTAGCAGACATGCCTTCAGGATGAAAGTGCGCTTTAGAGCACACAGTCCAACTCTGCAAATGCCCCATTTAATGTTCTGTTAAATGGCAACGTTGCAATAATGGAAAAACATAGAAAACAGCAGAGGGGATGCTGGCAGTGCAATCCATCCAATCCATCCAACCCCCCCAACGCCCCACAACCTCTCGCACGTCTCACCCTGATGGAGTGCCTACCACCCCTGGCGGCAGGCTTTCCTCCATCAGTCAAGTTTTTCTTCACGTGTTTCGTGTGCGACCGCCATACCTCCCCGAGGAAGCAGTGCTACACTAGCTCAGTAACAGGCTCACTTATGTGCAAAAGCGTGCATGCACACATCTTTTTTTCCCTCACAAAAGTACACAAAACACTCACAAACTACTGTTGCTCACCGAGCCACTCAAGCAGCCCCTCACAGAGTCTCATTACTCATCTAAAGAAGCAAATCCACTTCTTGTGTTTTGTACAGAAATAGATTTCACATAAAATCTGAGCATCCCTTCAGAGCGAGCTCTCATCGTGCATCCCGCCTGTCAGTGCACAGTTCCTGCAGTGCATGTGATTGCTGTTGTCTCTTTCAGGGGATAGGGTTGAACTCATCATTCAGCGCTGTGCTCTAGCTAGCTAGCCATGCTGCCAGTCAGCTGTGTAACCAGTGGTGCTGCCAGCAATTGGCTTGACTGTGGGTGCTACCAGTCATCTGAGTTTAATCAGCTTATCTAGATAAGATTCAGAGAAAGCAATTAAAAGCCAGAGAGACAGTGGACAGCCTTGAACTTGTTTCGGGTGAAACGCCCAAGACATTCATTGCTCTTCAGAGCTCAGCAGACAATTAATGTCTCAAATGTTTATGAACAAACATCTTCTGACAGTCAAATAGATCAATCAACTCTGCACCCTGGTACTGCGGGCCTGCTAGGGGGCGGTGGAGGGTGGTAGAGGAAATAAGGGTGAATCACATTCTGGCTGAACAGGGAGCTCCTGCTTTTCGGTAAAAATGTAGAACATAAGCAACAAAAAAACAATATGTTTAACTGACAAGCATGGACAGGACTATGTAGCGGCAACATTGCTCTCTCTGTCCCACTCCATCTCAGCAGCCTCTTTGCGGAGGGCAGGGACAGCATGATGGCACAGTGGTTAGCACTGGTGCTTCAGAACTCCCCTGTTTGATTCTCCACTCTTAAAATTGGATTAAGGAACCACCAGATCTGAATCTGGTTTTAAGGAGACCACACAGTACGCAAGGTTAGACAAATTCATTGAGGTTGTTTAAACCGAGAGTGCAAGCTACCCAAGATTTATAGTTTTACATGCATTGCAGAACAACTATAGGGCAATTATAAGGCAAGAGCAAGACCAAAGATTACCATGGGACACCACAGCGCCATCTTCAGGAAAGCATGGCAAATATATGATACAGGACATAGCCAAAAGTATGTGAACATTCCTATTAATTAGAGGAATTTTCTAATTAAGCCAAACTCATTGTTGACACAGGTACATAACTAAACATAGTCACAGAATTTCCTGCAACAAACATGAGCAGCACAATGGGTGGACATACAGAAGAAGTTACTGACGTTGAACCTAGTACTATAATAATATTGAGTCATTCCAACAAATGAGTTCTCCACGTTTCTTACTTATTAAAGTTGCCTTGGTCAACTGCAAGTGAAGTGACTGTGAAGGTCAGAAGGTCAGGGAGCAAGTTCAGCTGTGAAGTGGTGGACACACAAGATCACAGAAAGGGAACCTGATCTCCCAACATCAATACGCAGCCTGAATGGCAGCAAATCGCACCAGCAATGTTCCAACATTTAATGAAAAGCCGCCCAAGAAGAGTAGAGGCTATTATAGCAACAAGACTGACTTCATCTTAATGCCCTTGGTTTTGGAATGAGATGTTCGATAAATTGGCCTCCACATACTTTTGGCCATATAGTGTATACACATGCACTTTAAAGGCATGCACAACACACTCAAAAAACAGAAACATGGCAGCACTCTTGGCTCGGCTGGTGCCCATTCCACAGCACTCTCGGTGGGTGCCAGCCCCACAGGCGGGCGAACAGGCCCCCGTGTTGGAGTCCAGCAGAAGGAAGCATTCATAGCAGGGGCCACAGGGCTGCCCGGGCATAATTACCTCACCACTTGATTAGATGGCAGAATACTCCAATCTCTTTGGAAGGCCAAAGCATTTAAGACGTCAGCAGCCTCACGCATGTTGGAAGTATTGTGAGGGGACAGGAGGGACGTACGAAGCTGTAAAAGCAAAGACTGGAAAAGCAAGGCAAGCTTTCACTACCTTACAGCCAATCTGGAGGAACAGGAACATCAAAATTAAGACAGAGTTCCAAATATTCCAGACCAATGTCACATCAATTCTTTTGTATGGCACAGATGCCTGGAAGCAGACAAAGAGGACAGAGAACTCCTTTCATCAATAAGTGCCTCCAGCAGATAAAGTAGATAAGATGGCCAGAGACAATATCAATTCAAGAGCTCTGGAGAACACTCCCACTGCAGAAGCCACAAAGGAGCGGAGGTGGAGATGGATTGCTCACATCCCGAGAAGATTCAACATCACCAAGCACGCCTTGGACTGGAACCCCCAAAGGCACAAGGAGAACTGAAGCGAGCTGCATATGACAGAGACAGATGGAGGCCCCTATGGTCCACCCATAGCAAAGGGGACTAAGCTAAGCTAAGCTGATTAGATGGCGCTGACTTCAGATTAAACCCACAGAGACTTTGCATGCATAGCTTTCCATAGTACTACATACACACACACACATGCACTCTTTTTCCCCAGTTTCCGTCTTAAAACAGTTTAACATCCGTGTCAGTTGAGTTCCACACTAGCCTGTGCCATTCTGCAGATGGACATGCTGGTTCAGAAGGTTATATTATCAAACATCCATGGGCTACAGCTTTGAATCAAGCTCCTACTCTCTGTGCAGAATTAGCATATTTCACTTGTGTTTGCAAGGGCTTCCCCCCCGCCCCAGAATTTCCGATTTGCCATTTCTAAGATACGCTCCAGCGTGACTGATGTTCCATACGTAAAGTCCCCATACACTCAAGCTTCCCGAAAGAGGTTCTGAGCCACTGACACCCAGGCTGAATACATTACAGAAACTGGACATGCACAGAGACTAACGTACAGTGCCTGCATTCCCCAGTGAAGGAACAAGTCAGGTGACTGGGAGTATTACACTAATTCAATCCATCCATTCCTTATTTCAATGGCACTATAAATTTCCCTTTCACACCTAGTACCACTGTCTGACACCCAAGTTACATTTTTTTAGTCACTAGGACAGTTTTCCTGTTTGACCTGTGTTTAATTTAACCCCTTTCTTGTCCAGTCTTTGTACTTCCTGTCATGCTTAGCCATGACCCCCTGGCCTGTTAATACCCTCAATAGGCAAGAAAAAAACAGGCAAACAAATGTTTACCTGCCTGCTCCGCTTTTACAAAGCCCACTTGTTCACCTACCACAGGGGTTTTCAGTAGCATTGTGTGACACACATGCAGGGTTTGACTCCAGGATCCTGAATTGCACTTGGCTCAATGGTTCAAAGCAACATAGTATACAGCATCTGCAGCACTCATCACTGCATGCATACATAGACACATAAACGGAACTGCTCACACAGACAGAGACACAGACACACACACACACACAGGGTCCTTGCGGGTAGTATTACACAGAGCAGCATCAGGTGCAGAGCACAGTGAACATGAATCGTTCAAAGCAGAAAGTGACATGTGGATTGAAAAGCACAAGACTAACAACATGAGCACAGAGAGCAAGACACGATCAGTGGGAAATAAAACACCTAGTTCTTTACACAGGTACTGCACTTCCCAGCCAGAATACAGTGCCAAAATGGATGCGTACAGGCCAGATTCCGGGAAGCAGATGATGGTGTAGCTCATAGGAATAGAGATGTTGATAGCAGCAATGATGAAGCTCATAGAAGTGAAACTTGCAGCAATATTATTGGCAAAAGAGCTGGAAAAGATGCTTTTGTTTTTGAAATGACAAGGAAATCAGCAGTTTTGATGTCTGTGGTGCTGCAGGTATTGATTGCCATATCTTTGATGACAGATGTGATGACTGCGATATGAATATCCGCAATGCAGGTAACAGTGGGAATGACAGAGATGATCATCACAATCTGGCCTGGGCCCCAACAGGTTTTTTTTTCCCGGGATGAGCATTTTGGATGTAAGTCTGAGACCCAGCATGCATTGGGGCAGCTAGTACTCTGGCAAATGGCATTTGCATGGTGAGGTCTCCATCTCAGCTCCTGGTCTCTGAATGGTTCTGACAGGCCTCATGCTTTCTCTCTGTCTGAAGGAGAGCAGAAACGAGGATAAAATCCAGTCCAACCATCAAAAAGGGCAAGTCAATGAAAAAAAGCACTTTGGACAGCAACCAGAGAGAAAGAAAGAAGACATTTTCTGCAGGGCAGTCAAAGAAACAAAGGCTTAGTCAAAACACTCTTACTGAAATCTTGTGATTGCTGCTACCACCATCAACACGCCTTCATCGGTTTCACATAAAATTAGATTAAAAAAAGAGATAAGCTGTACAAAAACCCAGGCATCAACAAAAATCTGCCATTTCCAGTCAACTTCCTGGAAAGTGTCACCACCAAATTGGATCATCATTTTTTTGCACTCTCAATCTGTTTAGAAGAGCCATTCTGATACGTCACAGAAAATCGACTATTTCACAAGATGCCCCACTGATGCTGCCATATTTGACCTGAATATGGCCTGCTGATGAAGTTATATCTCAGGGCGAGTATGTCAGACAGGTCTGTGTGCCAAGTCAGTCGCGGGATGCATGTAACCATCCAATTCCTAACACCACAATCGTTGTCGTGTCAAGCAGAGAAATAGTGACTGCACCGTGGCCAGACTGTACCTCTCCCCATGGAAACACCCTTGTCTGAATCCTGAAGGAAATCAGAGGCATATAATTAAGATGCCGAGGTGATTAACGGGGCTGCCAGCTTTTAACGATCACTGATGAAAAATAATCAATGTTTGATTGCAGCAGTCAAAATGAGACAGTGAGAACCCACACATGTAGGAAGGGTCATTGTGTGTAAGGAGACGTGTAAGACACATGGCTCCCAACAGGAGCTGAAGGCAGCGCATGAACGCACATGAGAAACTACCCATTGATAGGTGGAACAGATTATGAATCTTTTACTGACTCCTCAATGTTTAAAACAGAAGCATAATGAGTATGAGAACATATTTACTCCCTAGGTCAAAGCATTTAAAGTCTTCCATCCCACTCTGTAAACTCCTACCAGCTGATGGTCACACAGAAGCACAGAGCTCATGCCTCCCTAAAATTCCTTAAGGACAATCAAGCCGGCTGTTATCCTCTCCCAAGCCACTTTTCCTTCATGATTTGTCAGGTCAAGCTGGACACAGACCCAGACAATGAAAAAGCAAAAAAAAAAAAACATGAGGGGAAGAACTGGATTCTGACAGTGTCCCCATTAGTACTGCCATTTTTAATAGTTCACACATGGCTTAGAGATCAGCTGACCATGGGCACCACCCTGTGCGCCGTCCTGGGGGCAGCACACCACCTGCATGCCGTTCTGGGGGCAGCACACCACCTGCATGCCATCCTGGGGGCAGCACACCACCTGCATGCCGTCCTGGGGGCAGCACACCACCTGCATGCCGTCCTGGGGGCAGCACACCACCTGCATGCCGTCCTGGGGGCAGCACACCACCTGCATGCCGTCCTGGGGGCAGCACACCACCTGCATGCCGTCCTGGGGGCAGCACACCACCTGCATGCCGTTCTAGATGCTAACAGCAGTCTCAGCAGGAATGGCTGACTGTAACCCTGGCTGGAATCCCGCTACATTTTACCCTAAAGGAGACTTCAGCATCAGCTCCCACGCCTCTGGCCCAATCCACCTCCGCCAACGCATCCAGCACATCTACGTGGGCAGCGGCAGATAACAGCCTGAGCCTCACTAAGAATAATAATACCGGAAGTCTTACCCAAATCAATATGCATTATTTTAAGAACCAAACTGACTTCAGAATGGCGTTTTCTTTTCTTGTTCCTACCGCACCAAACCACCATTTGCAACAGCCTTGCGTGGGAAACAGAGACAGGAGTTCATATTTAAACTCCTTTGTTCCGTCTTTATGCTTTCTATTTTGTATTCACTTGACTCCTGTAATAATAGGGGGGAAATAATCCCTTTTCTTCAGTAATTTGTCTTGCTGCAATTCTCCACTTTAGCTGTCCGGATATTACTCATATTAAGCGATCAGCCCAGGCGGCATAAATATTAGATGTAGTGAGATTGTAACGTCGCCTGCGCCTGACTCTACTGACTCCAAGATTGAGAATATTAATTACTGTCGGCGTGTTAATATTAATATCCTTCGTTACACGCGCTATCAATGGAGCCACGCCGATTTCGTGCCACTCAGAGAGGGTA
The DNA here is from genome assembly GCF_048594095.1 of Paramormyrops kingsleyae. Lineage (NCBI taxonomy): Eukaryota > Metazoa > Chordata > Actinopteri > Osteoglossiformes > Mormyridae > Paramormyrops > Paramormyrops kingsleyae. The sequence goes on along the minus strand of NC_132819.1, from coordinate 8,826,705 downwards.
CGAACAAAGGACAGCCAACCCCCCCCCAAACACTGCCTTACTGGACACTGCCTACCGGCGTTTAGCAAGCTGTGCTGTGGCTACTCTGATTAAAAGCACTTTAAATCAGCCCCTCCTTGTCTATCGCTGGGATCTATTAAAAAGCATCAGAGACAGTGAAGCTCCCTGACCTCTTCCCAAGTAGAGCCAGACAGTAGCGATAACTACCCTGCTGCCAAATCGCCTCCACAAACTACTGCACCTTTCACCCTGTGGGATTAAAGTGTCAGCGCTTAATTGATAGCAGGTAATTACGGCCGTTCGTGTAAGTTGGAAGGGAGAGCTGGAGACAGAGGGGTTTGCAGGTATAGGTGCCGGGGACCGAAGCGTTGGAATAAGCATATACTGTGTATCATTGTTAAATATGCGTGCGGGAAAAGGCGGTGGGGAAGACAAGCTTCAAAACATGACAAAAAGCAAGATGGGGGGGGCAAAGAAAGAGAGAGAACAGAGAGCGAGACCGGAAGACAAAGAACAAAAGAATGGAATGAAGAGAGAGGGTTGCTGGGCATTGGCTTATACAAGAAAGAGAGGGGGAAGAGGCTGGACGACACCCCCACACCTGCCATTTAAGCACATTACACCAGTGTTTCCCAATCCAAGACTCGGGGACCCACAGACAGGCCACATTTTTGACGGTAGCTGGGAGGGAGCAAAATTGTCCACGGACTGTCTGGCAGGGAGCTTGGAGGGATCAAAAACGTGGACCGACTGTGGGTCCCCGAGGAGCGAACTAGGAAACACTGCATTACACTAACTTAACTCACTAATGTTTTCATTGACAACGAATGGCAGTTTTTAGCCATTCGCACACCACACTGGAGCCATTCGGGTTAAGTATCGGGATCAAGGGCACGACAACACGGTCCCCGTGGGGACTTTAACTGACAGCCTTCATATTACCAGCCTACATCTTTAGCCTCCACACCTGTGAAGTGCTGCCCTACTTTACTGCGCTCTGCAATGCGCTGTCAGATATAGAATAATAAAAACCCATAGATGTTCCCTCCAGCAGCTGAGGCTAGACGTGTACGCAGACCCATACATTAAACTAAAAAAACAGGCATCCAGAGAATATATTGCCTGTGAGACACGCTTAGAATGGAAAACACATTTTAATGTCACAATAAAAGATGCAGTCGTCGGGTGTTATTTAATTCTAAGGAGGCCCGTTGCTCCTCCCTGCAGTACAGTTATCAACAATCTGCTGCAATAATAAGCATTAATAAAATCCCATGAGTGTTCCAGCCATTCCAGGGTGGCCCCTGCCTCACACCCCCTGTGCTGTTGGGGGTTAGGCTCTGGGCTCGCCAACTCTGCACTGGATAAGCAGTTATAAAAGATGGATGGATGAGAGTGCAGGAACCTTCAATTATATCTCACCCCAAGAGGGGCTGGTTGGGGAAGCTGGAGACACGGCCTGTGGAGCTTCAGGTGAACATGTGAGGTGCCCACACTTCCCATCACCTGAGTGGAACAGTCAGTAGCTTATTACCACACTGGGCTCTGAGAGGGCAGCAGGTGAGCCTGGGACAGGCGGGGAAACGCAGCTGCTGCAAAGGTGCTGAAGTAGCAGATGCTAATGAGACACCTGAGACCTGCTTGCTGACCCCTTTAGAACTACCCAACCAATTAGTAAATAGAACCCCCCACCCCCCATCGACCCCTCTTTACACTCCCCTGCCTCACTCTCCGGCTCATTTCCCTCACGCTCAAGAGCTAATGCTGCGTTCCCATTACCTCGGAGGTCAGAGGTCGAAGCTGGGAAAGACATCACACACACGAGTTAACCACATTCCAGTACAGCGAGTCGGAAAGCCATTTACCAATACCAGTTACCTGTTTCAAAAAGCAAGATTTCTTACTTACCCGCATAACTTATCAGAATTAATTTACCTGAGTTTAAATGGCCTTTATCTCCGTTCACTTACATTTAGCCCAGAATACCTTAAATCCGACAAGTTATCCAGCTAAGTGAAAAATGCTGCTTTCTGAAACAGGCCTCAGTTCTAGCCCAGTTAACGTTTAGCCATTGTTAGCAATATCAGTTGATAACAACACATTACGTGGTATTTTGCACATAAAAACACCATAACAACATGTCCACAGATAGCATTTAGACAGGACTGTGTGTACAACCAATTTAATAAACCACAAATAAAACATAAGTGCTAATAAACAGTATAAAACTACAGCTTTAACTTCTGTTGATAAAGGGTGCAGCCATCTTGAATTCTGAGGTCAGGGTTATGTAGCTTCCTCTGACTTTCCGAGTCAGAATTCCGACACCTGTCCCAGTAGTTCCAGAAGTCTCCCACAAATTCCCTAACATCCACGAATGATGTGCAAAGTCCCGGACATCTGTCGTTCCGTTATTCAGTGGTGGTAAAATTAGTCATCAAGAAGTTATACCACTGCAACCCAGACACTGCACTACAGTGAATGGTATTCTGACAGCATTTTAAAAGGCAACGCTATTCTGGTATTTCCTGATAAAATTTCCTAGGTGGGGGTACCGCAATACTGCCCAAGCTTAGCCAGCACCCCCAATCCGGCAGTTGTCTCCCATCTGCCTCCCTGAAATCAATTTGCTTAAGGTGAGATGCCTGCCATTGCCCCCCGCCGTTAATAATTGCTCTAGGTCCCAGCCCTCACATGAGGTCATTCAGAAGCTGCAATGAGGATGAAATGACATAAGCACACTGAGAAAAGCATGGTAAGTGACATACACAGGGCATGCAATATGCAGAGAAGCATCAAACAGCAAGGATTCCTGAGTCAGGTAGGGGCTCGTTAATCACAATGGCTAAATAAAAAGCACACTCTCCTCCCCATCTTTCAGCTCTGTTCTTTATCATCAAAGAGCTACCCCGCATACTGTGCCCCACCCCTTCACATACGTAGCCAACAGAATGCAGCCTGCCACATTTTCATTGGCTTAGCCACAAGCATCATGAATACCACTGCAGTCACTAACACTGCATCAACAGACCCAGCAGGCTTCTTGTTCATCAGCATTGCTTGTAATTCCTTCCCACATTATTTTATACCACTACCTTCATACTAATTTAGCTATCTGGCCACTACCCAGGGGGAAAAGCAACACCGCAATGACAATCTAAAGTGCTGTGTTACACCCTGCAGTATAAATTACTTCAGAAATTGGCTTATAAGCAGCAACAATTAAGGATCTGAAAATTTAGCCAAGAGGTTTGTGGTTCTGAAGGACTTCATTATACTTGGACCACTTGCTGCTGTTTAAAAAAAATGCCCAGATGTAATTTATATAATTTATGTCCAAAAAAAAATAAATTTTAAAGGGAAGGAAGACAAGGGTGCACATCCTGTTCTACAAACAGCTGTTGTACATGTTTCTATCTTCAGTAGAATATGCCAGAAATCCAGGAGCATCAGGTGATCCATTTAAAGAATGAAATGTTATCAAACTGAAGAATTTACCTTCAGAAGCCTTACTTCATATCACTCTATATGACTGATTATTGATAAGCAGTGAAAAGCAGGATGCTGTGTTGTGTGTATCTACCTCCCACCCCAACCACACAGCCCTTCATCTTGGCATATGGAATTTTACCTTAATCTGTTTAGGAAACCGAAATTCCAGATTATACTCTTTCACATGTTCAATTTAGCATCCCATTTTTATATCCCATAATTAATTATACCACGTTAACCAAGCTGGAAGCATTCACTAAATCTTTCCAAGCCGATATATTTTACTTTTATATGTCAGTGTTTAAACTGTAATAAATCAGGAAACACAACAAAATAACGGCAAGCCGGCTATTCCGAAACAATCATCACTTGGAACAGAGAGAAACTCAAAACACAGAAATAAAAACCTCTCACTTCTTTCATCGTCTCAAAACACTGTCTGTTAATGCTGCTGTCTTCATTCATCTTAACACAACAGGAAATGAGGAATGAGGGCATTTCTTCATTCCTGTAATTCTGAAAGCACATGACAACAAAAACGCAGTGGCATATTTGATCAGGCTACTCATACAAAGATTGTTAGTATGAGATAAATTCATTATCTCAACATCACCTCCCGGGAGACAGCGACTTCACACAGAGAACTGGAAGCATGAGTATGTGTGCTATTTAACAGAGCATAAAATATAATTATATGAGTTTTTATTGTACGTCTCCCCCTGTGCATGAATGCCAATAGAATTGAACCTGTTAATCCCCAGAGCTTGCCGGCACTGAAACACCCAGTCCATCAAAGCCAACAACTCCTTTGGTAGGTAGGTTACACTCTGAAGAAAGGGTACAGATAAACAACTACGCAGTATAAGAGTTTGAACTTCCACTACCATGGGGCTCAACCAAGTAGCCATTTTAAGTGGGGTGACCACACACATTGTTGTTGACACCTCAACATTTACAAATTTCTGAAGAAATAATTAATCCATAACAACAGGCACGTACTGTGCTAGAAAATGTAACCAGCTTACCCCAACAATCTCACGTTCAGTTCTTCTCCATGTTTGAGAACCAGAATGCTACAGCTATTCCATAGGCTTCCCATCATCCTGCATAAACCACCTGGAGAGACATCATATGAGAATAAACTAGGTGATCGTGACTGCCAGACTAAAAATATGCATGTGTTACCAGACCCAAAAATCGGTGGTGATACATGTCATTTTCACAGCCAACCCTTTTCTATGAGCAGAGATTTACTGAAGCAATTTGGAGGATTTCTTTGATCAAGGGTGTCACAGAAAATCTTTTTTGAGTAAACTTCACACTCTGTTATTCACAGTTTACAGTTATATTCTAACAACATAATGTTAATACATTTAGAAATGTCGAATATTTCGAAATATTTAAGAAACCATTCTGTTAAATATTTTTATGTGTGATATTGGGTTAGTTATTTTGAAAATCGCAACTTGTTAATTAATCACCGGTTATGTCTCACATCCAGCCCACTGATGTCACTAAAGACGCCCCTCTCATCTGGGAATGGAATCCACTTTGACCTTTACGGAAGAACTTCCTCTGACCTCTAACGACCCAGATTGCGGGAAAAGCTCGGGCCCGCGTGACACTATCCATCCATCACCCCCCGCGGACACGTGCCATGCGATCAGATATTAGATTCCGTTTAATTTATTTATCGTTCACCAAGGATGCTGGGACACCCACAACCCAGAAGGTCACCGTAATTTGCCAAAATCGTGCTCGGGTGCGGCTCACCAGACGTTAGCTGTCAAGAAGTCTAACACACAGCATCATTCACGTACGCCAGGATTAAACATTTATAACAAACAGTTCCTGTCGCATTTACATGAGCAGTCTCCGCTCAAGTACATAAAGTAACACCTGTGTTTTCGCGGTACTGGTAATGTAATTCTGTTTATCCATGTTATCGTCATCATCAGCATCATCTGTCGCTTTAATTCCTTTAATGACAAATTCTGTGCCAAGACGCAAATGCCGCATTGTCTGTTCCAGTTTTAAAATCCCAACAATTACATGAACACATAACATTTTATATCAAACTTTTAACTTGAAAGTAAATACTTTCCCAACCTTGCAGGACAGGTGTGAAGTACAGCCGTTTTTCACAGTAAATAGCGAAGACGAGCTAGAGGATAAGGCATTGTAGCTGAAAATAAATGTATTTATTTTTGTATATTTTTATTCGCAAAAGTTCCCATCATGCTTGATAGTGTTTCCTGGCACAGGATTTGGCAACAAAAGTGCGTCTACGCGAAACTTAAGGCTCAGTATGGAAAGCGGCGCCGACGGAGCGTGGTTCGGCTCACCTGTTAATCAGAACCCGGGACTCGGCTTGCGCGCACCGCGTGACCCACTTCCCCTCGCGCGCAATAACTCGAAGCGCACCGCGTGAGTTTACGCTGCAATACTGCAACCGTATTTATAATCTTGTGTTTTCCTCAAACCCCTAGAGGATCCTCATGCCTTCCCAATAACGTCTGGAAGAATTCTCGTATTAGTGAAATACAATAAAAGAAAACCTTTCAACGCGGAGTTATGCTTTTTAAAGCTACTTTTCGATGGGACGTGTGGATTACGGTAGGTTCTGGTAAGAGTAAATAAGGTTTTTATTGCCATGCTTCTTTGGAAGACGGGCACAGCTGTGTAATATTCCCATTTTGAATCTCGGGGGAGGGGAGCATACGCGAAGCGCTCTGAATGTTTCCTAGGCTTGATTTGCCTTTGAGAGCGTCAGCGCCGACATATACTGCTAAGTCCTTTGCTTCTCACTCCAAAGAAGAACAAGCGGGACACACCTGAGGCACAGCACAATATACCGCGAAAAGAAATCCTGTGAAAACTAATGCGTATAAGGTTCAGGTACTGCACGTGGGATTTCCTAAGCATTTGACCTAGAATATCTTAAACAGGCCATCGCTCACAATACATATAGAGGAACATTAGGGTGAGGAGTATTTGCGAGGTTTACATTTTACCCATACCAAATGCTTTGGTGGTCAAGCAAAAATTCACTCTGATTTGCCAGTCTGTTGTATATTAAATGGCTGTCACTATCAAATTGTCTATGCTGCAGAAACTTGATATAATATTTTGCTGGGAAGAGGAAATGGTAAATTACTCAACCATCAAGAGTCCAGCTCAGAATGACCTAGAGCCTGTGATGCATCAACAATCAGTGATTTGGTGCTGGGGACAGATGCGTCCGGGGCAGGGAGATGTGTTGTGGTAGCCTGAGTTCAACTGCCTGGGCCATTCTGCTGACCGATTGGACAGTTACCTTAGCGGAACAGGAGGGGGGGGGGGTGCAGAGAAGAGGAAGAGGAAACCAGATGGCAAGAGCCGTAACGGGTCCCCTGTGAAGCCCTCAGGTCTGTTAGATCGACAGAAGTCAGAGACCAGAACCCTCAAATTCTCTGGGTTCAAGCTGATCGGCCGTCTGTGGTCTTTTCCCTCCTCGGCTGGGGGCTGGGGGTGGCTGGAGGGGACAACCGTCTGGCACACATGTAATAGACGGCTGCCAATCAAAGTCATGCCCCTGTGCAAGGAGAGTGAGACTCGCACATACGTTCTTGCAAATGGAGCTCATCTCCTAGCAACCCCAGTAAGGGTAATGGCAGCACGCAGTCCCAGCTGGGGTTGGGGTATCAATTAAACAGGAACACTGCGGTCCATGTCGCTGACTTCATGCCCACTGCAGCTCTTCAGGACCGCCATCCCTCAAAGGGGTCTTCTGGTGCTGCATCTCTCTGGTGATCAGCTGGAATTTGACCTTCACTGGGTATTTTATTAGGTACATTTTGATTTATAGGCTTAATTAATCCAAGCTGCCCCACCCTCAAATACACCTATTTAAGATTTACTGTTACACTCACCAACTGTGTCATATGAGTCGTCATGTCTGCTACCTATCTTGTCACCGATGATGTGATGAACCAACAACAAATACATATGGTGCCAGTGGGAGAAGAAAGAAGAGGGGGGTGGGGCTGTGGATTTTTGATTCCTAGGCCGACGGCTCCGTGATGCATTAAGGTTTAAAAGGCTTTTTGTTGTCCTTTCTGGCATGGCGTTTTCCTCTGCTCATTTACTGTGTAGCATCACACAGGAAAGCATCACGTCACGATGCAGGGTGACAGTGAGCAGCCCCTTCACAGGAGCATTCCACCAGGGCCACAGAGTGCAGTAGAACTTGGGTAGCATGTGTGTAGAGTGTACAGTATTCATCTGGCAGCCCCAATACAATGCAACTTCAGTCAATTAAATGTCAGTGGACTTCTGAAGCAGGGCAGGAAAAACTATAGAGTTAAGTCAGTTGGCTTACACTGAGATGGTGTTGGTATCTGTGCCCTCACTGCTCACCCACAGTTTAAGGTTAGCCACATGGGGTTTGGGGTCTTGTTCGGTGGTCTGGGAGGGGTAGATTAAACAGCATAATCACTCATCCCCTGGAGGTATGCAACAGTGAGGACTGCCTAAAGCGAAGGAATGAAAATCAGGTGCTGAATGACATCAGCTGGTAAGAATGCAGGTGCTTTTTTCTGTATTGAGAAACCTTATACATTTGTTTTCCACCACCGCCTTAGTCATGCACACAGAAAACAAAACAGCCTCATCACATGTAGCGCTAGGTTGGGTTTCAGTCTCCCAGGAAACATAATTAGTTGCTTGCATCTTGTTTACAGTAACAGCAAGAGTTCAATTTTTTTTTTTTTACCAGACATTAAGTTGAATGCCAAAGTTCAGAGCTTAGACCGTTAGTGTCTGAGGCTGTGAACCACAATAAGTTGTGGATGCGTATGGGAGAGAGATAAAAGGTGAGGATGAGAGAGACAATCCACGCTGACGCTGATATTTTATGGACAACAGTAACCCTGCCCTCATGGTTCTGCTCTACTAATGAATTGGTTTTACCCTGTTTGGGAGCAAATTACCCCGCCCTCCCCTCCTAATTTTCCAATTTGCCATGTCATTTGGATGTAATTTGGAATTGCAACTGGGCCATATTACTCCCTCAGATAGGGTGCTGTAGTTTATTGAAATGCAGTTAGTGAAACGTGGGCGGGGGGGGAGAATAAACATCGGCTGCAGACCTGAGTGAAGATTCATCAGTATTGTCCAGCAAGATGCAGCATGTGACCGCATGGTCTTTAACAATGTCACAGAGAGCAGACATTGCTGCACCTGTGACACGCTCCCTCCGTGTCCTGAGAGGTGGCGATTGCTTATCAGGTTTACACAGGTACTTCAAGCTTCTCTGTCTTTGCAGTCTTGATTTCTAACTGAAAGCCAGACCCTACAAACAAAGCCGATTTGATGGCCCGCAGTTCGCCACATCGACCAGCAGTGGCTCCATTAACTGTGCTCGATGTGTGTGGCGTGCTTGTCATCTGTGACAAGCCGGTGGTATTAAACATTCTAATAATCTGCCTATCACTGGACACCATTTCATCTGTAAAATGAAAAGAAACGTGCTAAATGTCCGTGGCCAAGAGGCAGAACGCATTAACCTCCTCTGATCCCAGAGACAGGTGGCTGTTCTCGTTGCCGACTTCAGATCTGTTTTGTTTTGGCAGCAGATGTCTGTCCCCCCGTCCCGCCCCTCCCTTTCCCTGTGACCACCGCCAGGGTTCCTAGCAACAGAGAGGCAGCCCATCAAAATGCCATTAGGCCCTGGTGCCAACAGACCCAGGCACACTGAGGAGGACCCAGACCAGCCCCCTCCGCCAGCCCAGGTCCACTGGCACCACCCTGTCAAACGATCACAACCCACAGTGAAATTTTCACATACAACTTGTGACACACCACTCCGAACAACCGCCGTCAGGCTAGCAGTAGCGACAGGGGGAGGGGCCACAGCAGAACAACCAACAGGGACCCCGTGAATAAATCGATTACACCATGTTTGACGGATGGGGTTTTTAGGGGGACGGGACACGCCAGAGAATTAATTTGGCTGCTGAAAAATCCCTGTCAGCCTCATCCATCCAGACTCAATTCCAGTGATCTCCAGGATCCAGGGACATAATTAGGGGCATTTTTTTTTATTTTCACAACCATCTTCTGGAGTAATGATGCATGTAAGGCAAACATGGGACCGATGTGTCAGATGGGAAGGCAGATGATGAGAGAGAAAGATTATGGAAGAAGTGCGACCGGAACAGACTACTGTGGAGTCAGGGGGAGACGCAGGAGCCGGGCCCTCCCAGCACTGAGAAGGCTGGCAGAGTGAACCAGAGATGGATCTCAATGGGGTTTTGTGTCTGGAGATATAGAGTAGAAAGCACATACAGTACATCTGTTGGCAGGGTGGCATGTTGGCTCAGTAGCACTGAGGTCTAACACCTCCGGGGGCTGAATCCAAAGACATGCAGTTAGGCTCACTGGTCTCTCTAAATTGCCCGTAGTGTATGGTTGGCGAACGGTTCCCCACAAACCTCCCCCCCAATCCCACTGGGACTATGACCGACATAAGTGCCTGGAAGATGGATGGACAGGTTCACCTGTATGACCATAGTAAACATTTACTTAAGATAGTGAGCTTCCCTCGTTCACACTTTTCAGAGGAACCAGTCTTACTGGGAGAACTTCCAGCTGTTTGGAATATAAGCAAGATATTACCACTCTGGGACCAACCTACCTTTACAGAGTTGTTTTGTAAATCTAAAAGTAAAGGACTTAGAATTTGTCGAACCAACAAATTTGAGAAGTGGACAATAGCCTCCTGTACCATTTCAATGGTGTAGCCCCTCCCTTCCTGCTGCTAAAGCATAAACAGAGTGAAAATAAAGGACATAACTGTCATACATGTACAATAAAGGTTTGATGAAAGAGAAATGGATGAAGGATGAGCTGGAACTGGAATGCAGTAACAAGACCAGAGCGAGACCAGTCACTGGCGCTAACATCTGTCTGTCCTCCCCTGTAAGAATGTTGGACTAGAAATCCCCATGATATGACTGTGGGTATCTGTGCATCTCCATCAGAAGTCACAGTTACCACCGTCCCATGACAGTCAGAGCACGCAGCCATATTTCCCCTCCAAGCCCCTCAGAAACTCCTCAACAAGTTTAACAAGTATGCCAATTAGATAGTTAGCAGGTTTCCCCAGCTCTGGGGGTCAGGTAAAAATGCGATGAGAACAAGTCTCTCTCAAAAACAGGCAGTCACACACAGACATGGCTGACAAGGGTAGAAACATGGACAGGAACATAGAAAGAGATTATTTGGCATGGATTTCAAAGCTAATGACCCGAGTCAGCTATGTTAGTGTGCAGTTTGGTAGCCCACTCTTCTGAAAAGCACCAAGTCAGGAAAAACAGTATTATTAATCAGGAGACTTTATACCCAACAGGAGCTGGGTCAAGGAGGGCTTTTTGGAGGAACTATGATACATATTGTAGTGCAAAGTCTCACATTGCCCCCTGCTGGAGAATTTTGGGCATAAAGAGGCTCAGACCTCCCACAAAACCATGGAATTTCATGTAGGCATGTAAAGAAAGAGTATAAATCAGATCACTGAAATGGGGGTAGATTTTCTACATGATGTCACTGTCAGCCACTTCTACAGTGGCCTTCCAATGAGTAAACATTCTGTATCTATACTACCAAGCTAGGTAACTTCCAAATGAACGGAATGGCTTTAATGAATACCAAAAGCCACACACACTCACTCCTGGTCTTGAAGGACTGCAGTTTGTCAAGCGTCCAACAAAAAGTAATGGATAGAACAAATCAAGTGTTCTCTCTCAGTATTGAGTTAAAGCCAGTGGTGGAAATTTCAGGTCCAGAAAGTAAAAATCCAGACCAAGATTTTGTTTCAATCCACCAGTTTGTTTCAATACTCCGTGACTGACTCTTTATATTCAACTAGTTGGTTGAAACTAAACCTTGGTCTGGATTTACTTTCTGGACCTGGAACGGTCACCTCTGGTTAAAGCAGAGGTGAGCTCTGCATGGGCTGGAGCCGCGGCCCTTCCGAAATGAGGTGCCAGTCCTGCTTTAACATGGGCAGCTCAATGGACCTAAACCCACACAACTAACAAGACCCTTTATCCAGATAAGCTTTTACTTAATTGTAATTGAGAAATTGAAGTTGGACAAGTGTAACGAAAGCTAGAACAAGTTGTTCTACCCCGACTTAAGTAGGAATTCACTATGCATTACAATAAGCCTTTCGGCTGGTTAACTTTGATAAACGTGTCAAGATTGCAGTATTGCACTTGGCTCCCAAACCTCTCCTCAGGAACATACATTTATTATATATACATATTTGTTTTCTGCCACTAGCAGATCTTCTGATTTACTGATTAGCTATGATGGTGGCAGATCAGAGAGCATTCAGGGAACAGCTGAGTGTATGCAAGGAAATTGCTGCTGGTAGACAGTTCAAATTTTCCATCAATGTGTGTGAAAAAGCCATTTGCCTCAGCCTACGGCCCATTATGACATACTCACCCATCTGGATTTCAGCACAGCACTGTCTGACCTGGAAGCACTGACTGCCCAGGCCTGCTCCAGCACCTCAAATGCATTTTTAATTCCTGCACTTTTTATCTCGTGCTCAGGCATTTGGGACTCCTACTTCTAAAGTAGGAAGAAGCCAAGCATGACGGAGCTACCCGTCCAACCTGCACACCCCTGCAAAGCAAATGGAAGAACTCATCGCCTCCGGCAGCATGCCCCAATGTACAGGGATGCAAAATTAATCCAGAAAACTTGGTAACCCTCTTCCTAGAAATTGAATTCCAGGTTAAAAAACGTCAACCCAACTTGCAAAGCAGTGGCATGGGGCTTGTGGAGTATGGGACGGTTCCAAAAACGTGGAAACAGGGATTACGCCTGTATGCTCAGCATGGGCCATTATCGGGATGTCGGAGAAGCAGAATGCGAGAGCACGAAAGCTGTTTGGGCTTCATTTCACGCCACCTCGATGCCGCTGGCAGGATTTCTGCCCTGAGACGAGTACCCGGAAGCCCTAGCGGGGGCTAAACACTGGTGTAGAGCAGACCCGAACCGCTGCAGAACCAGCCGTCTGAAGTAATACATTCATTTCATGGGGTTCAGAGGCTAGTACCAGTGGCACAGTATGAGTATTTTGCATTCAAGTTTTCCCATTTAAATAAATCTAAAAGAAGACTGTCACTGGCATACCAGTAACAAATAAGCCACATGATAGCACATGATCGTCATGCGACACACAAAAGCCCGCTTTGCTGATAAGTGCTGGATAAAGCAAAATGCACCTGCAACAGGGGAGCAAAACTACAACGCGAAGGTCACCTCCTATAGAGCATGCCTGTATCAAGGATAGTCACTCTCATGCCTAATTTGATCACCAGTTTGCGTCCCATCACACGTGGACCAACCTGTGCCGTTTTCCAGGCTTGGCTATCCAAATAAATAGTTATCCATTTCGTCTACTAATTAGACCAGGCCATTTGGAGAATACTCATTTAGGTGCTATTTAGACTGAGACCACTTTTGATTACATGTATCCCTCAAATGAAATTATAATAAAAACATATTTCAACTGCATCTTAGTTAATCACTCACAGCTATAACTAGGGATGTTAACCGATGACCGTTTGACCGGTGGTTGACCGTATCAACGTTAACCGGTCAAAGTTGTCGGTAGTCGGTTAAAAAAAAAGTGATATCTAAATTAGGCTATTATAGACAGTGGACTATACGCTACTACAGTTAGCCATCTCATTCCTCATCTTTTTGTGTTAAGTGAACAAATTATCCCTCACACTCAATTTTTCATAACTCGCCTGTTTGTACTTAATAAACCAATAAAAACATTTGGCGCGAGGTCACAGCGTTTGGGTTCGCGCGCTCACAAGGTTTGCGAAAAGTAAAGGCAACAGGCTAAAACACTCGAGGTTAGAGCCAGGGCAGACGACAGGATGAAGCGTGCAAAGAAAAGTAGTGTGTGGGACCATTTCTACCTCAACTAAAGCGGCGTCTCTTCGGAGCTGTCATTTTCTTAAATGAGCCGTGGCAATGTTTCAAATGAGCTTCTAACCTAGACAAACGCCTTTATTTTCAAAGCGATCACCTTGTACCCAAACCATTTGAAACTAAGGAGCCATTTGTCCTACGATTACATACAACAAGCTCTTCGGCGCCGCGTTTGCGGGACTCATGTTTCGCGCTGTAGGGGATTTTAAAAAAGTGACGTGAGTGGCAGTGTGTGTGTGTGTGTGCGGGAGGCAGAGCGGCAGAGAGATGCGACAGAGTTGCGAAATTGCAGAAATGGCTGTTATTTCAAATAGCGTACCATATTTTAAACTAATCGGTTAACCGGTTTCAACCGGCTACTGAGGCTCGGTGGTCGGTCAAGAAATTTTTTAGTTTTCGCCATCCCTAGCTATAACTGACCCTAACCTTAAATAAAAAGACACACAAAAAAATGCTATAATTTCATTAAGTAATTTAGCCAAATCTAAGCATGCACCACAGCAGATATTGCAACCCCAATAACGGTGGGTCCCTTTGTCAAATCTAAGCTGCTTGCTAACAGAGACCCTAACCTTAAAAAAGGTCAACTAAGCATATTACGCTAAAGAAGAGGGGGGGAAAAAAACCAAACTACTCAACCTGAGCCAAACTTTAATGCATATCTTACTCCAGAATGAGAAGTTTCAGCACCAGGCTAGTACAGTCAAATAAATGAGTTAAATGGGTAAATTATTTCAAGCTCAACATTTAAAATATATCAGTGGTCCTCAACCATACCTGTAAGAGCGCCCGGCCATTGCAAATACTTCCTTCCTTGCACCACTAACAAAACTTTTTTCAAAGAGTTGACAAAGAGCTAATTTGCTGAATTTGGTGGAGAATGGGCCACGGAATGGCTGAAAACCATCAATCTGTCCATCTGTACAAAGAGCATGGGGGCCACTGGGACCAGGCGTGTCACTTCGCCGTTCCACACAGAGATGTAAGGCGGTTCTACAAGAAAATTAAACAAAAAGAATTAGTATGATGTGCCAAGTCATCTGTGACTCACTTTAAAGAGATCTGTGGCCTAAAGGTGCACCTGTAACAATCTGATGCTCTTCACAGCTGCTTCATCCAGCTGACTCAGGTCCATAGTATCCATCTCACTGGCCAACAGCTGAAGGCTCTGCAAACAGTGGAGCAGTGTGAAGAGCAGAGCTTCAAATGTGTGGAAAGGTGAGGCCAAACATAGGCTGAAGCCCTACCTCTCCATTCCCAGTGGGAACGTTGATAATGATGTCATTATTGCCACCGGCAAGAGGGGAGCCGTTGACTGAGATGCTGTAGACCTTCTCCTTGTGCCGGGGAAGCCTCACCCCTGGAGTTTTAGGAAGTCTGGGGGGTGGTTTTGGAAAAAAACTCCCTTATAATTGCATACAACAGATATCAACAAACTTGTGCAAACTGACACACGAGGCCTATCAGTTTACCCATTACTTACAAGCTTGTAAATAATGCACCATGACATTCAAGTGAAGCAGTGCTGCTCTCATACTTCCCCACAGGCAAACCAGTATTTAATACCACTGCACCACAACAACCCCCCCCCCCACCTGGAGTCAAAGCGTGGGGTGATAGATGGGGTGGGTCCAATCAGAGAACATTCCAGAATGCTGCGAGCCGGCGTCACTAGCGGCCTCCTGCTGGACCTAAGAATATTGGCAACATGCAGAGTTTACACAACAACAAAGTATTTAAAAGGGGTTAATTACATACATCCAAAGTAAAATGGCCAAAAAACTCCAGAAACCAGGATAGTGGCGTGTAGTGATATCTTACTTTCTAATAGAGTTATTCTGCTTGCTGACCGAGAGGGCTTTGGCTCTCTTGGAAGTTGAGGGGGCCTTTCTCGTAGACTTTCCCTGTAGCAGGGTAGGAGACAGGGCAACAAATCTTTAAGACCAAATTTTAAAATCCTTTACTTCAGGGACTGCTATACTAAAAACAGGACATTTCTGTGAAAATTACCCTACAGACAATCCAGTGTTCCTTCATGGTCTTACCTTCTTTAAGGTGGACTGGTCAAGGGTAATGTTCTCCACATCCTCCAAGTGAGCTCTGGAGCCACCTGGCTTCCGTACCGCTGGACAGGGACACAGACAGTACGTGAAGAAGCAGCTGAGTGGAGCGTGGCACGGCCGGTTACTGTAGGGAGGTCAGCCGGTGCCGGTCACCTCTGCTGACACACGGGACTAACCTTTCCTGGCAGGCTTTGCTGGGATGGTGTGAACTTCATTCAGGACAGTATCCACCTGAGTGGCGACCTCCTCCTTCTGCAGAGGTGGGCAAAGAGTCAATAAAGAAGCAGATGACACAAAGTACTTCAGTGAACAAAAATACTGCCAAATACCTACATAATAATATTAAGTTTAAACAACTGAAGGCTACATAAGCTGGATAAATTTTCATCAGAAAAACGATCCCATACAAAAAGCTGATTGATGCATTGCAACACATACCTTAGCATCCTCTACTGGTGTCTTCTGTGCCTCAGAACCTGGAGAACAACACTGATTACACACAAATTTAACCCCCAGGTATACAGATCAATAGCAACATGCAAAATACACATTCTAGTTCTACAGTACAGGAAGCTCATTGCACATGGATGATACAGCAGCTGGCATAGGCAGCTTTAAATGTCCAAACGATCATAAAAAGACAATGGGCACCTACCACAGAACGCAATCCAGTTCATCTGCCGCACAGCCAGTGGCAGCTTGATCAGAGACACGCTGTAAAAGTTGTCTACATCTTTCATAAAGCTGTTGGTCTTCTCCTTGAGTCTCTCCACGATAGCCTTTACTGCAAGACAGCAGGCGATGTTGTAAATGTTGGGAGAGGGTTGCTGAAAAACTTGGACTGACTGAAGCAGCTGATATGTTTACAAAAATATCTCAGGTAAATGAGATTTTGAACAATTAATCTGAATGGTCGGTTTTGGACCGCAGTTAAGCTAAACCAAATATCGAATATGAGGCTTTTGGCTTTAATAATTTCTTAACGGAAGGTATGAAGTTTTTAATGTCAGAAATGTTATGTCCATTACACAGACAATGATGCACACCAAATATTTTTGCGGTTTGAGCCATTCTATAATTTGTGCAAAATCTTGACAATAGCTTTATAAGAAAATGGGTCATTTCGGCTGTACCGAGATATTGGTTTAATATGATAGGTCTAAAACTGAACAAGATAGGCACATCTAACTAAGTGTGCATTGATCAGTGGACTCTGGGGAACAATGCACACACCTTCTTTGTCTATTGTAGTTCTTAATTATTATATTGTATCCATATATGCAATGGGGCAACACACTAATGGATTAATAGTGCTAAAACAAAATGAAACAGGCACATCTAGACAAGACACATGTAGTTAAGTGTGGTTTGATCAGTGGACTGATCAATGTGCGCCCCTTGGATCGTCAGTTTAACTTTGTCTATAATAGTTATTTTGATATTGTACCCATATAATATACCATTGGGGCAATACATGAAATTCAGTGGGTGTGCATTGTCCCCCAGCATTTATTGATCAAAGCACATTTCACAGGACATGTCAGCCTCATAATAATATTAATAATAGATACTTTATTGATCCCCTTGGGGAAATCGTCTTTACGCCTACCTCAACTTGCTCTGTGTAGACTGTAGAGTAAGCTGTCCATGAAGGGACATTATATGGATACAATGTAATAATTAATACCTATTACAGAGAAAATTAACCTGAAAATCCAAGGGGCGCACATTCAACAGTCCACTGATTAAACTACACGTAACTAGATTTGCCTGTCTTGTCTAGCTTTAAAGTTATTAACCAATTCGTGTATTGTCCAATATATGGATGCGAACACCGAAAAAACAATTTCGCCAGTAAAGAAATCTGGAAAAACACGGGGTGTGCAAAAGTTGCCATGAACACAAAATGCTAAACCAATACATCGCTACAGCTGAAATGACCCATTTTCTTAGCTATTAGCAAGATGTTGCAGAAATTAAATGGTTCGAACTGCAAAAATAATTGGTGTACATCGTTGTCTGTGTAATGGACATCGCAATTCTGCCA
The DNA here is from genome assembly GCF_048594095.1 of Paramormyrops kingsleyae. Taxonomy (NCBI): domain Eukaryota; kingdom Metazoa; phylum Chordata; class Actinopteri; order Osteoglossiformes; family Mormyridae; genus Paramormyrops; species Paramormyrops kingsleyae. The sequence continues at coordinate 8,809,101 of NC_132819.1, read as the reverse complement.
TTAAAAACTTCCTACCTTACCTCCGTTAAGTTATTAAAGCCGGAAAAGCGAGTATTGAATAAAAGGGTAACTTAACCGCGGCCACTTACCGTTGAGCGACGTTATTTCTACTTATAACCACTCTACCCATAATCTTCGTCATACACGAGCAGCGTAACACTATTTAATCTAGAGTGGAAATCAGCATACAACCGATGCAGTCACGTTACCTTCAAGGTCAAAATCGTTGAGGAAGGCTTCCAGTTTCGCAGTTTTGGGGTCGTTTTTACGACCTTTGTTAGTGGTTCTTTTCCGTGGTGCCATGACTGTAGTCGTAGGTCTGTGTAAAAACAATGTGCGAGAAGTGTAATTTACAGGCTACAAATAATTTATGAAAGAAAACCCTGAATTTGGTTTAAGTACCTATGTCCAGTTTAAACAGCGTATCCTTTGAATCAGTTTTAAATCTCAAATTGGACTGACTGAAGTTCTCGGCTTGCTAAAAAGATCTGAAATGGCTACCAAGCTAAATAATTATAAACCATTTTGACGCAACTGACCATTTTATTTGATGAGTTAATTTACATTGACAAATTTAAAAGCCGTTCGTTATATTTTGCATTTCTCAGTAAGAATTCTCATATACACATCATAACATAAGAATGTCGAGCTAGTTAGCAAGCAAGTAAAATATATGGCTGCCCTAGAAAAGACTTCATCGGTGACAATATTAAAATTACTATCGTCACAAAAACTACATACGTAGTTACTCATTCAATGGTTAAGTAGTACATCGGTTGCGCGTATGATCCACGTTACGATTTACAAAACACTTACTTCTCCAGGTATATTTTAATAAATCAATCGCAATTCCCCGGCCAGATGTCGTTTTCTCCTATAGAGGATATGGCTATTTTCAAATGTAACCGCTCCGCTGTATAACAGCCAATGAGAGTCCTCCGTATCGTGACAACACGCCATGCGCCTCCATCTACCAATTAGATCGAGAAGAGAAAAGGCGTGTTCAAAATGTTCAACCAATTGAAAAAAATAAGACACGTACAGAGCGACCAATAGAAGGCAAAGCTTTCAGTACTTGCACCGGAAGTAAATCTTTGTAAACATCGTGCGCTGTTCTGTGACTGTGGTAAAATGTGATATTGGTTACTGAAACTTACTTTATTATACTTGAATTATAGTTTAAGAGCAAGACAGCTTTCCAAAATGTATTACCAATGCTGTTAAGCTAGCTAACATAAACGAAAAGCCTGGAGTGGAGCTTCGATTTTTGAAACTATTGATGGGTTTTGGTCTTCTACATTCAGCGTTTTCGGCGAAATTCAGATATGTCGAAATCTGAGTTTTTGTCACTTCACCAGGCACTGAAAAGGTCCTTTCAGAACCTGGAGCAAAACCAGAAGTTGTGGAATGGTATGTTAGCTGAGTGCTCGCCTTTAATGGTTTCCCTTGGTAACCTGGCAGAGCAGCTTCACGCGCTTCAGAACGTGCAGTTAGAGCGAACACCCCTGAAAGGCTTCCCCGACCTCCGCGAAAGGCTCCGCTTCAAGCTGCTTCAGGCCGTGGACACGGTGATGGAGAAACTCTACGAGAAGATGTAAGGGGTCTGTCTGTGAAACTCAGCAGAAGTTTCTCTGAACAAGTGCGGTGATTTTTGCAAGTTGTTCCACTCATGGAAAGGAATTCAAGGGAATTACGGAAGCAGAAAACCCACTTTGGTATTATGAATAGAGCTAGAAATGTTCAAATTAGACCTCTGTGAAGAGTAGTGATTTAATGCGTACATTACACCTGACAGTATTGTCATTACCCTTTTTGGCTAGATCTTGGCAATTTAAATGACCACTAAACATAAAAACATATTCTTCCATCCTCAGATATCCTTTGTATTGCAGGTTTGTTGTGTTTTGTGATATATTGAAATCTCAGCACAATGTTATTGATCGACTGCTGCGTTGATTACTGTCTGATATATTTCTCTCCTTAAGCCACAGTTATTGTGACGTTAGGTACGTGAATTATTCAGTCAACGATCATTTGCTTATAAATACCGAAGTAGTGCATCCTGCGTAACAACAAGATTTTTAAAAGTGGATCACTGCTATCAAATTTAAATTCTTTAAAAAAATCATTATATAACAACATCATGAACTACTGACACCTCTTTGCACCTGTTGCCATCTATGACACTGCTTATAGTAGTAATCTTAGGAAATGTTAACACAGCCAGTGACTGAGTGCTGTATCTGCATTCACAGGGCTGCTTTGCAGGCAGTGCGCGACGCAGTCAGCAACCAGGCCGCAGCTGTATTCCAGCTGTACACCCAACATGCCGATGCCCTCGACATGGCCACCTGTCTTCAGCGGTCAGCCACCTGCCCATCTGTGGCAGACATGCTGGAATGGCTGCAGGACGCAGAGCGCCACTATCAGTGGGAGTATCCTCTCGGTGTGACTCAGCCCTGGGCTCGCTGTGTTGTTAATGTCTCCAGGTTATTGTGGGTTATCTTTCATCACTGGTGTCACCTAACAGTGATGTTCATTAACCATGATATCAGCTCTGATTTATTTCTGCATCCCGTTAAAAACTTGTGCAGTGTTTCCATAGTGAGGTTATGGCCATGTTTTTTCCATTTGAGCAGGATTGAGAATTTAGGCGCCCGATGACATAATTCCTGCAAGTGACATTACACAGCAGCAGTGAATGTGCACATGGATCTGAATTAGGCAAAGAATAAGAAACTATAAACGATTAGTAGGTTAGGTGGTTGTTTCCTGTGTGTGCATGCGAGGTTCCTCCTTTAGCTCTGGTACAGACTCCTCAAGAGAAAGGCCCTGCTTCAGATGCTGAAGCCAGGTGACCTTGCTTACTTGCAGACCTCACCCAAGAGGTGGGAGTCCCTGTCCAATCGCGGGAGAGATGACATCATCACAGGTGAGGCCTAGTGGGGTTCTGCAGCTCCTTTGATGTTGGAGGTGTATTCCAACAGCTTAGCTTGTCACTTGTCCACCTTGATTTCAGAGACGCTGTGCAGAGTGGCGCTGTTTAGGGAATCCCAGTGAAATGGGCACATGAGGAGTAGACCGCCAGCCTGGAGGATTCGCCTGCTTGTCAGGTTGCAGTTGAGGACGACCTCGTCTGCCAGCCCCTCCAAGATGGATGGAGCCATGACCAAATGTGAGAGGATATGCTGTGGGCAAACTGAATTTCAGACATCAGCGTTATGGCTATCTGCTAAAGTGTGTTGGTTTAGCAGCTCTGTACTCTTCAGTGGACAGCCCAGATCATGTTTTTGGTCTGACACAGATTAATCTTTTGTGTATAGACAGCTTCCCTAGAAAGCCCCTGGATAAAATCATACTGAAATCATGCTAAAATCAATACCGATTTTAGCTCAACCTGAGCTATAGCAATGGTTTTAGCTACATAATGAAAATAAAGTACCAGTTAAGCGTGCTGTTCTTTATTTTTCTTCTCTTGTGCCTCTGATGAGTATGGGCTTGAGGTTTTTTAGGTGTCTGGTTTTCCTTGTCTCTAGAGTGTGTTATTTACTATAAAAAACTAACTTAGCACAAAATGGTGACGAGCTTACACTACTCTACACAGGACATGATTTCATTAAACCAATTAGTAAAGTACTAAGTGTAAAACTATAAGGCTCAAAACTTTGGCAGTTTAATCAATGAGGGGGAGAAAATTCGTAGGAATCATCCATAATAGAAAATAAGTTGAGGAAAACTGATTTTTCACAAATTGGTTTATTTTCCATTTGAAATCCTTATTTTCTACATGCCAGTAGGCAACACTTGTGAAGGCAGGCAGAGCACTGGGGTAAACTGAGAACACATCACGCTTCGCTGGCAGCCCAAAGGTCACACTGCTAGGTAGTATTTCTAGAATGATCTGGTTACAAACAGCTTGTGGACCAGGTACTTTACCCATTGTGTGTTCAGTGGCATGTTCCCGCTCCTCCAAACGTAACACGCCCTAATGAAAGCAGGTGTTTACAGAAAGTCAGGCTCCGTTTCCCTTTGCTGTGAAAACTTGCAGGGTCATTGATACAGAAGCCACAGAACCTCCTATAAAGACACCAAACGAACGTGGGCTCCCCCAAGAAGCATTAGGTTACATTCTGAGGCGAACGTGGGAGCTTCGTATAACCTCCTGTCTAGATACGCTGCATTATGTCTGTCCACAAGCCAACATCATCAACAAAAAAAACCTCCACATACTGAAATAAAACAAAAGTCAACATCTCAAATCAACAAATATACAGACAAATTAGAGATCTGAAGTAGAGTGAAAAATAGCTGCACCGTAGGAGACGATGATGACACAATATCATCTGTGACAGAAAACCTCCAGCGCTGTCGGGCGCCTCGCTGCAGCCGTACACGCCTCTGCCGAGGCTCAGACATACTCCTTCACGGGCTGCGTGCTGTTGGAGATGGGCTTGGGCGGATCCGTGGGCCGGCCTGCAGCGTAATCGCGACCCTCGTAACCGCGTCGGTAGCCTCGGTCAGGGTGCGGACACGAGCTGCTCAGCACGGCGCCGCTTAGTATGAGCATGACGGCGGCAGCCCAGCCCAGGTAGATGGCCTGGCCCAGCTCACGCTTGTGCACCAGTGGCACCGCAGGGTTGTAGAAGTCCCGTACCACATTGTTGGCGGCCCAGGAGACGGGCACCAGCACGCAGAGGCCCGTGACGATGAACAGGATGCCGCCCGTCAGAGCAATGCTGGCCTTCACGTTGCGGTCCTCGCCGGCACAGGTCGTACACTTCAGGCCACAGCAGGTGACGGTGCAGGACAGCCAGCCCAGGAAGATGGCGATGCACATGAGGGCCCGTGCAGCCTGGATATCTGACGGCAGTGCCAGCATGGAGTCGTATGTCTTGCACTGCATGTGACCCGTGGTCTGGTAGATACAGTTCATCCAGATGCCTTCCCACACTATCTCCGAGGTCAGGATGTTGCTTCCGATGAAGGCGGTGACCTTCCACTGGGGCAGTGCCGTCACGGCGATCGCCATGATCCAGCCCGCCACCGCACAAGTGAAGCAGATCAGCTGCAGGCCGGTGTTCACCATGGCAACATCTACACCTGCTCCACCACCTAAGCCCTGATGGTCACCACCACCTCTTCACCCCCTCTGTCTCCCCAGTTCTTGTCTCCCAAGATCTGTTCCAGTCCTCTCCCTCCTCCACTGTTCCTCCACGTTATCCCGTCTGTAACTTCTTTTATCTCCTGTTTTTCTTGTCAGTCTGTCAGTCCACTCTAGAGAAGCTCAACCTCTTCGCTCTTCTGTTGTCCCAGGAACCTTCGCTCACTGCCTCCAACTCTCTACTCTCTCTCTCCCTGCTCATGTCACTGTCCCTTTTAATTATTGATGGACGCAGGGAAGCGAAGCAGCTTCTTTCCTACTCAGCAGCCCACTGGTTGAATTCATCGGGCTCTGCCGTACTGCATTATGGGATATGCAGCCTCTCTAGGACGGAAGTGCATCTCAGCTGCACCAAGAGGCCAGTTAATTTTGGTGCCGGTGGTATTACCCACCAAATTGTGGTGTAGGTTTACCCATGTGGATCAAGCAGATAACATCTGATACATTGGCCCTAACAGATCTCTCCAATACTGATCACATATCCTGATAAGAGGACAAGACTGGATCACAGCAAACAGGCAGAAGAGGAATATGGTTATCTAAAATATTTGCTGCAAATATGACAAATAATGAAAAAGAATAAATTAAAGAGTGAGTCTGCTGCTCAGTGCGCAATGGGCTCACTCCTACAGGGTTGCATCATGTTGAGGCTGCATTAACTCTGGAGGAGTGGCTGAGGGGCTTAGAGGGGGTAGGCATGGAGAAGGAGGAGGTGTGGGGGCTGGGCAGGGAGCCCCCCTCTCATAGGAAGACCTGGAAACATTTCAGACCAGTGTTTCTGAACCTAGTTCACGGGGACCCACGGACAGTCCATATTTTTGCTCCCTCCCAGCTCCCAAAAACGTGGACTGTCTGCAGGTCCCTGAGAACCAGATTGGGAAACACTGTTTTAGAGGGATGTGGGGTCATGTACTGGGAATTCCTTCCCAGCCCCTGTACTCTTGAGTGCCAAGAAACAGGCAGATGTAGTGACAAAGAGACAGAATGGCAGACTAGACAATGACTGAGGGGAGAGCTGTGTCTGGGGGTGCGACAGATAACGAAACAAGGCCCTCTCAGTGCACTTCTCTGTGACAACAGTGAGACAAAGACGCTGACATCCTCTTCATCATCAGAAGGCCAAACCAGACAAGCTTCCGCACACAATAAGCCATCCCTTCTCACTCTGATCCTTGTTCATATAGAAAAATCAAAGCATGTGCTTTTAAACCCTTTGAGAAAGCGCGACTTCAAACATCAAGTCTAACAATTTAAAGAAAGATGGGTTATAGTTTTGCTTGAACAATTCAGACCTACTGAGTGGAACCTTCTGCAATGGATTGTGGGACTGTTTGATGCCAGGAACCAGAAGGAAGCTGTTACTTTGGGTTTATTATGAAAAGAAGAAAATTGTCAATGTTGACCAAGTTTTTGAACTTTGAATTTACAAGAACGAAGGAGACTGAGAAAGAGCCACCTGTCATGTCTTGTGCAACGTCTCTTTCTCGATGAATTAAATATCATGGACATTGAATCTGGGGTTCATGTTGCCTCTGTGTGAAACGTCCTCTCCCTGACAACAGTGGTCATGACAACAAGGACGGGACACAGGAAATGAGCAAGAGGTGATGATAACAAAGGGGGGGAGGAGAGGTGGTGACAGCTAATGACAGAGTACCAGCGCCACTGTCTTGGTCTGTAGCACAAGGCAATAAGGAACATGCTATGAGGGTTTATTGCGGGGGAACAGCATGCGGCGCAGTGTCTATGTAACAGTTGGTACACGATGTCAAAGTTAGAATTCATGTTACTGAGCAGGTCATATATCATTAGTCAGACAACTGTGAGGTAACTGTGTTTCTACTGAAGGAGCCAAAACAAAATCACTGCACACAGCGCCTCTGGGGCCACGCCCCTCAGTGTCTCTGGGGCCACGCCCCTCAGTGTCTCTGGGGCCACGCCCCTCGCTGCACCTCTGTAGCCACCATGCAATTGTTAGGCTTTAGTGCATCGGTCTCATCCATTCCATTCCATGCAGCACTGCCTGTACCTTCAGCTCCAGACAGCCCTGGCTCTCAAAGCTAGGCACCCTAACCTTTTAGCAAAGATATTTATTTTACGTTAACAATATTTAAGCAGATTGGCTCCAGCTTCCCAGCGACCCAGATGGTTAAAGCGGTATAGTTAATGGATGGATGAATATTTAAGCTACTTTTAAAGAAGTTCTTGGATATTTCCCTTATCAAATCTACCCCTCGGGATGGATAAAGACCTCCACACACCCCAATGCGTGTCTCAAGCAAATTTATTATTTTACTTAAGCAACTAATGGCCCAGCTCGCCAACACTAGATGTCGCTGTAGTGGGACAAGATGAGGCAGAGCCCAGCTTCAAATCACCTGCCAGAAACCAGTGTGCCATCATGGGACCTTTTGGCAGTGGGGACTGAATCACTGACTTAAAAGTACACTGCTGCTTAAAGGCACCTTATTCAATGCAAACCTCAACACAGAATCCTTATGAGGAAAGCGAATCTAAAAGATGTCTCTTGCATTCTATCCTTCCAAGCATAGGCTCTAGACCAGTGTTTCTCAACCCAGTCCTCAGCGAACCCCAGCCAGTCCACGTTTTTGCTTCCTCTCAGCTCCCAGCGCACCTGTACCAGCTATTCGGTGTTCCTGATTGGCTGGGAGCTGGGAGGGAGCAAAAATGTTGACTGGCTGGGGTTCGCTGAGGACTGGGTTGAGAAACACTGCTCTAGACAAACTCATTCTGTCCATTGGAGCAGCGGTTCTTAAATGTGGACTATACAACAATCACATTAGATTCTCTACATATTTCAGACTACTGGGCATAGCTATAATAGCTGTGTACTTTGTATAAATTTTTAGTACATACCTTTCATTAAAAAAGAAAAATATTCAGCCTGCACTAGAACAGAGCTCTACCAAAAAGGACCAACAGTGACCTCTACTGCTTGATCAAGGGATGCAGCAAAGAGACGCAAACAATTCATTTGGTTACACAAGTATAAACTTTCCCTCCATTACAGTAAAGAGTATTCTGTAAACTTTGGCCTATCCCACAGTGAGCGCAATAAATATTTCATCCCACATAGGAGGCTACAGTGCAATTGAATAAGCACAATAAGAAATTCAGAAATGTTCTTACGTTTCTCATATTAATACAAAGCAAAAAAACAAGCTACTAACCCTAGATCTCACATTATGTTCTGGTGCCTCTCTCACTAGAAGGGAGATCACAGTGCCGACAGCTACATTCTTTTTCAAGGAACAATCAAATTTACCACGTGCATAAGATGCAGACAGTTCAACAGAAACACAGAACAGCACAGTATAGGCTTAAAAATACCAATTTATTACTTTTGCACAGTAACACAAATATTCCCTGCAGGCTAAAAAAAAAAAAAAAAAAAAAATATTTAAAAATGTCACATAGCAAAGCAGCAACTGATTGGTCACCCTGGTGGGCGGGGCCACGGGATGGCCATCAATAGGTCAAAGGGGCCTTATATTGCTGTCAGACAGTCACACAGTTTGAGAACACTAGAAAAACAGCACAGAGCAACACACTGGTGTAAGAACAAATCAAAATACAATACACATTGTCAAAAAGTATAGCAAACGTTTCCGTTATATATAAAGAAGAGTTTAAAAAAAATAAATAAATCATGCGCTCTTGAAACTGGGGCACAGAAAATACAAGTAGAAGGTTTAAAAAGAGGTAAATTCCCCTTACTGCAGAGCCCATGGCGCCAGGCCCCAAAGCGCAGCTTAGCAGGGCCAGCAGAGGGCGCAGGAGAGCAACGGTGGCACTGCGCTCGAATTTTTCCGTTTACAAAAAAAAAAAAAAGGAAAAAAAAAAAACAAAACAAAAAAAAATAAACACACACACACACGCACACACACCGCCACCCTGGTGGTGAAAGGCTGGTCTTGGCGGTCCCTTGTGTGAAGAAAGTACCTCGTTTGAGCATGGGGGCGGACGCCAAGACCAGCGTTCCACTGCCGACAGCCTGTGCTGCTGGTACTTGCGAGACTGAACGATATATTGCCACCCTAACAGTCTCAAATTCATTAACATTTAATCATTAAAAATTGCGTCACTTAAATATTCTCTAAGTTTTAGGACAATACTCGGACATGCAGGAGAGCAGTTTTTCATTAAAAAAAAAAAAAACAAAAAAAAAAAAACTTTAAAGTCTAAAGCGCTAAGCACATTCCCACTGATTGATACGAGCGAAGAAATAAAATACAAAACAAAAGAAAGAAACATACAGAAACACAGTCAGACCGTCAGCCACATCAAGGAAAAATAAAGACAGCTTCTCTTTAAACCCAGACTTGGTAATATTGCTTTCTGACAATTAGTGTGCTGAACTGGCATTGGGATCATCGTAATGCTCTTCAAAGAAGCTTGCTCAAAAAAAACACAAAAACGGCCACCAAACCCAAACTCCCCCCAAAAATAGCTTCATTCGAACCCTCCCCTCTCAAACCACGCCCAACCCCACCAGCTGGACACTCAAAACTCATTCATAGCAAACCTGATGATTCAAAGATGGTTTATTACAAAAGGGTTTCCTCTGAGATGTCCACCTGGAGAGGTGTGTGCGCGATCCCCCCGCCCAGCCACGGAAGGGGGGGGGGGGTGTGTGTGTGTGTGTGTACACGCTGAGCGTTAGCTGGGGGCCCGTAGGCTAGTGCAGGGGCCTCCAACTCCGGTCCTGGAGAGCTGCTGTCCAGTCGGTTCTCTATCCTACTTGGCTTCTGGATCATAGCTCTCCAGGACCGGAGTTGGAGGCGGCTGCGTTAGGGGGCCACAGGGCTGCAGCGTTCCAATGCTACCGTCACTAAAGGCCAGCTATAACATAAGTACGCTGAACAGAGATCCTGAAGAGAGAAGCTTTCAAAAAATGTGATTGGCTGTCTGCTGATTCTTTTCCCCCGACTGACTTCTGATTGTCTTTGATACTCTGGTTCTGGCCCGTGGCGAAGATAGGCGTCACCGGCGAGGCGGGTTGGCCAGTCACCATGTGCCTCGGACACCTGGGAACCCCCCACCCCCCCCCAGCCCGACGACACCAAAACATAGGAAACTCTCCAGAGCCTGAAACCAGAGGACAGTGCTGAGTCTTCACTGTATCATGAGGTTGCCTAAACACCCAAAGCTAAAACATGCCGTAAGGTCCACGCCCCCCCCCCCCGCCCCGCCCATAATGCTCACCGACTCGACTGCTGACGGTCTGAGAATCATGACATTGATAACGGCAACAACAACAACACTTACAGCAATCTACTCTAACATCAGTTAATATAGTCACAAAACGTTTTATATTAAACTCTTACAAATCTGATTTTTTTTTATTTATAAATGCATAAAAGATAAAAGGAGAGTGCCTGTTATTTGTGTATCTGGCCGTGGCGGTCAGTGCTGGCAGAGGCGAAGACGGAGGAAGGAAAAAAAAAAACAAAAAAAAACACGCACAAAAATAAAATAAAAGTGGGTGCACTCCCCCAACCCAGCCAGCAGACAAACGTCTGCCCGGCCTGGACATGCCCCCAGGCCCCCCCCCCACACGTGGGCGAGGGCCGACTGCTACACTGCTCCATTCCCATCCCGGCTTCAATAAGCATGTAAAATCTGTTTTAAATCTGCTTATATGGATGAATATATCTATATGATTTTCATATATATACGAAATAAACACATTAAATCTGAGGCATTTACAGCAGTTAACCCCTCAATCTCCCTTTACAATTCAGTGGCCTGCAATGGGACACACAGACAGTCACTCACACGCAGTCACTCCCACACACAGACGTACACACACGCTCACTGTCGACAGAACTGAAAGAATGAGAATACCCAGGTCACCTCGTTTGTAAAACATAAAAAAGTCTGAAAAAGTCAACTAAAAAAATAATCTTCCGACTCCCCCACACACATGCAAGCCCTCCCCCCACTAGTAATAGTATTGTTGTCAGCCTGTGCAGGCTTGAGGTAAAAAACAGAGAAGATTCCTGGCTGTAAGGATGAGAGTGGGCCGGCTAACCAGCCCTGAGCAACGAGCTCAGTGTATCTTACTAATCGAGAAGGGAAAAAAAAATAAAAAATAAAAAAAAAATTGAAAATTAAAAGATATGAGGGGAAAAAAAAAAAAAATTCAATGGCTCAACAGGTTCTGCCTTTCTGTGCATCAGAAACCAACGGTCTCTCAGTGCAGCTGACAATCCTGGGTATGCTGGTAGAAGGCGGCTCAACTGGGACGGCCATCTTGACTAGACAGATGGCTCGATCCACTGGCTTCAGAACCGCTTTGGTGAAGAGAGAATGAAAGAGATGGAGGGAGAGAGAGAGACAGAAATACGCGGGGTGGTACAGAAAGAGAAAACGGGACGCCCCCTGGTGGCACATCAAGCAAAGTACATGGTGTGCTGGGTGTCATAGTGAATCTGGACGGCTTTAGCCAGAGCCTGGGGGTCACGGCCGTTACTCTGGCCCGAAACGTGGCTGCCCTCCGCGCTGTGGGAAGGAAGAGAAGGGGGCGTTACCGTTAGACAGCAGCCTGCAGCACCAGCGATGCAGCAGTTCTCTCCAAAAACAGGTGTAGGATTCAGCAAGTTCAGTGCTACTTTCTTCCAGCTCCACATTACACCAGTTTGAGGAAGTATAGATTCAGAAGAAGTTCAATTTCAATTTATTTTTACATAGTGTCTTTCACAACAGAGTCGTCCCAAAGCGCTTTACGTGGATGTGTTGTGAAACATCAATAGAGAGAGTAATACAGAACGGAAAAAAGGAAGATAGGAAATTAAAGAAAGCCAGGTGACAATGGAGGAGAGGAACCAAAAACTCCCAAGTAAGGAGAAAAAAAAACCTCTGGGGCTCCAAGGTCAACTGGCTGCCCCCCCCCCGGGCCATACTAACATGATATAAACACAGATATAAAGTTATTATCCAACAACTACAGTCCTGGGGGCCTGGAACCAATTGGAAGGAACCAGGGAGGCAGGTGGCTGCGTACCTGTCGTGGTCCTTGTCTACCAGGTGGTACCGTGCGCGGAACGCAACAAGCCGGGCATAGTAGGCGGGCGCCGGGATGGAGACGGAGCGGGTACAGCGCACGTAGGTGTGGCACAGCTGGTAGGTGAGCAGCTGCAGCTCGTCGGCCGTGAAGCAGTTGTCGTCCCATAAGACGTGGTAGTGCGAGGGCCGGCTGGTGCCCTGCAGCGAGCGACAAACATGCCACGGCTTTATCCGTCGCTCGGGCAACAGGCAGTAAAGTGACCCGTCTGAAGGAGTGCACCTCCTATCACACACGCTTAGACCAGCATTTCTCAACCATGTCCTCGACATCTGAGAAACACTGACTTAGACGACCAACACTAAGACCAACTGAAGGAAGTATAACATTTTAAACACTAGAGGGCATTTTAGGAAAATTAAATAAAATGAAATAATGGCAGCCATGATGCTTTAGCTACACCCAAAATCCACGATGTGGGGGCTCACCTGAATGCCAGCGTGGCTACACAGATAGAAATCGAACTCAGACGGATGGGTGATGGTGCTGTCCACTGTGGTACCTGCCGGAACATTCCCACTCTTGCCCACCTACAGAGAAGGAGACAAGTGATGAGGGTGACTCAGGTAGATGGACGGTGGGACAGACAGGCGCCGAGCGTCAGGCTCACCCTCTCAGTCTTGTCTGAGCAGAAGAGTCGTGTGTGGTGCCGCTTCTGAACTACGATATAGGTGATTCCCGGCCGGTAATCCTCCTCCAGGCTGATGCAAGCCTTCCGGATGGCAATGAGCTCAGGCCAAGCCACCTTCCGGGCAGGAGAAGCCGCGGGAGAGAGGGAGAACACGTGAGCAAGTCACAGGCCGACGACAGGCGGAGCGGGAAACCTGAGCCCGTCAGCTCAAGATCTTGATGAAAGATTAATACGAGACTACAGTTGACAGAACGACAGAAAGTGGAAAATCTGACAATGTCTTCTGGGGAGAGAGAGAGAGAGAGAGGGGAAAGAAAAAAAAACTACAAAACGCACCTGCTTCATCTGGCCCTCGGAGACGCCACCCCGATAGTAGATGATCCGCGTGGGCTTGAAGCGAGTGGACTTGTAGAATTGGATCAGCAGCTCACGCACCATGTTGGTCAGGTCCTGGATGACTTCCTGGCTGAAGAGCTGCTCCTGGGACAGGTCCTGGCGGGACGTCTGCACGCGCACCGTGGCACAGTAGCGGCTGGGATGGCCATCCATGCTGCCCACCACTGCCGCGATCGAAGGCTTCTTGCCGTCGCCGGCGGGGGGGTGTGTCACGTCTGCCCCCAGGAAGATGACCGGCTGCTGGAACACAGAGGGCCTGGAAGGGAAAGAGCATCAAGGCTGCAATGACTGCAGGTTCAAATCCAAGGGGAACCAACATTACCTGAAAGCGCCTCCTCCAGAGGCAGACGGGCACGCGGATAGGGACAGAGGCGGACGGACACGCGGATAGGGACAGAGGCGGACGGACACGCGGATAGGGACAGAGGCGGACGGACACGCGGATAGGGACAGAGGCGGACGGACAGACGGACACGCGGATAGAGACAGAGGCGGACGGACAGACGGACACGCGGATAGTGACAGAGGCGGACGGACAGACGGACACGCGGATAGAGACAGAGGCGGACGGACAGACGGACACGCGGATAGAGACAGAGGCGGACGGACAGACGGACACGCGGATAGAGACAGAGGCGGACGGACAGACGGACACGCGGATAGAGACAGAGGCGGACGGACAGACGGACACGCGGATAGAGACAGAGGCGGACGGACAGACGGGCACGCGGATAGTGACAGAGGCGGACGGACAGACGGGCACGCGGATAGTGACAGAGGCGGACGGACAGACGGGCACGCGGATAGTGACAGAGGCGGACGGACAGACGGGCACGCGGATAGTGACAAAGGCGGACGGACAGACGGGCACGCGGATAGTGACAGAGGCGGACGGACAGACGGGCACGCGGATAGTGACAAAGGCGGACGGACAGACGGGCACGCGGATAGGGACAGAGGCGGACGGACAGACGGGCACGCGGATAGTGACAGAGGCGGACGGACAGACGGACACGCGGATAGAGACAGAGGCGGACGGACAGACGGGCACGCGGATAGAGACAGAGGCGGACGGACAGACGGGCACGCGGATAGTGACAGAGGCGGATGGATGGGAACACGTACGGAAACAGAGACAGACGGGCGTGCAGAGAGAGACAGACAGACAGGCGTGCACACAGATACACGCACAGGAACAGAGACAGGAGCATGAACAGAGACAAACGCACTCTCCTAAAACGGCAGGCACATGCACACACCTCTGATGGGGCACCAGCACATTGTTGATGCCACCCAGCTTGGCGTTGATCTTCAGGCAGAGGTTGGACAGCGTCTGGGGAGAGGTCTTCACTACATTTTTCACCTGGACACACTGGGTAGCCATGCCCAACAGAGTGTCCCCAACACGCTTCACCTCAGCTGTGGGGGGGGGGGGGGGGGGGGGTGGTAGCAAAGGGTCAAACAGCAAAGGGTCAAGCAGCTGAATACAAAAGACAAGAACCAATATTTATTTGCCAGTTGGCCCCCTGACTTCATGTTCAACGACCCACCCAAATTCCACACAGAAAACAAAGCACTAACGACTTTGATGGGGTTCAGGTACAAAGTTAAATACATGTAAAGATGAGCTGTAGTGCTTCGACACCAATAAAAGGCTCTTAAGATGCACACCATTTAACGACAGATCCATGGGTATCTGATAGTGAGCTACACTAGCTCCAGACTTCATGCTTTGGGCCTTTAACACCCAGTGTTAGTGGCGGAGCGCTGCTTCCTCTCACCGTACACCGGCGTCTTCCCCGGCAGGATGACCACGATGAGCTGCAGACCCACATAGGACATCTTCAGGTGCTTGAACATGGGCTCCACGCTGTCCGCGCCCTGGGCGTACTTACAGAAGCAGGGCTGGCCTTGGATGGGCATCCCCGCGTCTTTTGATATTTTACGAAGCTGATCGGTGAAGCTCCTGAGGTGGACAGAGATCATTTCATGATGGAATCGCTTTCCTCGACAAGGAGGTCCCGCAGCCATTGTCAGCAAGTTACAAGACAGATTCACAGACTAAAAGGTTGTGGGAATGTGTATTTGGTCATTTAAGGTAAAGGTGTGGTTAAAAAAAATGCATATAAAAGGGCATTTAAGGTTTAAACAAATGATATCACGTGGCCGAGACAGTGGAAGCAAAAGATACATTTACGGGGATGCAAAACACTTTACAGTAAATTCTCCAGAACTTATCAAAACAGAAAAAGTACTAAAGATCACAAAGCAGGATTTCTTGCTTAGCTGGATAACTTTGCGGATTTAAGGCAGTCTGGGCTACATACAAGTCACCGAAAATAAAGTCCAATTAAACTGGAGTACCTTAAATCTCACAAGTTATCCAGCTAAACAAGAAATCTGGCTTCATAAAACAGGCCCCTGGTCCTAATCAGGGCAAGTGACATAGGAGATTTTACATGACAGCAGAGGGCAGCGTCATAAGTCTGGGTAGTTACATTTAAATTGTCACTGCTGGGGGGGGGGGGGGGGGAAAGCACAGCAAGCAGTGCACTGTGTGATACGCTCCAGGGTTTTACTCAGGATGGGATTAATGGTGGAATGTTGGCATGCTGCCCTGCGGGCGTGCTGTGGCGCAGTGGCGGGTGACAGGACAGCCACTCACTTCAGCAGATCCTCGCGGCACTGCTTCTGAGGGGCAAAGCAGGCAACGGCCCAAACCTTGATCTCAATGCCAGCATAAAACTGCTTGCCCCTCATGTCCCACACACCCTGATTAGGCGTGGCCACCGTCTTGTTCTGTGAAGAGAGTCGCTGATCTCTTAGCGGACCCCTCAGCCACTGCGTGAGCATCACTGACAAAGCAGCCCACCTTAAACAGCATCGATTCAGGTAAAAACCTCAAAACCCCCTCCCAAGCCCCAACAGAGCCCCAGGGAAAATGAGGAGTGAACACTGATGGGGGGGTGGGGTGGGAGGGTGATTAATAAGATACCCACAACCCCTCCCCCCAAAAGTTTTCTATATTAAAAGAAACACAACTGCAGTGTCAACAGTCTGTGCATTATGAACTATGAATCACTTTTGCATTAACATTAATTTACAGCACTGCATACACAAAAACTGGCAATTCATTCTCACTCAAAAATTACAAGATATAAAATCCAGAGGGAGGTCTAGGATGGGCTACTCCACTGCGCTGTTTTTTATTTTTTGTTTTTTTGTTTCCCCCCCCCCCCCCCCCATCTGGTTGAAATCCACATTTGTTACAGATACTACTGCTGCACCATGGCTGAGCCACGACCCAGTGCCAGAGGCTCTGCCCAGTCAGTAACAGGAACTGGCCCTGGCAGTAATACCAGCAGCCCAGGTAGACGCAGAGACCCCGAAGTGAGCCCAGCCTACACACCACACATGTGAAACAACCAAAGGCATCTTGCACAAAACTGCCATCAACTCCAGCCACTCCAGGGGGCGACAATGAGGCTCCATTACACAGCAGTCCGAGCAGCTCCTAGGACTCCGGGGATGACCGCAGCCCAGACAAACGCTTCAGTACCAGTTAGTAAACAACGGGCAAACTAGACCCCTGAAGACTAAAAATGGGGAAGCCACAAAATCAGCCCTAACACAAATTTAACTATCAAACGGGAAACTGCAACGAGATGAGATCTTTTCCCTGAGATCAGATTCCAGCAGCCTGATCTCCACATCTTACAGGACACTGGCTTGTGTGGCACAGCACCTCTTCAAAGCATCATCCTGAATAATGGAGTTTTCCCGCATCTGAAAGAGCTGTTAAGGACGAACTGCTGTGCGGAGTCGTATTCCCCTCCCCTTGAATATTACTTGTCCATTCAGCAGTCACTCACGTGCGTGACCCCGCCCCCCACCCTTACTCACCCTATCCCGTGCCCCAGTACTCACCCTGCCACAGTCCCTCCCAGTGTCTGTACTCACCCGGCCCCCGTACTGCAGCATGGGCGCTGGGAGGACCCGCCCAGTCACCTCCGTCATGTCATTGTGCACAACGATGCCAAACTCTTTCAGGTAAGGGTCGGGCCCGCCCACCATGCTGTTACTTTTGACCTGGGAATGACATTGAGAAGTCAGCGTGGGACAAAAGGGGATAAAAGACGAGCAGAGGCTGCAGATGAAAAAGAGCTCGGGATAAATCCATGTTGTGTTCAAGTCTGTTGTCCCTACTGAAGAACTAGAGCAGGTGTATCTAAAATATCTAAAAAGTTTATACATCTATAATGTTATCTATAAAGCTAGTAGAAAGCAAAGGAGCTTAAGGATTGGACTGGTGATTTGGAAGAGGTCTTGCTGGTGGATCTAATTGGCACAGCTCCAGCAAACAAATCTGCTATAAATGTACTACAGACATTTATTTAAATAAATGCAAAAGTCTAAATGGGGGCATTCATGATAAGTGCTGCAGAATTTAGCCTCCTGCCACCAGGGGGTAGGACTCACCAGTCGGCTGATCTCCTCCTGTCTGTCGGGAGCCGAGCGCGCGGTGGCTTTGATCATGGTGGAGGTCTGATTATCAGTGAGCTTTTTGATGCAGCGCTGTCCGGCGACGATGTTACAAACCTGCGAGGAGGAGTTCGAAGCAACAGATTAAGAAAGAAAAAAAAAATATATATATATATACACACACATACATGCACAGAAAGTTAAGCACAGGAGCTTGAAGGGGACAGACCTCCAGGGGTAGGTAGGTGTGCTTCTGCTCCTGGCCCACTTGCAGGCAGGGCAGGTGTGGGTACTTCAGCTGCAGGCTGTACTTCTGCTTAAAGTACTGTGCCACTGTGCACTCCATGGCCTGTCCGTTCTCTAGCTGCAGCGGGAATCTGCGCATGGGCACAATGGTCTTAGCCCCCATCCACTGCCCCCCCCACCCCACTGAACATAAGTGAATGAAGATAATGTCCATTTAACCCAGACTACCTTAAACCTGACAAGTTATCCGGCTAAGCATGCAGTCCGGCTTCGTGGAATTACCCCCCAGAAAGCAGTACACCAAACGTCTGGATAATACCACAAAAAAATGAACACCAAGATGGCCGCCGCACAGAGGAGGCTCCTTTAAGGGGGCGAACACGTACGTCTGATGGCTGGCGGGCCGACGGGTGACGTTACACACGCGGTACTTCCTCTTCATCTGGCCGCAGTGCGTCACCTCCACCTTCAGCCCTGGAGTTCAGAAGAAGTGCAAGATATGACTGTCGTTGAAGTGTCAGGTGGTGGGGAACATCAAGGAGCGCACGCTGATTACAGCGCATTACCGCACCCACCACACGGGAACCACCTCAGGGATGAGAACCTGAGTGCAGCCGTGCAGTGGGTGATACCTCAGCACCAGTGGACCAGTGTCAGATTTTTCAGCGGCTGGAATGCCAATCCTGCAACCAACCCCCAAATTTCCCTGTACATTGAAGGACCTCCTTACAGGGCTGCATGTAGATTAACGTCATACCCAGGATGAAGTAATTGCTGGTTAAGGGCCTTGCTCAAGGGCCCACCGGAGTAGGATCACTCGTGGCATTCATGGGATTCGAACCAGCAACCTTCCAATTACTGGAACAGATGCCTAGCCTCAGAGCCACCAATCCACCCACAGGGAGCACAGAGGATAATAAAATACGGAAAGAGGGAACAAACACCCTAATTATCACATTAACAGAAACATACTATAGGCATCACTAGCTTTTGAGGAGGAGAGAGAGAGAGAGAGAGAAATATATATACTCGTAGCTGCTGGCTCACTCTGCAAGGCAACAGCACTGACTGACAGCACTTCCCCCTAACCTCGAATCTCCTTGGTGAACTTGACACGCTGCGAGTCAGTCAGCGGCTTGGTCTGCTCATTGATGTTCTGGATGTCCAGCACCTCGCACATAAACTCGATGACAGGCTGGGAGCGGTAAAAGGCCGTGGCTGACACTGCAAGACAGGAGGACAGGCTTCGCACTCATGCATTATGTGCAGCAAATCTGTCAAAGTCCCCGTTAAATAAAAAGCACAAATGTGCAGAGAATCTTTACGGCCTTCCCTGGACAGCCACTCTTAAGCTCCTTAGTGTGAAGCCATTTGTCACACTCTTACAGCGACATGCAGGCTGGGGCAGTAAGGCTCTCACCGTCGATATTGAGCATCATGTTCCACATGGCTGGCCGTACTGACTGATGAAAACCAAACCACACCTCGCGGCCCCCACCAAGGGGGTGATAGTATCCCTCCGGTGGGGAGAAGAAGGAGCGGCCCACAGGTGTGTACCTGCCCAGGCAAACGGGGAGTCAGCACTACACGGGAGGCCACGCCCAGTCGGAGGACGGGAGCAGTCTGGGGTCTGAACGCGCCGTACCTCATGGAGGGCAGGTGCCGGGTGATGACATCCAAGGCCTGCACAGAGTCCTCGGGGACCTCGTTCAGGTGGCCCGACAGCGCCTCCAGGAGCATCTGCAAGCTGACCACGGACACCCACTGCAGGGAGACCTTAAAGGTCTGGTCCTTCCCCTCCCCAGGCAGCGTCACCTCCAAGTCCACCTAATGATCAGAGAAAAGAAGCGGAGAGCACAATCGTACAGGGGACTGATGTGAACTACCTCTTCTTCTAATGTCATGACTGTACTTATTTTATTAAATACATCATGATTCCAGCAGTATATAACTCATTAATCATCACAAAATAAAGTTAAAAAAAAGCCCCCACTGTATTCTGGACAGAGAACTGCTCCTCAATGTTCGAATCTATACTACATTAAGTGGAAATACTACTAATTGCAAGATGTGTCAAATGCATGTCTGGTAGCCAGTGACAGTTACAGGAAATTGCAGGATCCTAGTGACTAGTGGTCGCTGGCACACAAGGCTTCAGCTTACTTATCATATTTGGTTTACAATGTACTGTAAATAAATCAGGCTAAGGCAGTATTTCCAAGACTCCTTTTAGTTCAAACCTTTGTGTGTTTCACCCGATTCCTTTTCCTCAATGCTCTAACCCTATTTGTGGTAATTTCACCTTGGACATACACTTCACTTTTTTTCTCTCCATAATAATGACCCCCAATGCCTACTCTACACACTCAAAACAACCTCAAGCAGTACAACCAATAACTCAGACAAATGACCTTCAATAAAGCATCCAAGGGCCAAGGTTGACCACAAACAAGGATCAGATCAGAGCCTAGACAAAGAACGAGAATGAAGATGCCTGAACAGCTATTTCTCAGCCCCGCAGGCCTGCGAGTTAACGGGTTGAATTAGACATACCTGCCTCAGGCTATGACAAAACTCACAGTACTTCAAAACGGGGATTCTAAAAGAACAAAATGGAGCTGGTGGACACCAGTGGGGCACAAACAGAACAAGGAGGTCAGCGAGGCGACGGCAGGATGTGCCGGGCCTCCTCCTTACTCACCCGTTCGCGTCCAATCGGCAGTGGATGCGCTGTGTACATGTTCCTCTTGCCATCATAGCCCGGTTGCCGGTCCCCAAAAATCTGCATCTTGAAATGCCTCACCATGGTGTCCACCACCTCTCTGCAAAACAAGCCGACTGAGAGAGACCCGCCCACCGATCACAGCTAACCACTGACTAAATCGCCATTCCATGACTCCATTACGCATCTGGCACTTCGGCCAAGGAAACCAGGCCACAGTTTAAAATCCGCTCCCTGCCACGCAGCCCGGGCCAGTTACCTGTTGACCCGGCGAGGTCGCTTCTCCGGCTTGATGTCGATGTCATAGTGGTAGACGTCAATCTTGGGTATCTGCACCTGGAAGTGGTTGGCCAGCAGGCGGATGGGCTTGCCCACTGTGCCAAGGCCAGGGCGCCGTGGGGGCTGGAAGAGGGAGGTAGGAGTAGGTGGGCCTGGAGTGAAAGAGAGAAACGCACAGGTGGTATTACAACACAAGCAATTTGCAAAACACGTACATTATTTATGGTAATAATCTACAGCAGCTGGGATATGATCTGGAAGAGGAATCATAGCAGAAAGCCACACCAGACATAACGGAGCAGCCTCACTGCCCGTCCACTGACTCTCTCTCTCTCTCACAGACACGCCACCTTTGGCAAACCGCATTTCACCACACAATGCCAAAGCTGAAACAATACAATGCTGTCCTGACCCAGCAAGGAACTAAAACAATTAAAAGCAGTGCATCGAGGCCCTTAAGATAAAGCCAGGATGTCGGAGACACACAAGAACATGTCTAGATGGAGCAGACCGAGCATGCGAGAGGGGGATTAACAGTGCATGGACACGCATGCACCATAAACACCCCCCCCCCCACCTTTGACACACTGACTGCCACTTGGAAAATGCATACAAAGGGGGGGGCTGTAAATTTGTGGTGGTGCTGGACAGACACAGGAACTGAGGTGGACTCGGGTTTACTGGGCACCTGAACAGGAAAGGGGGAAGAGGATGTTAAGGTTCTGACCCAACTATTGCTCTACACTACCACTTCTGTGCTCTATACACAAACAGACTTCATTAGCAGAGCTTCAGCCTGTGCAGGACCAGACTGCCAGAGCACACTGTATCTGAACTTACACCTTCTTTGAGGTGGGAAGACACTGGGCTTACATGGAGTCCAGGCTACCATATCCAAGCATGCTCCAATTAACAAGTGAGGCATAAGAGAGAGAACACAGACACACACACCCAGACACACACACCCAGCCACACCCCCCTCCTGCTCCACTTCCCTAACCCCACCTCCATACACTGGAACAGGACAACATCAGCATGAGAGGGGGATTGAAGGTCCTCATAATGGGCCACAGCATGGGAATGTGTAGAGACAGAGCTCCCAGTTTTACAAAAAAAAAAAAACAGGACCCTACTCTATAAATATGCTCTTCACCTGCTGTGGAGGTGGAGATCCTGAAGGTGCAGGTCATGTACTCCATTACACCAAAGTCCTCATTTTAAAGTTTTTTTTTTAAAAAAAAGTATAAACCTTCACACATTTGCAGCCATGCTACAGCTAAGATTTATCGACAATCACTGAAACGTGGTTTTTCCTACACCTGAAGGATTTTCCAATGATCTAAAACTGCAGGCCACATCCTAACCAGAAGCACCACTCTCTAAACATTTCAATGATGTGAGGGCACATTGCCAAAGAAAAACGATTTAAAATAAATGTAGGCACCTGTTTGTATTCTCACCCAGATCGACAAAAGGACTTGCCATCATTCAGAGAGTTAAAGTAGCAGAAGGAGCAGCAGATTTGGTGCCTGCTTGCAGGAAAGGTGTATATCAACCAGGGGTCACCAACATGGTGCCCGCGGGCACCAGGATGCCCCCAAGGACCACATGAGTTGCCCACAGACCTGATCTAAAAATAGTACAACTCACCAGTGAGCAGCGTCTAAAATTTTATTTTATCCTGTTGCTATTCTTGTTTAACCACATTTGCCTTTATATAGATTTGAAAATGACAATACCTGAAAAAAAGCATTTAAAACATGTTTATCATACATGAAGTTTAGGAGGGCGTTTCAAACTGGTAGCCCTTCGTATGGGTCAGTACCCATGAAGTAGCTCTCAGTTTCAAAAAGGTTGGTGACCCCTGATATAAACACAGACAGATCTAACTCTGTCCCTCAACTCTTTGGTACGGGGCAGGGGGAATAAAAACAAATCCTTAAATATTCAACTGTAAACATAGAAGTTAACAGCGCGTAAAACTGGCAGCTCTAGGTTTTATGAAGAGAGATTTCCATGCCACATACAGGCGCATTATAAACAATCTCTAGCATTTAAATACCAATAGGCAATTATGTCAAAGCCTAGGTGACCAGACACAATGTCACCCATAATACAGAAGTCATGCTGGTCATTAATCACCTAGACGACAGAGGATGCAAGCGAAGACCAATGGAAGGTACAGGAATGAACCTGTGGCAGCTGATCTGATGGATCATCCTCTCAACGTGCAAGAGGGCTGGGCTCCTTCTAGATCACAGGTCTACTCCCATCAATCAGCCCTTATGTTCATTAAGGGACCTCATTACAATTGACACATATTTTGGTATAGTATGTTGTTCACCTGTTTAGTCCAAACAAAATCCTGTGTATGGGTAGACACATCAACCCAGTCCTGAACAAGAACATGTGGAACTTCTACAGAACAAAACCACATTCAAATTAGGCATGCAAAAGACTCTCCTGACAACAGCGCCTAGATTTAAAAAGGTGTGGAGACCTCACACGTTTTTCGATTAAATTTGAGGTCTAAATTTGCTGTTACAGTAAGCCTTGCATCGCAGAACATTTAACCTATAACTAATTGTTTTTACTATGGAATGGTAAAGGTTTGTTAACCATGTCTACATTTAACATACCACATTGCTGAAAACAGCAAGCCATGTTTGTATAGATGTCCATTTTAAATCCATCCTTCTAGATCCTACTCAATGTTTTAATAAGACAACATATTAAGCATCTACAAAAAAAGACATCATGACATTTGAAAACCCTTCATAGACGTCCCTTAACCACCAACCATGTTACATTTTGGAATACAGATATTCTAGACATTAAGCGGACAAACACTAATAGGATAAAAAAAACAAACCCTCTTCGTCCATAACCCAGAAATGTTTGCCTATCAGAGTGAAGCCTCCTGTTGCGGCAGCTTAAGTTACTACGTGCTTTGTCTAGGTTCTTTACTGGCCCGCAATTTATTGAGACGCAAATGGCATCTTTAATAAAATGTACTTATAAAAAACAGTTATCAAGTCTACAATGGCTACGAGTTCGACGTTATAATCCGCAAAATTAAAAAATGTTGTTCGTTTGCCGGTATAGGCTAAAATCTAGTTAAGGTAACTTAATTACAGCCTAACCCCCACGAGCATCAGGTATCACCTCTCCGCACACGTAAAATGCTATCAGAATTCCCAACGACACGTCTCCGTTATTCACACACACATCATAAATACGCGCATATTGTGCTCTAGGTTCCAGGTTTTATGTGGTTCACCTGTGTACTGGAAATGATGTCAAGCGCCCCTGTTCACAAGACGAAACAAAGGACGTCGAGAATCGACATCCCCCCCCCCCCCCCCACACATCGGCACCTGTGCTAGGGTGACAGCCTCCCACGAACGACAGCTTAGTTTGAAAATAAAACTTTGAGACGCATTTCCTTTATTAAAATATTTAATTTCGTATGTCGTGATCTTCACATCATCGTCACACAATTAACTGATGTGGGAGACACTCAGACTCGTTGACACATCAAGGGGAATCGTCTCAATCAGTCACAGCAGTCAGAGTCTAACATTTTACACACCGTGTGACAACAAAGAAACAGCATCCTGCGCTGCATAACAAGCTTACGTCGTTCTACATATGTGCATGGCAAAGGGCTTAAAATACAGACAGCTGCTGACACGGAGAAACATATTTTTAGATTGCTTTGTGCAAGTTCGACGTTGACGAAGCCTCGGGTGTTGCGCTGCGGTGCACGAATCATCAGGGCAAGCAGAAGAACCACCATGCGATCTGGACCAGTATGACCATCCCTTCGCAGAGACACGTCTCGCTCATCTCAGCTAGCTAGACGCTACCGCAAAACCTGACAGCACAGTCGCCGGACTGACACATGCAAAAAGGGGGAAATCCGGTGGAGAAAAGTAGTGTAAGCGAAAGGAAACGGCCAGTGAAGCATTCGTATACTTTTATGAGAATATAGCGTGCAGCTACTTGAAAATCCCATACAGAGGAATACAGCTTTTAAATCCATCGTATCATACATTTTCGGCTCCCATTGAGATTTCAGCGGGATGACATTTAACTCATATTCGAGGCCCAAATAACAGACCATCTTAAAACCCAGGAGGACGCGGAAGGAATGGCTTCTTTAAATCCCCACACAATGACTTTCCCTCTCTAGTTATATAAATGGCTGATTATTAAAGTACACCACTTACAGAAAATAAACACAATACGCCATCTGTAAGGATTTCACGTATCAGCTTGAATAAAGTCATTATTTTTGTCGGCTAGCGCACAGGCCACCGCGGTTTGTTTTCAATCCGTCACACGGGCAGGCCTAGAGAGGTACAGCAGCTTTTCCTGCTTTGACGTCAAGGCCTTACAATCCACGGCCCACACCGAGACGCTGCGCTGAGCTGCTCCAAACACCCCGGGGGCTTTCATCCGACTGCTTACCGGGTCCGAGCGCTTCCATGGCCGAGGGCTCTCTCTCCGTCTCTGTCCCGGCCTGGCGGCTCCGTACCGACACTGAAATTGGGGGCGGTATCTCGAAGCTTAGGGGGGCTAATTTAAGAAAGGGAAGGGACGTGAAGTTGTCCAAAGATGTTTGGGGGGAAGCGTCGTCTTCTGTGTGATTTAAAGCAGATCCCGTAGAGATTTCAACTGAGCATGCGCACTCAATTCCCGGACAAGTACCCTGCCTCTCCGCTAGAGACACACACCCTGCGCTTGCGCACAACGGAGCGACTTAAAGGTAGCCATGAACTACCCGGAATTAGCAGAAATTTAGTGTAACAACATTTAGAAATTTATGGAGGTTTGCATTCCTTTCATGAGTTATTATTTTAGAAGTTGAATATGGAGGCGCGTAAATGCCCCCCTGAACGCGCCTTTTCTACACATAAATTGACCGTATAAACAAAACTGTTTCGCATCTACAGCCATTTTGGAATGGAACCG
The DNA here is from genome assembly GCF_048594095.1 of Paramormyrops kingsleyae. Lineage (NCBI taxonomy): Eukaryota > Metazoa > Chordata > Actinopteri > Osteoglossiformes > Mormyridae > Paramormyrops > Paramormyrops kingsleyae. Next base: position 8,783,120 of record NC_132819.1, on the reverse strand, counting down.
ATAAAATGATAACAGAACTGCAATGTCGGCGTTAATTCATGTAAACATTGGTGTGGGTTTGTTTCAAGACAACACGAATAATATGAATAACGAGTTTATTTTGTTAAACATTGGAGGTTCTAGGACATGCAATTTAGAAAGTGCCTGGTAAGATTACAAGACATAAGATAGCATGCGGATTCACAGCTGCCGGATCGTAACTGCCATTTTGGGACAGAACCAATGAAAGGAAATGATGCAGTGTCGGAGCTAGTTCAAACAATGTTCAGTAGTTCAAAAGGTGTGTAGCTTTAACACATTTATGACTTGAATGCAAGATTTTCATTGTTTAAACTGAAAGGTGCAGATATTTGTGAATAGCAGTTAAAATATGACATTTAACTATTTGTGATTAAAACGTTTAACTCGGTTAAAATTTGTTTTGTACTTGCAGAGTCGAAAAAAGAACAAACTGCACGCAGAAATATGTGATAAATTTTATTTCTACACAGTGACATCACTATAGTCAAAATGACAAATGTAAGTCAACTTTTTGCAGCCACCCAGAACACAACAACAACGGGAAAAAATTTAAAGCGCCATCAGTTTAGTCGCCTCTGATTTGCCTCCAGCGTGTCACGTGAATTGTCTAGCAATTCGGGCTCAGTACATTGGAGTTCGTCTAATAAAAAAACAGTCTTATGTGGTTGGCAGGAGGGTGGGACTAAGGGCACCTGTCCAATCATCTCGGACAACTCGAGTGAGTGACATCCGTTCTGTGAGCGAGAGTCTGTCGGCGCGCGAAAAGTTGAAATTTCTTTAGGTTGAGTGAGCGGGCGGGAGAGAGGCTAGAAACATTTATTTAATTTGTTTAAGTCTGTGGTATATTTATAGTTTTATTATTTAAATGACTGCTCAGATATTCTTTGAAAGCGTCGGTAATAGAGCATAGCTGTTTCTTTTGTGGTTTGGGGGTTTATCAGACGTTACGCTGTGTGTGTGGTAATTTTACAAAAACCGGACTAAGATGAGCCTGGTCCTGTCCCAGGAGAAGGTAACGTTAATGATATTTTAAAATGTATGACCGCAGTTGTGATTTATTTAGTTACACTGAAATCCTTCTAATTCACGGAGCTCGTTCTTCTTGCCGCCTTTTGTGAGTGGTTTCCGTAGATAGGCCATTGCCGCTGGTTTACTATCCCAGATATTCACTTTTATGGTGATACTGTTATTAATTTTGCATTTCAAGAAGGAATCGGAAGGTTGTGTGACACGAGAGGGTGCGGATTAAAATGGAATGGCAAATATTTCCCTCCTGTTACGACGCTAAAGAAAATTTAATTCGCTTCTAAATGTGCCACGTCTTTCTCCGTTCGTGGTGATGAGCTTCTGTTTAGCAGGACGACCACGGAAGCGTTGGTAGGTGTAGATTATTTGTTCCTTGTGTAATTTTTGAAGGGCGCTTTTTGTTTGCCCGGTTTGTTGAATTTTTTTCTGCGCTATATACATCGACGTAGAGCAGTATGTATATATTTTTTCTAGGCTAGATAACGGCGGAGAGAGAGACGATTGACTGCACGAATATGGTTACAATACCTTAGGTTGCACACATTGCTACAAAGTACCGTCAGTTGTAGAGCGATTGAAAGACACTGTGTTTCGTAGGAATCCTTCAGTTCTGAATTTGCCATCTATAATTGTAATCTGTACAATTACAAGCTAAGCAAACCGACCAGCAGGGTACCACTGAGGTACTCTGAGCAAGGTACCACCCCAAAGCACTGCTTTCCGGGCGTTAAGTAATAGTTGCCCACTGCTATGTCACATTTGGGTTAAGTGCAGAGGACACATTTCATTGTTGTGCACTGCCTGCTGTGGTGTGCAAACATGACAATCGTTTTCACCTTTCCTTTGTGGCCTCCACCCAGGTGGAGAAGGTGCCAGCAGTTGCACAGGCAGTGGACAGTGACTCAGATAGTGGCATGGGCTCGCCACAGGAGGAGGGAACACAGCAGCCCTGCGTCGTCAAGGAGATGAGTGGTAATATGACTGAGACCAGGGGGCATCCAGCCTGTGTCTGGGTTTTTTAACATGTCCAGGGAGAAAAAACAGTGAAATGTCAGTCCTGGGACTGGCAGGGGGTGATGTCTGGCTTAACTGGTCTGAGGGTATGAATACGATTCTTGCGTGTTATTTGAGTACCATGTCATTAAACATTTACTGTGCCGCTAACTGAAATTGTGATTCTAGCGTCCTTAAGTTGGGTATTATGTAGTAGCTGTCCTTATTGTTTTGATGTTTGCCTGATTCTTTTGCTTTTTTTTTGTACAAGATTCTGAGGATGACATCCTAGTGAACCGGAAACCTCGCTCTCGGAAAGCCCTCAGAGACAGTGACGAGGAGGAGGGAGGGGCTGGCCTGGCAGAGGCGCTCATCCTGTCAGAATCCAGTGAGGAGGATGCTGGGGGTGCTGCGATCAAGGCCTCGAAGGGCAAGAGGGTCATCCGGCCACTGCTGGAGAGTGATGAGAGCGAGGCGGAGGCGGAGAGTCAGACACCTGGGCGAAAACGAGAGAATAAGAGGCAGAGATCCCAGCGACGCAGGGAGAAGTCTCAGAAGGCTAAGGATTGGGTGAAGAAGAACAAGAGGCCACAGGTGAGGGTGTTTGGGAGCAGTGGGGTATTGGAGGATGTGCTGGTGTAACTCCTTCCCTGAATATCGTCATCACTGGCCCCCTCGGGATGTCATTCAGCCTTGTTGATCCTGACACTATGCTGTTTACTTATCTGTCCGTGTTTGTTTATCTGTACTTATTTGTATGTCTGTGTGATGTTATTTTGGTGTTACCTAATTAGCGACCCTCTGTTTGGTTTTCAGGGGAGTCCTGTGACCCCTCCACTCAATGATAGTGGCTGTCTCCTTGGAGACAATGATCTGTTTGACACTGGTCTGGAGGAAGGGGCAGAGCCTGAGGAAGAGGAGGGTCTTGATGCCATCGTAGCGTCAGTAAAGCAGAAGGTCAAAAAGCACAAGGTGGGAGGTCGCCATAAAGATGTATTTGAAAATATGCATTATCAGTAACACCAAAAAACTGAAAGTACTGGCCAGTAGAGGTGGGCGATAAAATCGATTTTATCGATCAAATCGAATTTACAGTTCAGGACGATGTGTTTTTATGAAAATCGATTTTATTACTTATTTTACACGCGAGCGCCAAAAGCGCTAATGCGACGTTCTTCACGGGTACATTAGCGCGGCGCACCCAAACACTGTAGCGGATTCACAAACATGGCAATGGTTCGGTTTTGCGCTATCGGACACAGACCAAACAAGTCCTCGTTGCAAAGTCTGTTTACAAACTGTTGCAACCAAAGGAAGCAGCACGACAAATTTATTCCAGCACCTAAAGCAGAGGCACACAGCGGAGTGGGAGAAGTGCAGCTCCCAGCGAAATGAAAATACCTGCAGCACCAGCACAACATCCAAAGTTAAGCAAGTAACCGTCCCTGACACGTTTTCGAACTGTGTGCCATGTGATAAGAATGGGGCACGGTGGAAGGCGATAACAAACGCTGTCGCGATGTATATTGCAAAAGACATGGTGCCCATACATACTGTGGAAACGCCGGGATTCATTAACATGCTAAAAGTTTTTACAAGTTTCTAAAAGTGTTTACAATGGCGTGGTTTGCCATCTCACAAGCATCTTTTCTGGCTTGTCAGATTGCACTTTATCTCTAAAGTAAAAAAAAAAACTAAAAGTTAAAAGTTGCTCTGAACCATTTATTTGTCGTTGTTTGATTTTGAGTAGGGGAGGGGAATATCGGATTTATTGTGGAAAAAATCTGAGATTTTATTTTTAGACCATATCACCCAGCTCTACTGGCCAGTGATTAGTCCAAAATGTGCTTGGCCTGACCGATGAGTATCTTGGTGCTACTGCTATGCTTGGTATACAGTAAGATAGTAAAGCTATGAAAACGCTATAAACGATGGGTGGCTATTGTAACACTCTACGGGGGGGGGGGGGGGGGGGCATATATCTGATTATTTTGTAATGTGGTTTAGCCAGATGACATCCTGATTGATTTACAGGGTCCATAAATTGGACTTCCCCAGCACAAAAGTTTTGTGCAAAATTTTCACAGTAGACTGTATGATCATGACATAATTTCAAGGCTCTGCCTGGTGGTTTTATGTTTAATCTGTATGTTTGTTCCTGTGTCTCCTGCAATAGTCAGCATTAGAGTATGAAGAGGATGATGAGGAAGAGATGGTACAGAAACCACAACGCAAGGCATGGTGACCTCTTTGACTTTTTTTTTTTTTTAATTTACCCTAGTAATTTGTTATTGTAGATAAATGTATTGTTGCCTTGTACGTCTTCATTTTGACCATTTTTGAACAGTACAACAGAGCCTGCAAGGATGAAATTTCAGGTTATACCATGGTGTTTACGGCCTTGTACTCATGCACCTTTGCTTCATCTAGCAGGAGAGGAAAGCAGCTTTGGCCAGCAAAGAAGCTATCAAACACCTGCACAGTGAGAGCCAGAGGCTGGTCCGAGGTCAGTGAGCAGCTTTATCGCGGCTTTTCAGTCTGCCAGTCTACACATCTGTCAAGTGTTGGGGTGGCGGTCTACCTCAGCTCATTCTCCTTCTCAACAGAGTCCTCTGTGGGGCTGCCCTACCACATGCCTGAGCCAAAGAGTATCAATCAGTTCTACAAGAGGAGAACTCGACCTGAAGGCCCAGCCATGAAGCTGTTAAAGTATGCATCGTTTCTGTATATGTGTGAGTGAGAGAATCTATGTAGCCATGGTTTCTGTTCCATGTACAAATTTATCTTTTTATCGTTAGTGCTTGTCTGCTCAGCTTAATGCAATTTTGTCTGGGTATTTAAATGCTGTAATACCTGCGATGTTTTTATGAACCCTTTCAGTCTCACACCTCTTAGTTCTGGGTTTTGGGGTTGTACAGTGACCTACATTTCCCGTGCCTTTCAGATCTGCACAGTACCAGACACGTCTCTTAGAGGTGCCCTCACCTCCTCAGCCTGACCAGAACAAGTCCAAATCAGAAAATCAGGCTGATGCAATGGATCCCATTAAATCTTTAGATAACCCCCCTGAAGCAGGTCCAGAGGCCCCCCTCTCAGTGTCTCAGCAACCAGCCGACTTGGTGCCCGGCTCGCCTGCCAAGGATGAGGGCAGTTTGAGTACAGACAAGCTGTTGGAGTTGTCAGAGTCAACTGGAGACCAAACTGATTCTGACACGGTTGGACCACAGATGGCCTCTTTAGAGTCTGAAGAACCACTGCCATTGGAGCCCAGGCTGGGTCAGAGCAAGGTGGCAGAACCTACGGAGCCCTCCCCAGCAGAGCCCCAGCCCCGGAAGGATCGATTGGCTCGCCTGCGGGAGCTGGGCCTCCATCCAGCACCTGTGCCCAGGCTGTGTGCTGATGATGGAGCCTTTGTACACTTGGAGCCCCCCCAGGTGAACCCTGGTGAGTAAATGTCCATGACTGCCATCTCCTGCTGCCCTTTCCCAACTACTGGGGCTGTTCTGCTGCCGCCGAGAACCGAGCCGTACAGTGAACCAGAGGTTTTCCATTGTAAAATGTGAGCCCTACCAGAGCTGGAACCATGCTGACATTCCCTTGCTTACTAGCAGCACAGAAAGTGTGACCAAACCATGCTGGTTGTGTCACAACCGTCTGATTTGTCGAAATGCACAGTGAAACTGGTGTTCTGCGTGTGGCTTATTTGAAGGAAAACGCATATATTCTATATATTGGTACTATTGCACATCGTATCGCATTGTATTGATACATTCCCCATAACTCGGAAATTGAAAATTTCCAACCTCCTGAACAGAATGGATTCATAATGCAGATTTACACAAGCGAATGCTAATTCCACTAGCCTTTGATACTTGCGGAACACAGCGACACTCAGACGTGCTAGTGGAACTTGGCACACAGTAAACAATAATAGTAGTAATTGCAGATAGTAAATCATGTGTAACTGTCGCTCTCCAAACTCGGTAACGCCTTTACCGTGCCGACCATTCTGCTGTGGAAAACCGAAGAGAGCTGGAACCGTGTTGTAACCAGTCTCTCCTCACGGTATGGCTCGGGTACGACTCGGTTCCTGTATGCCAGTGGAAAAGTGTCATATGACTGAGTAGCACATGCTTTATTTAAACTGTCTTTTTCTGGTAGAATGTTCTTCAGCGTTTTTTTTTTTTTCTTCCCATAACGATACCCCAGTATCGTTATGAACTGAAATACAAATGGTAACATCTGTCCTCTGCCCCCCCTGTCCAGCTCTGGAGGCATTGAAGGAGCGGTTCTTACGGCATGTCCAACCTGCACCCTGTGCCCAAGGGGAGCGCTCTATGCAGCTTAGTATTGTGCGCAAGGACAGCAGCGCCCCCTCTGGCCAGCAAGAGCTGCTTGAGGAGTCAGTCACGGTCACCATTGGCAAGACCGAGAAGGACGTTGTGCATGCCAAGCCAGGTATAGTCACAGGGTGTAGAGAGCAGTTTGCATGCATGGTGTTCACGGCACGTGTGACAGTCACCCCTGCACCAAGGTGTATCCACCGGATTTTCCTGCAGATTGAAAAGCCAACCCATGCTTAAGGTCTTTATGGAAATGTATGCAGGACATGCGTGGGGCCTGGTGAGTGAGGCTCTCCCCCGCCCATTGGCACAGGTGAGAAGCTGGTATTTCTGAAGTCCCGTCTGCAGCAGGCCATGGCTCAGCGCCGGCAAGAAGAGCGTGAGCGTCGGGCAGCCCTGCACCGGCTCGACAACGAAGACTGCGAGGAAGAGGAGGAGGAGGAAGAGATGACAGACGAATCTGATGCTGAAGAGGTAAGTGTGAAGAATTTCTCCATTATACAGTGGGACACGGATAGACTGTCGTGGTGGCTCCCTCACAGTGGTGATTTCAAAATAAAGGTCATCGTGGCTTATTTCTCTCGCAATGCTTCCGATGGGATTTCAAAATAAAAGGTGTATTTAATGTGAATCGCATGGAGCCTCGCTCATGACATCGTGACCACGTTTTACTATCTTTTTTCCACGATATATTAAAATGTAGGCACTGCTTATTGCCTAAAGCATCCTGGGTACCAATGAGTAAAATTAGTAAAATTTGTAAAACATGGCCAGGATATATATAATTGTGCACACGTTCATTCACTAGGTTATGTATTTGTCGTGAGGTTGTGTCCACTTCGTCTTTTGGAGATGTTACAGTAGTACATGTCACACATAGCGAGCCACCCCTGTAGGGCCACTATGAGCGAGGCCCTTTTTCCCGTCAGTCCTTTCTCAAGCTTCTTGCCCACATGAATGCTCAGACTGCTGCTGTTGCATGTGCAGTAACACCGCTCTCCCTGCAGGGTGTGACCGGGCTGCTCGGGGATGATGAGCACGATGACGACAGTGATGTTGGTGAAGACGACGTGGAGGACAATCGAAGGAGCAACTCCCCACTGGCTCTTAAGGGTCCCTCTCCACCTCCGGACCTCCTGAACACAGATGGCACCCTCCTGCTGTTTGCTGGGAGCTCCAGCTCTCGCCTGGGGTGAGTGCTCTGCTGGGCCTGTGGACGGTCATCCCTCGTTTGGTCAGTCTCTCTTTGAGTGTGTATGAATACGGCCGGGGATGCCTTACTGCTTCTGTGCTGGTGGTGCTTTTCTATCCAGAGACGGGGTGAGGAGACCAGGAGCATCAGGGCCTGAAGGTGACACCAAGCTGGGTAAGCAGAAGAGAGGCCACCATCCCACCAGCGTGTTTGTTTTTGGCTTTGGTTTGCTTTGTAAAGACAGGCAGATCCAACAAAGTCAAATACAGTATCAGCTTTGATCGGTGCCCTGTCTCTGTCTGGACAATCTGTGAATCTGCGTGGTGTTCCTCTGTAAAGATGCATGTGTGTGTGTTGGTTTCCTGGTTCCTCACTGTCCGTTCGTTGGCTGGTTTCTTTCTTGCAGATGAAGAGGATTCTCTTTCCTTGGCTAAAGACAATAGTCACAACAGCAGCTTCGAGCTCATTGGCTCCATGCTTCCTTCATACCAGCCAATCAACCGGTCCGTGGGGCGGGGCTTACCCACCAATGCGCTCCGCTCCCCATCACCAGTATTCTACAGGCCCAGCTTCCTGGGCTCAGCCTCTAAGGTGAGCTGTTCTGACTTTGGTAGCACCTTTTTCAGGAAGGTTGTCACCAACCTGCTATCAGAGCAGTTCTTGCTGCACCATGTTAAATTTTCCTCAGGACAAGAGTAGGTTGTGCTTCCTAAGTATAGCACCTTACAGACTGTCAGTGTTTTATTCTGTACTAATCAAGATAATCTTAGGACCAGGTCAATAGTAGGGAGTCAAAGGATGGGTCCTCGCAGAACGCTACCATCTGGGTGGCTTAACAATGGTCATTTGGGGTGCCACTGAGGCAGACTGGTTTTGTGTCATCGTGATGTCAAAGAAAAGCAGTTTTCAGCTTTTCATGTAAACCTTCCAGGTAGTAACACAGAGGTTTGGTTCTTGTGGGGCTTTATGTAAAAACTGTACTCTCAATGATAGTTAATGAGTTTGAACGTAAAGAAAATTATTTTCTGATTTAGTTGGAAATCCAATGAAGCCATATCCAGACAATCTGATATTGGGCTCAGACCTGCATAAGAGAAGCTTATGGCGAACGCTTGTAAGCTGTACTAAGAGGTAGTCATGCTCTTCCATGCCATAGAAGTGGTCTGTTATGATAAATTCTTAATCTGTCAGCTGTGTGAAGTCTAATCAATTTTTAGTAATTTGGGGCTTTGACAGTATTGCTAGTTTTGGTTAGCAGTATAGGCAGAGTCCATGGTATAGTTTGCATGGTTGGCTGTGTGTGGTTGTAAGAGGAATCTAGGGTTGAGGTTATATATCCCAAGGTGGAGTCTTATCCTGGTGAAGAGGTAGTTGCCAAAGCCACCATATTTTCTTGCCATTTTTGAGTGAAATGGCGCCCCCCTTTCCCCCCCGACAGAGCTCGGGGAAGCTGTCCGAGCCCTCGCTCTCCCTCCCAGTGGAAGACTCTCAGGACCTGTACGCCCCGTCCTCCCCGAGCGAAGCTGGGCCGCTGTGTGCAGGGAGCCACTCCCAGGGCCGCTTCTCCCTGGAGGAGGACACGCAGTCGCAGCTGCTGGATGCCGACGGCTTCCTGAACGTGGGGCCCCGCATCCGGGCCCCGGCCCCCAAGGAGCGGCACCGCCGGCTCCTTTTGCCGGACAGCCTCGACGAGAATGCCATGGACGCCAACATGGGCGAGCTGCTGGGGCTCTGTTCCGGGGGCTTTGAGGGCACGGGCCCCCGGGGCTCAGGCGGGCCCGGCGGGGACACGCAGGAGGGGGCCATCGGTGAGCTGCTGGGCCTCTGCTCGGGGACATTCGCCACCCAACAGGACGGCGGCAGCCCTGCAGAGGGACCCGGGGCCCTGTCAGCAGCGGCTCAGGAAGGCTGTGCTGAGCCTGGCTCTCAGCAAGCAGTCGAGCAGCTCCTTGGCCTGTGTTCCGGGACATTCTCCAGCGCAGGTCAGTCTGAGTCATCCAGTCCGAACCCGTGTATGTTTAGTTTAGGTTTCATTTTTTTATATTTTCATTTGAAATTCAGTTAAAAAAAAATTTTGTGTCAGGTTTTATTAGTTATTAATTTTAAAGATCCATTCAGTTTTTCTATTTCTTATATATTTAAGTAGTAATTTTATTTCTTAGGACAGAGTTCTACAGCTGATTTATGTTGTCATGTTCCAGGTAATTAATCCTAATGAAATATAAACGTTTCACTTTATTAGCTAAGAGGTATTAAAATTAAGGGAAAAAAAAAGTCATGAAAAATGTTTATTACAATCAATTTCCAAAGCAGTGTTTTCTAGTTTTTATTTTTTTGTATCTTATTTCATTTTTATAAAACTTATGCTGGGCTGTAACTATTTGATATTTGATCAGTCAACTTTTGATTTCTGCAGAATTTTGTAATAGTTTATAATGAAGTCACCGGGCTTCACAGTGAGCAAAGTGATTTTAAAAGAGCAAAAATGGTTTGACACTGCATTTAATGAACAGCATATATTACATTTAATTTACTTACCTGGTGCTTTTATCGTAAGCGACATGTATTTCTGAAGGGTCAGACTGTCCCGGAGCTATTGAGAGCTAAGGGCCGTGTCTTGGGGGCCCAATGGTCAAAACGATGCACTTTCTGGGCGATTTGAACTGAAGACGGTCACAGCGTGACAAACATATTGAGGACAGCATATGAACAACTACTTCCAATTTTATGATCAGGGACATAACCCAGTAGGAATAGACGCAATAAGACTGAAATTGTATTGATTTTAGCCATTGACCACTAGCTAGATTTTCTTGCCACCTTTTAATGTACATGCTATTAAGTGTCAATATTGTCACTGCGTTAGGAATAGGTTAAAAATTGGAACGTGCTGCAATTGTCCCATTTGCGGAAGTGTCCGAGTAATTTATTGATTATTAAAATGAAATTGTATTCATTTTCAAGTTGGATAAGTTATTGCGGCCTTATTTGCACCATATAAACTGGTGCTGTGAGAAGTTAAGTTTTGTATGGATTTCGGTTCTGTGGAAACAATGTTCATTTCAGCTGCACTGTTCCACTGAACTGTCCTGCTTTGTTTTGTGGTACTATGCAGTCTGTACCAGGGGTCCGGGCTGCTCCCGGGAGTGCCTGTGTAAGTGAATGCATGAACAGCAGCCATGGGCTCCACCTTTGACTGTTTTCCTGTAAACGTTCACTTTCCTTGCAGGTAACTCACCAGCACAGCCAGATGGTAGCCAGGCCCCGGAGTCGCCTTGCAGTCCCTCCCCCAGGTACCCAGATGCCGTGGCAGCTGGTTTTCCCCCTCTGCTGCAGATGACCATTAATGACAGACATGTCTGCATTTCACTCATGTTTCCACTCTTTCAGGGAGGAGCGGAGAAATGAGGAAGAGGAGGAGGCTGAAGAGGAAGATTGTGAATTTCGACTGTTGTCAGACGTTGGTAGCCTTAGCGACGAGGTGAGTTTTCCCCTAGATCTGGAAGCAGATTTTTGTGACAGCAAGAACTAGGGCTGTACTCTATTGGGGGGGGAAAAATCACATTGGGGCATTTCAAATCATTAGAGTTAATATTGTGATATGTATAAAACAAAGGAGTTCAAATGTACCCAGAATCAATTAGCCAAATAGAATTTATCTACCAAGTTTTCAAGTTGGTGGCGTTGGTGGCGTTGCCGTGAGTTGTGCCAACAAACGCAAAGCAGTGCCGATGCATCACTTGCTTTGCTCAATATCCTCTCTGGAAACCCAAACAGTGATTGTCTTTTTAGTGAGCAGTCCTTCTCTTTTCTCTTCCTCAGCCATTTTTGCTAAATTTCTCACAGACTTGCCACACTCTGAGTGGGTCTAACCGCAAAGTCGAAAATGATTACTTGGAGCGTCAATGCAGAGCTCATGCAAAAGCAGTACAAGTAAACTTCAAAAAAAAAAAAAACACTATACCTAATCTTGAAAAAGAAAGATCATTAAAATTGCAGAGCTGCTGTTTCGCTTACTATGACAGAGTAAAAATATTTTAGCGTGTATCTTTTTACGTGGCTGGCTATCGTGGTCCTTGCAGTGTCAGTTTTAATATTGTACTACAGTTCAACCAAGAACGTGGGTTGATTTAATTTCTTAACAGGAGGGTAGTGTGGAGGAAGAAGGCGAAAAAGGAAGTGACAGTGAAAATGAAGGGGAGGAGCCAGAGGCGGTGCTGGGAGTCCGCAGAGGGAAGCGGAAGATGTGAGTACTGGGCTCTGATGAATGTTGGAGGTTCTTCAAGATGGCTTGCAGCCATAGCAGTCTTCAAAGTATACTTAATATATTCTTTTTTTTTTTTTTTTTTGTGAATGAAATAAACTTTAATGTAGCACCTGAGTTTGACTGTAATAGATTGTGATCAAAAATTGTGGGCAGTTCTGTCACACGATCCAATCTGTTTGAAGGCATCTGGCAGAGTTTGTGGAGTCCGAGGCTGAGCTGTCAGGCAGCGACGATGGAAGTGACGACGAAGAGGACGAAGGTGGAAGCGAGTATGAAGATGAAGTGCAGGAGGAGCTACCTTCTGATGAAGAACTGCAGGACCAGGTCAACAAGATCCACATGTAAGTTCTGAGTCACATGTGCATGCAGAAATGACCAGGTTCTTGGACCGGTTGGCCATTAAGAATTTAAGCTAATTTAATGCTTCATCACCAATCATAAAGCATTTGGAAGAGATGGCAGTGCCCACGCAGGCAGAACATGCATAAGTAAGCATGTGCACGCAGCCATGTTAGTGTTCAATTTGGGAACCTTTTCCAGTCACCTTTTTGCCTGTACAGTGTAAGCGGTTACATACCCAGTGTATGTGTGTTCAGTGGAACTTGCGTCCTCTGTGGTCCTGTCATAGGAAGCAGGTGCTGGATGATGACAAGCGGCGCTTGCGTCTGTACCAGGAGCGTTACCTGGCCGATGGGGACCTACACTCGGATGGGCCTGGGCGCACCCGCCGCTTCCGCTGGAAGAACATTGGTTAGCGGACATTATTTTTTTGTTGCTTATTCAACTGACACTATGTGAAACATTTTGCTGTGTTTTTTGGCCCCACTACATGACGCTTCCGTTTGCCTGCTCACATGCTTTGTGCCCTTTTTTGAACAAACACCACCATCTGGTGGAGTCAAAAAATACTGCAGATGGTTCATGAAACGTTATTGTTGTCCATTATTGCTTTTTTTGTGTGTGTGTGTGTGTGTGCGCGCACTAGTGCATATGTAAGGATTTTGTGGTAACTTTGTTCTGTGTCTAGACAATGGGTTTGAAATGGATGATGGGGATGAGGAAGAGGATGAGGAGGAAGAAGAGGAGCTGAGCCAGGCAGAGCAACAGAGGAGGAAAGAACGAGCAGAGAGGGAGCGCTGGCTTCGCGAACAGGTCTGTATCCCTGGAAACGGCTGGGGTTGCCCCATCATGACAGGATTTCCCCACCCTTCACCCTTTGTGTTCTCCTGTAGTCCGAGGCAGCAGCACAGAGGGGTCTCGGGGACGATGACAATGACGACGAGGAAGAAAATATTGGCCAGGAAGACAGCCAGTTCATGAAGCTGGCGAAGAAGCTGACGGCGAAGAAGCTGTCCCAGACGGGTGAGGAGGCGTCCCCCATAACTCACCACTGACTCCCCCCGTCTGCTTAATTTACTCAGTTTCCCTCTTCTTCTACAGAGGCTCCTATGGCCCCCAAGGAAAAGACTGCCCCCTCTTCTGCTCCCTTCATTATGCAAAATAATGTGGTGAGTACAACTTGTCACTAGATGTCTGCCCCTTCTCCAAAGTGTGTGTATCTGACTGTGGTGTTTGCCTCCCCTTACCAGGTGAGGCGAGGCTCCTTACTCAGCCAGCCTCGGGCCGTCCTGCAAAAGCTGGCCTCCATCTCCGATGCCAATCCCAGTGCCCCACGAAACAGCCGGGGATTCCTCTTCCAAACCCTCTCCCCAGAGAAGGACACCTCTGCAATGGCATGCCCCAAAAAACAGGTAACGTGCCTGTCTAGCCATGTGCTCTGTGTGCTGTTAGTGGCAGGTATCATGAGATTAGTCACACTATATGGACAAAAGTATTGGAGCACCTGGCCGATACACCCACAGGAACTCTTTTGACATCACTTTCGAAATTTATAGGCATCAGTGTGCGGTTGGTTCCCCCTTTGCAGCTGTATCAGCTGCCACTCTTCTGGGAAGGCCTGCCACAAGATTTTGGAGTGTATCTGTGGGAAATTTTGCCCATTCATCCAGAAGAGCATTTGTGAGGTCAGCCACTGATGTTGGACGTGAAGGCCTGCCTCGCAATCTCTATTCTAGTTCATTCCTAAGATGTTAGATGGGGTTGAGGTCAGAGCTCTATGCAGGCCAGTCAAGTTTTTCCAAACCAACCATGTCTTTACAGACCTTCCTTTGTGCACTGGAGCGCAGTCATGCTGGAACAGCAAAGGGCCTTCCCCAAACTGTTCCCACAAAGTTGGGAGCATAGAATTGTGCAATATGTTTTGGTATTGTGAAGCATTAAGAGTTCCCTTCCCTGGAACTATGGGGCCTAGCCCAACCCCTAAAAAACAACTTCATAGTATTATCTCTTCACCAAACTGCATGATGCAGTCAGGCGGGTAACCTTCTCCTGGCATCTGCCAAATGTAAACTCGTCCATCACACTGCCAGACAGAGAAGTGTGACTTGTCACTCCACAGAACACATTTTCACCTCTCCAGAGTTCAGTGGCAGTGTGCTTTACATCACTCCATCTAACACTTGGCATTGCACTTGATTATGTGAAGCTTGCATGCAGCTGCTCGGCCATGGAAGCCCATTCCATGAAGCTCCCGGCATACAGTTTGTGTGCTGGGGTTAATGCCAGAGGAAGTTTGGAAGTCTGCAGTTACTGAGTCAGCTGAGCCTTGGTGACTTTTACTCAATATGCACCTCAGCACTCGGTGACCCCACTCTGTTACTTTACATGGTCTAACACTTCATGGCTGAGTTTCAATTGTTCCTAGACACTTCCACATTGCAATAATACCACTTACAGTTGACTGCAGAATATCTAGCAGGGAAGAAATTTTCATTAACTGACTTAATGCAAAGGTGGCTTCTTATGACAGTACCCTGCTTAAGTTCACTGAGCTCTGCAGAATGACCCATTCCTTCCCAAATATTTTTAAACCTGACTGCATGGCTTGGTGCTTGATTTTTATAAACCTGTGGCAGTGGGTCTGAATGAAATGCCTGGAGTGTGTCCCAATACTTGTCTGTATAATGTACTTGGTTTCTCTGGGTTTGAGTGTATCAGTAATGAATATCATATTGTTCATGAGGATGATAGCAATGAGACCATTCTTTTGGAAATGTATTAAAGACCAGAACATTATCATTTGTTTTGATGGTTTAACTTTACCGGATTTTGCGCAAGACTTTTGTATAGTGTTCAAAAATGATGGCCTAGGGATTTTCTCATCGTTCCTACTGAAATCTAATTGTGCTTGTGTATGTTTACCTTTATCATGCTGCTTGCGGGGTGTGTGTATGTGTGTGGTGTGTCTAGTTGCTTGTAACTTGACATTTTCACACAGATTTATGAAAATTTCATAGGGAATTGGCATTAGAAAGAGATTGGGTGCTGGTTTTATGTAATGTGTGGAAATGGATCTCAAAATGCTGTAGATTTGCAGGCAAATTATGCTTTGGCTGCAAAGACATGCAGCACAAAATAGAGAAGATCTGATTTGCTGGAATGTGCATGTGCCCTTAAACGTGTGTGGATTTCTTTAGGAAATGTGGTGATGTAACCTTTTAGGTGGAGCTTTCCTTTTGATTAATCAACTGCAAACCTTGCCAGCAGAAGCTGCACTACTCGTTCATTCCAGTAGGTGGAGCCAGAGCCTATATTGTGGCATTGAAACAATCAAACTGGGGATTCACAATTTCTGTCTAGGAGGGCACTGTTCAGCCTTGCTGTGCTTGGGTCTGGTCACAAGGCTTCTGTGTGCTGTGAAAATGCTGTGGCACGTTGCATATAAAACACATTTTCAGCTTTGCTAGAGAACAGCATCAGTACATGTAATTTGAATTTGGGTGAAAATTTTGATTTTGATGATTTTTGTGAAGTGGTGTCTTATGCTGTGCTGTTGATTACAGAGGTAATGGTACATTTTCTTAATAAATGGGTCTTTCTGAATATTGTATTGTTAATCCTTAAACCATGGTTAACGCCAGTCTCCTACTGGGCAGGTGACGAAGAGAAGCCAAGCAGAGTCTTTGGCTCCCGCAGCCAAGCGGCCGTGCCTGGGACCCATGCAGCCTCCTTCGGGGCTTCCCAAGAGCATCTTCAGCTACCTGGAGCGCTGAGAGGAGCTCCAGGGCCACGGTGTCCCACCTCGGCGATGCTAATCTTTCTACAGGCCTCCCTCCTGTGTACGTTATTCCCCAACCTCAGCTGGGTCACCAGTGCTTATTGTGTAATGCACAAACTCGGCCTATAATTATGTAAATACAAGGTATCGGTGTGTCTTTTTATTGATTCCCTTTTAAGATGTAAATTAAAAAGTGTTTAAGTATGATTGCTTCTGAGTTTGTGTCCCTCGTTGACCAATCATCCTGCAGAGTGTGTGAGAGAGAGAGGGAGTGTGTGCACACAGGGGGCTTGTTTCAAACACTACACTGCAGTATATTTACCCCTTAATTTTTGGCTGCTAGCTTGAGGTCCAGGAGGGGTCCTCCTGTACCCCTGAATGAAGTACTTGGAAACTGCTGCAGTTTGTATCTGCCAAGTATGTAAACAACTACTGGCTTGCAGAAGCTCACCAGAGCCTCCTGCTGTAGTTGCTTTCAAAACTTCATATGTTATGCCTGGCATTACGAGCTTATCCAACAGCAGGGCTGCCCCGAAGTAGTGTGAACTTATTGGAATTTAAATTCGTTAACTGCTTCAATGCTATCTAACTTACCATTCATGAGATATTTTAAGTTGTTTGGATTTTAGGGAAAATGACACGTACTGTTCTCATACCCGTGACTGTATAAACAGTTCCCTAAAATCCAAGGTCAATAGATCAGTCCACCAACATTTTGCCTATAACTAAAGTATCCTAAATCCAGTTGTAACTAATGTATGTTATATAATATGCTTCTTAACTTTTTCTGCACAAGCAAATATTTACTTTATGAAACTTTGCAATTGTTAAGTTTAAAGCTTGCTGGAAAAATCCACATGCTACCAGCCCTGGGCTTATGTGACAAACGCTATGTCCATTTTGTGAAAGGTAGATACAATGCCCATGCATACCGTTTCTGGAACATTCTGTCAGTGTGAGGTTTCGGGTGTAATGGAGCTGAAGACGGACTGCAGTCACACACACTTGCGATGGAGTGCACTTCTCAAAACCAGCCAGGCCCGAACCCCAATAATCATTAGTATTGTCATGCTTAAATTCTTGTAAGTCGCCATCTTTCAGCCTTGTCTATATCTGGTGTCCTTTCTATAGTCACATTTTCTATCCGTCTGACCTCCAACTATCATATGTGTTGCCGCTGTCCTCGTTTCTCTGCACCCACTCCCTTTCAGCTTTGGTAGATGGAGATGATTTTGCATGTGATGGAGCCCCCGGCGAGCACCGTGTTTGATGTATTTTTCATGTGTACAGGCTGCTGTTGAACTGCGGGGGGAAGGGAGGTGTGTCGGGGACAGCTTCGGGGTACGGCATTTGAATTACTATGTTGTTGGGAGTGAAGTGAGGAGAGGGGCTGGAGAGCGTGTTGCGGTTTAGCCAGCAGCGGTGGCTTGTCATGGGATTTTAGAAGGGGGGGGATGGCGTACTTTTGTCTGCAGTTTGTCTGATGTCACCCCAACCCCCCTGTTCCCACGAGACACAAATAGACACGTACGATAAACACCCAGTAAGACAGAAAAATGGCAAGTTGAAATTCAAATGAAGATTGAAGGAAAAAGCAACCTTTTGCAAATAATAAGTCTCACAGATAAACCCTACTGTTATACACAACTGGGTTTCACAATTCATCTACAGAAATGCTGTATTTGCACAGCTAAGATTTACAGACGGGAAGTGATGAACCTTACATTTTTTTTTGTAAAATCAAAGCTGTTAAATCGCCACAAAGTCGGCTAAAAAGAAAACTGCAAAGGAATGCGGGCGTCGGCTGCACTACGGAGCTGAGATAAGGGCGGACCGCTTGTTGTCGGCCGCTATTTGCTGCGCTTATCGTTAGCGCGGCCGGGGCTGCCGCACAGCTCGCTTCCCGTCCGGTGGTCCTCTCCCAGATTAGGAAGTGAATCACACGGGGGAGAGAGAGGAGGGAGGTCCGTAGCAAGATAAACATCGCCGAGCTGGGTTTGTCGGAGGAGGAGAGAAACAGGGAGGCCGCTGTCTCTTTTTTTACAAGAACCTTAAGAAATTAAGATGAGGTAAGATGATAGACCCTGTTTTCGGGTATCGGTGAATTATATAATCAGGATATAAAGCAATGCGAATGCTTACTCTCCGCTTGGCTATGTGTGGTGCATCGTGGCATTTTGGTCCAGCGAGAAGAGGTGTGATATGGGGTGAGATTGAGAGTACCTCTTACTTATTATGTAACGAGTTCTCGGAAAAATCAGGTCGCTCCATGTTATACATATGTTCTCTTTTTTTTAGTTTGCTTGTGCTGAGGATGTAGCAATTCTTTCTCAAGCTGGGCATGAGAAACGAGAGTATAATCACATTAGATCATCATTGGTATTCCAAATGTACATTTTTTGCTTTCTGCTATTTTGAATAAATTGCGTTGGGCCTTATCGAAGACACGTAGCAACTCCGAGGAACGGATGTATCAGAAAGTATCATATGAACCGACATCACTGAGACGCAGTTCGACCGTTTGCAAATTCGCTACAGCCGTAATGATTCAACGTATTAAAACCTCCTACACGCCGTACGGCGTTTCGTTATCCTTCAACGCATCAGCTAACATGCCAAAGTACGGCGATCGGTTTTGCATTTTGCGCTCGTTTGAATGACGGCGTGAAGGACGGGCGCGCCCGTCTGGCCGGTGGCGCGTGCCGCTGTCCTTCAGCACCGGGGGAGTGCGCGCCAATGGGCGCGACGGCGCTTCCCGGGATCTCCGCGGCGTCTGCTCACGCGCTGGCTGCTCTGACGTAACGCCACTGCGGCTGTTGACTAAAACGCATGGAAACAACATAAAACTATTAAACTCGACTCAGGTTAGAGTCAAATAATGTGTAAAAATGGCCCCTGGCTTTCGGTTTTCGCTTCAGTTGGTGATTGTTTTTTCACTGAGTAATATATTATAAACTGAAACATTTTTGATCAAATAGGACCTAAAGTCAACCTACAAATAATATACTGTACTTTACAGATCAAACTTTTTTATTAATATTATTTTACTGTTTTTCACTTCTGTCTTGGTTTCTCTTCAACAGTACCACAGAGTCTTATTATAGCAAAAACGTGTTGGAAGTTCAACATGGCTGCCCTCTGAACTCTGTCCTTGGAGGTCAAGGGGCAGGGGGTGGGTCGTCTCTTCGTCTTCATGGCAATGGCCAGCACCCAGAGAAATTTGAGAAAGATAGCAACTTTAATTTCCTGGGGCATGAGGATGAACTGCTCACTGGGGACGAAAACCGCAACCAGCTGCGTCTGCGTCTGCAGAACCTGCAGGGGCGTGAGCCGCTCCTCCAGTCTGCGCATTTTGGGCCCATGTCTCCGCTCTCCCGCCTGCCTTCCTGGAGCCCGCTGGAGCCCCTGCCTGAAATCGAGGTCGCAGAAGAGGCCTGTGGCCGTGTGCCCCCGGAAGGCGCGGAGGGCAAGATGGAGGAGGAGGGAAATTTAAAGGAGGAGGAAGAAGTGGAGGACAGCAAAGAGGAGGGTGAAGAGGAGGAAGAAGAGGAGGACTGGGAGGAGAGTGACTCAGAATTTGAGTTCAGCTACCGCTCCAGCAGTAGCAGCAGCAGCTCGCTGAACATGATGGGTAAGGATGGATCAGGCAGGCCTGAGTCCGGCTGGAGAGGTGTCCCCCCAGGGGGGGGACGGGGGCAGGAGCCACCAGAAGGGGGCAGTGTGACAAGTTTACAGGGCAGGGTTGGAGATGGCCAGAGCATCATGGAAATGAAGAACCCCCAGAGCGAGGGAGGCTCCTCGGATTCTGACACAGACACCTGTCCCGAACTGCACGAGCTGATGGAGGCCATGTGGACCCTTCGGGACCAGGAGAGGTTCAAGGCCCAGGAGATGGAGAGACACCAGGTGCAGCTGACCATGTACCGGCGCCTGGCGCTGATCCGCTGGGTCCGCTCCCTGCAGGGCCGGGTGCAGGAGCAGCAGGACCGCCTGCAGTCCAGCTTCGACGTTATCCTCACACACAGAAAGGAGCTGCTGAGGATGGGCGCAGGCATGGCCATGCCCACCACCGCCACCGTCAGCCAATCGTAAAGCAGAGGAAGGGGCAGGATCTCCAACTAGCTCTGAGGAGGGTCACATACTTTGTGTAACAGCGGTGGAAGTGGATAAACGGGAGCCTTCAAAGTACTGAGCTCTGTTAGACGTCCTTAAAGTCACACCGACTGTTAAAGGGGGCTTCTCTAGTAGATGTCCCCAAATGCTTTAAACCCTAATATCACCTTGTCAAAATTTCTCAGCCAAGTTTTCATTTTTTAATCTTTTGGTGCTCTATCAAGACCATGACCTGAGATTTCAGAGCCCTGTGTCTTCACACCAACCACAACAAGCTTTTGTTTCACTTTAGTGTAATTCTTCCATTAAGCGCTGCTCAGCCTCATTTTCTTGTACAGAAATATATATATCTATATAATAAAAGTAGTCTAATTGTGTGTGTGTGTGTGTGTGTGTGTGTGCGTGCGTGCACCCTGCAGTGAACTTCCATCTCGTGCAGCGGATTCCCCAGTCTTTGTCTCTGTGCTGCAGTCCAAAACTGCAACCCACAGCATAGGAGAAGCGGTTTGTGGATGGATGGATGGATGGGTGGATGGGTGGGTGCAAAAGCAATCTATTAAATGTATAATTTGTATCAATATCTATATATGTTTGAAGAGCATTCTATGCATAAAAAAATCTATCTGTGGTGTAATAAACATATTAAGATGTTTTTTTCTGTGTCTGTTGTACCATTCTGTGTATATGAGTGCCTGTGACTTTTTTGTGGGATTTTTTGAGAAATATACAAACCTCCAAAATCATTTTTTAAATATTCACAAAATACCTCTACATCTGCCACTGCATCTGAGTCTCGTAAGGCAAACCTGGGAGGCTTCTTTGCCCGCAGAAAATGAGTAATAAAACATGGCTGTGGGTATAACTCTTCTCATTCTCTAATAGAATTAAGCAGTTTGATATTGTAACTCACGGTTAGCAACAGATCTGTGAAACGTGATTTAAAGGCACCGTTTATATATTTTTTATAATGATCCACCCTCCACCCCCGAGGCTCACATTCATCACGAGGTTGTGTGTTTTCAAGTGCAGGTCTACTCGCTGCACAGTGATCTTCCGTCTAGGTGAAAATTGTTGCCAATCTGAAGTAGGCTTACTGCTTAAATAACGGTAATGAGCTCCTGGGTTGCTGCGGCTATAATCGTTTGTCTATCTGCGGCACAGAGCTCGTTTGTATAGTTATCGTCACACGGTGATGAGGAGGAGGCGGAATGGGTGGGGGAGCGGTGGCAGAAGTCCGGGAGAGTGTGCGCGCTTAATTTCAGCGCCTGGGGCGCGGGGCTGCTCGCCGGCCCGTGTGCATGTTCACTGAGATACCGGCGTTCACAGGCTAATCCGCACTTTGAGTTTGTCTGCAGGGGCAGGGGCGCCAGTAGGCCGGGTCCCCGGGGTATTCCGACAGCCGGCGCCCCAGGGCCTCGCAGCGCAGCCGACCCAACACACAGTCGCGAGTCCAGCCGTTCTGAGGAGCCAAAGAGCCCTGGGCAAGTTTGGATAATCCCCGCTTGTGGCTGCTAACCCGGAGTAGATCTCGGCTTATCTTTGCTTATGGACGCGTGTGATGGCAGGAGTGTCATGCAGAGTGAATATATTGATCCTATTTTTGCAATACGAATACTAAGCCTGAAATCAGCCCGGGCGTAGGAAACAAATTATTATAGCCTATTTTGACTGTCACTGAATCTTTTTTCTTAAAAAAGTTTATTTCTTACGATTACCGAGTCAAAGTAGCCTTATTATGGTGTGACACCACTTACAATAGCACAGTGATGGCCGAGGCGTCACCTCCCTGTATTTAAACGTTAATCATCGTAGCCCTTAGGCCGGCGTCCCGTGTATTGTGCATGTCATCTCGTCCCATGCCATCTCCTGATTACCAAGGTTCACTATTCCACAGCTGGAATGAACTTATTCACAATAACTTAGCCATAAGTGCTTGGGGATAAAGGAGGGCTGTATGGACTTCGTATTTTAGGAACGTCTTTTTAATTTTCTGGCATATGTTTTTTTTCCTTTGATCCCGATGCGCATCCTCACCTCGTGTGCATCCCGCGGTTCAGCGGCACTGTGTAATGCACGCGACGGGGCGACCTGCGAGTCACGCGGCTAAGTGCGAGGGGGACCCTGCTGGGCGCGAATCACTGCGACGGATTCACAGCCGCACAGCCGGGGGAGACACGCATGCACTGACAAGGAATGCGGTACGTGCCGCTGTCTGCCCCCGCTCAAGCCGAACCGCTAATTTAGTCGTTAAAATCAGGGGAAGGAAATTAGTTTAGCACCATATTTTAACGTTTTCTGTGAAACGGTAGCTGTCAGGAAAGAGCCGCGAGGTGCACACAGCTGTAGATGCTTAGATCTCATGCTAATTTGTGTCTGAGACCTAGATATGAAGACTACGACTGTCAGCCGTCTATCATTGTCCCGCATCATATAGTATTACTGTCCGACTGTCGTGTAAAAGGCACAATGAATTATCTTGGGCCAGTAGAGGGCGTCACGTTGCCACGATTGTTGGCGATGAAGAAGTGGGTGCAGTTACGAAACAGGGACACCAGAGGGCATTAAGAACCGGTCAGGGCGTTCTGAAGAGTGCAGGGTTTCTTTCTAACTATAACCTACTTTTCATAGCTTACATAGTTTTCAGAAATCCTCATGGAACAGCAATTTAAAACGTGAATATGGGAGGGTTTAATTTAGATTCTTACATTATTTAGTACTTGTAGGCATACTATGGATTTCCAATGACAGAATAGTTACTTCACTTGTCCCAGCTGATAAACACACTCAGATACTGACTCTCATCCCACTTACAGTGCCAGTATGACCTGTGTTCTGTCCTCCTGCTTGCATCCATAGAAGTCGCTGATTTTTGCTCTATGACAATGAAAGTGCCCCCTCCTCTGATGGGGCGTGACAGTGCAGACTGTGGTGGCCCCTCCAGCATTCTGTTGGTATGGAAACAATCGTCTTTGACATAAAAGAGGCGGTGAGGGGCTAACAAAAAATGGGTGTGTGTAGGGGGGGGGGGGTGCAGGGTGGTCCCTGTGGGGCAGGGATGGCCTCCGGCCTCCGTATGATAAACCGGATAGAAAGACCTGGTCATCAGAAAAGGAGAGGAAGAAAAGCACGATAACAAGGAAGCAAAAGGCGAGAAGATGGAGTACTCCTTATGTTTTCAAAGACGAAGAATAACAACAACAACAAAAAGTCGATAATATGAACCAGACTGTATCATAATCATTTCACCAAATCTCACTGTTTGCGCACAACAGGGGCAACACGGAAGGTGCTGCATTAACAGCGCGGATTCTGCTGCCATGTAAAGTTTTGGTTCATATTTTCTGGTTCTTATGTTCAAATGCAGAATTATGCTACATTAGTCCTGTTGGATTAAATAATCTGAAGTTAACAATAAAATGTCTTTGGGGTCTGACAGGGTACCCTGGTCTGTTTGCACTATGCTGGTAGTTTGCCCCCCCCCCCCCCCCCGGCATTCAGTGACCATTGTTCAGGACCAAAGTTTAACACTTTCAGGTAATCCTATTTTTATCATTCAATGAGAACAAGGTGAGAAAGGATTCTATCCTTGTTCATTCGTGGTTTCTGTTCAAATGTCCACTCTACCATTCTGCTGGCTTCTTAGGAGATTTAAGTTGGTACAGGGATGACAGAAAAAAACAACGATGACATCCACAATAATCAAAAACAAAACGCAAAATATTTTTTCATATGTTTCACGTTTTAGTTTCTTAGCTAAAAAATGTTCTCCCTTGCCTTTTTGTTTTCTGAAATGCAGATGTTTCCGTTCTGGAAACCAATAGTTCTTATTTTTATAATTATTGCCCTTATTACTTATTCTTTGCGTCGTCAGAATTATGACATGAAGACGGGCCTAAGAAAAAAGGAAATCCAGTAATTAAATAAATGGGTCAGAACCAGGATGATGGAGCGAAATGAGCAGAATTTTAGTTACATTTCGATTATGTTTATTTCCCTGTTTGACCTCTCGTCCTTTACTAATCATCAATACGACAGGCAAGTAAATACTTTTGAAATACTGGCGTGATTACATTAAGGTAAATAACAGGTCATTTCTCAATTATTTACGCTCAAGTATAAATAAGACATTTCGTGTATTTCGTTTTTAATTTAGCTATGCCTTCCAAGCCTGCTCCGTCATACTTTGAGCTGCAAACTGCCCGAGTCTGGTTCAGCCTGAGACGCTCCTATCCGCATATATAACTCATTATTAACGTGACGATGTGCTTCAGCGTGAAGGTTCGCGGTCTTGGGGAGTCGGGGTGACGGAGCCTGTTGGTCGGGGCGGGTTCAGCTGCCTCGTCTGCTTTAACCAGCTAATAAATATGAAAACAGCCGGTTTAAACTTTTATTCGTTCACTGCCTGAAAGGATTATACTACTCTATAGAGTCCCATGTAAATCCTGAAACCTCATAATGCCCAATGTTGTCTCATAAAACTGTGTCGGACAATAGCGGAAAAAAGGGAGCTTTTTCACGCATAAAAGGTTTTCACAAGAGCGCTTTGAGAGCAGGCTGGCCGTGCCACGCCCCTGGATTATCCGGCTGCCGGTGAAAGCGCGGTGCGGGGAGGCAGGTGCGTGTGCCAGGCACGGGGGTCGCGGGGCCGCCCAAGGTTGGGGAGCGGCCTGTATCGAATGCGCGCAGCTGCCGGCAGGAATTTGTTCAGGGTTTGTCACTTCCATTTGTTTTGCTCATTTTCACCCCTTCAGATGAAGTGATCTCTCGTGCATAGGTTCCCTCGACACCCCTTACCAGTTTAGGGAAGTAAAGTGCCGCTAAACGGTGACACCAGGAAGACAAAAAGTAAAAGGGGGGCGCAGTCCTATCCAGTCTCAACACCATGAAATCGCACATTAGACCGAGAAGGCGATGGCTAATACCGCTCTCTACCATTTTATATACGAGTGAAAATCAATTGCTCAAATCCGAGCCCATTGTACGAACTACCCAAGTTAACACTCGCAGCCAATTCTCCTGAGTTTCCGGCATTGTTCGCTCGCTAAGTAAAACTCATATGGCTTAAATTATTTTCTTAGCTTTACATTGTACCGACAGATTTACTTTGTATCCAAATGTTTAATTCATGAATGGAGCAACTTTTTTAATGCATACATATATAAAGGTTGCTCGCGCCTGATAAAGAGTGGGCTTTAGTATAGCCTGAGGTTGTGACAGCCCCAAACCCCTCGCAGCATCACCTCAATCCCTAATCGCAGCAGCTCAAGATCAGTCTCCCGCTCGAATTACTGTACCCCAAGGCGATGGTTCCGTAATCCATCGGCGAATTCAGACCCAAATCCCAGTGGGCTCTGGCAGAAAGGAGAGTGCCTGCTATGGCGTGGTATTGTTCAGATGGACGGTTCCGCGCAAAAGCACCGATTCCCTCTCGTTTGACACAATGTATCTTGCGTCCGGTGCCCTTACCTGTGAGGCCAGTTAAAGCAGAAGACTGCAAATATTTCAGCACCTGTTGGTTTTCCCGTTAATAATCTACTTCATCCCCGCAGAACCTCTTAGCATTGTACAAGCAGCCGTTTGAAGGGGCACACCCTATATTTGCTTCTTTCTGATTTATTTTTATGCGTGTGGAGCTCTGCAATTCATTGTTCACTTTTTTCCGAATAACGGTTTGCTCAGCTTTACATCTAATGATACGGGTGGATCATTCAAGAGTCTTATTCTGGTTAAACACGGTATAAAACCGGATAGTGCAGATTGTGGAGTAGCTTACATTTTTGTGTAAGAATAAGTAGGCCTATGGGATATTCTTTTTTTTTTCATATTATTGCAGCAGTGGAATATGTCTTCTTTCGACTCGTTCATATATTCTCTCATTTGGTTTTTATAATTACTTTATTTTCAATAAACAAAAAAAAAAAAAAAAAATGAGAAGCATAGTAAGAAGTATAGTAAGTCTTCAACCACGTCTGTTTCAACCGAAATATCTCCTCCCTGTCTCAGTCAAGACGGACACAAGGGAATGCCGTCGACCAAGTCGTCCAAGTAAGTTAATTTAACTTTTCTCCAGTGCAAATTTAAATCGTGCAGAGGTGAAATGCACAGAACAGTTTGAGTGGGAAGCTCAACTTCCAGGCAGTAGGTGGCCATTGTGAACCGGAAACCAACATACGGACAGGCTGTCACACACGGCAATATCGGGTGGCTGAGGAAACGGCAGCGACGAAGCAATATATAGATCTTCTCAGGTGATAGGGCGAGAGGTGTGGGTGTGCCACAGCACTCCAGTCTGTCTGACTGTCACTGCATTAGCAGCCTGGCTTCCAAGGCCCAGCGGCCGTTCCTGTGTGTGCCTGTGATAAAAGGCGAAGAGAGGAAGTGAACAGCGTGTGGCGGCTGGTAGAGGGCGGGGGGTAAGAGAGGGGGGCGGCTGATTGGGCGGAACGATTATGTGGGGAGAAACCCCCCCAGTGCTGAGTGCTTCCTCATTGTCAGTGTTTCTGCAGCATATCCCCGCCGGGCTCCCTCTCCCTCTCTTTCTCTCCTTTTTCTTCCTCTCTTCCCTCTCTCTCCATGAACAGATGAGGAGAGGGTCTTGGCAGGGTAATTAAGAATGGCCTCTAAACACGGGAGTATGACAGGAGCGCTCCAGATGAAAGTAAATGATTAAAATAATTACAAGCCCAGAGCTGACGAGCTGGTGCATAGGGTGGCCGGCGGACATTCGTCGGTAATTAGTTAATTAATCTGAATGCAAATTATGAGCCCTAACGAAGCAGTCAGGCGGTAACTTCCATGAAAGAGGAAAAGTGAGAAAGACCCAGAGAAAGGGGGGGAAATCAGAGTACTAAAATAAGCATAAAATAATCACTCCACCATCCACACATTAAACGCAACATTTTACATTTTTTGGTCCCGTATTACATTTTACAACAAGAGAAGCACCCTGTGTGTGTGTCTGTGTGTTTGTGTACTTCATATGTATACTCTGAGTGTATACTTCATGTGTGTACTGTGTGTGTGTGTGTGTGTGTGTACTTTGTGTGTATACTTCATGTGTATACTCCATCTGTGCACTCTGAGTATACACTTCATGTGTGTACTCTGTGTGTGTACTTTGTGTGTATACTCATTGTGTATACTCTGAGTGTATACTTCATGTGTGTTCTCTATGTCTGTGCTCCATGTGTGTGTTCTGTGTGCAAACTCTGTATGTGTACTCTGTGTGTGTAATCTGTGTGTATACTCCATGTGTATATTCTGTGTGTGTACTCTGTATGTATGCTATGAGCATATACTCCACGTGTGCGCTCTGTGTAAACTTTGTGTGTATATTCTGTGTGTATGCTCTCAGTGTATAATCCCTGCGTGCACTCTGTGTGTATACTCCATGTGTATACTCCATGTGTATACTCCATGGGTATATTCTACCTTCACACACTCATACACACACTGCTGATGGCAGCAATAGACACACAATAAACAAAATCTGCTAATACAATCCATACGGTACTACACTTCTGAGCTCTATGAAGTGGATCCTCAAAACTCACATAACAAGGAGGGGAAAATAACCGCGAGGAAAATGTAGACAGCAAAATGCAAATAAATAAATATATTTGAGAAATATATTGTGCTGTTTTTCATCTGTGTTTTAGCATCTGGTGTTTATCCTGGATCTCTGCCAGTCTGTCCTCACAGAAGGTCATATGTAATGCAGTGTAAGTATATATTGGACTAGGTGGTGATGTATTAAACTACAATTAGGCAATTTATTTTGACTCTGATTTGCTACAGTGTCATGATAAACTTTGCACTTTAAGTATTATGAAAACCGTTAAAAGACACCAAAATAAATGTTACAGCTAATTGAAGATTTTTTGATAATAAAAACCTCAAATGCTATAAATGTAGCATTCAAGTAACTTTTACAAATATTTTATCAACAAAAATAAATACTGTTAGATGTGTGGATATTTAAATATTAATTCTTTAAAATATGCGTTCTGTAGTATATGTTACTTTGATTTGTTCAATATATAAATACTACACAGGTTTAAATTTCCAAAATACATACAAGGACAGGATGATTTAAAGACATTTTACATTAGTTTTCTTTCAGAACTGTTATTTTTTCCAACAGCAACATAAATGCTAAAATTTCATCCAGCCTGTCCCTCAACCACATTTCCAGTACAGGATCTCGTGGTTGAGGGAGCCTTAAGCTGTGCCCTGAACGGAATGCCAGTCCAGCGCCACGCGCACATGTGAACACACTACGGGCACTTTGCAGTTTGATGTGGCTGCATGACTGCAGGAGGAACCCAGCACAAGAGAGCCTGGAGGTGCGAGGCAAATGTTAAAATATTTAAAAATAAATGTTTCATTCACATATGAGTGAAAAATATGGGGAATTTATATTTTTGCAGTGCTAAAAAATGCTAAAAGTCATATGAAACATGAAACTCATCTTAAATCAAGCTGATATACATATTCCTATATATATGGGAGATGGACAAGTGAGTCTGTATCAGCTGTCAAAGGGGACTGAGAGTTACTGCTTTGATATGCGAGTTTTCTAAGCAGTAACAGTAACATGAGGTAGCTAAGAGAATCCAACTCCTCAGTGCAATCATAGCCCAATTGCTGCATCTCATAAGCTCTCACAGAAAATCCCTAAATCTCCCAGTGAGTGCATGGCTTTGCATCGTCCTGTCTTATGTGTCTATGTCAATCTGCTTGGTCTTACAACGTCATGTCTTGCCTGTGCTACCTGCCATGTCTTATTTGTCCATCTGTGTCCCATTATGTCATAATGGGGGGTGGGCAGGGGGTGGGTTGATTTGGAGTGGCTTCACTTAATGTATTGATCTATTGTTCAGCTAATTAAAAATAAAGTTGTCCTCCGAAGAAGGAAAAAAAAAAACCTAAGAACTCAAGAGAAGCCAAATATTCAGCAGATGGGTTTCCAGTTGGTGAATGCCAAAGGATGCCTTCAGCCTACAATGTCTGTGAACATGGGCAACCACCTCTAGCTAGTCCGTTGGGTCTGATGGAGGAGCTACGTGTTCTGACAACATCCAAGGAACATGACACCATTTCACAAGAACAGCTACATTCTATGGTGTAAACACCATTTCCTCATGCAGTTCCTATATTCCAAAAGATGATAATGGTACATCCATGGCCTCCCCAGTCACTGGATAAAAGCACCATTGAGCTTTCGTAGGAATGCACTAGAATTCCAGCTAATTCATCTTTTCTTGTTTAAGAATACCTCACTACACACAGTCCAGGGTCCACATGACAGCAAGGTCTACTGAAGCTGTCCTTAAGACAATAGGCAATGCTACTCTCCATATTAATATATATTATATGCAGTACGGTGGAAAAGTGTTACGCAGCCACACAAACTGGTTAAGGCTATTTATCTGGGAAATAAATGTACATACATGCTCAGAAAAAAAACACAATTTAACATTAGAATATATGCAAATTAACAATGACATAAAAAAAATTACAAGAATTTTGTGTTCTCCAAAATAGGTACTGATATCTTGTTGGATGGCTAGATGAACACCTCTTCAGTTCTCAAGCTTCTCTTAAGGGGCACCTCAGCCATTCCATGTATTCCTTACATTCCACCACCAACCGAATTAATTACTTAATTTAATTAGTTAACTCAATTAAGTACTGATTGGCCATAGGCGGTGTGCTAGTGGTCAGTCAAAAAACGTATGATCGTATTGGGTGGTTACAACAAATACTGGTCTGACTTTATAGAGGTTTTAAATAGTTAGGTTAACACACTTTGACAGATATAATATCATTTTATGAATATGTATATACAGTCGTCCCTCGCCATTTCGCGCTTCGACTTTAGCGGCTTCACTCTATCGCGGTTTTTTCAAATACATTTATTCATTAAAAAGTTGATAGACAGTGAAAATGATACAGCGCGCGCTCGCTTGTCTGAGTCAATTATACACCTCTGTATTACAATAAAAATTAAAATTACTGTACGTATGGACTGTAGGCCTATGTATTCGATCACCCCCGCAAATCCTTCAACGCCAGATGCAGCCGAATAATAAAGAAATAAAGAATCCTACTTCGCGGAAATTCATTTAACGCGGTAGAGTCTGGAACGGATTAACCGCGATAAACGAGGGACGACTGTACAAATCATTCAGGTTTACAAAAACACAAAAACAACTCCTAACAAGCTTTGGAATTGCCCGTGCGTGCTACGCATGACGTCGCGTACGTGCGCGTAACACGTACTTTAACGTCTGTTGGTAATGCTGTGACGCAAAAATTCCGCGCCTTTTGCTCATATTTGCTGTGTAATATTTGAGCTAACGAGGGTCGGGAAAGAAAGTCTGGGGAGAATTATTAAAAATAAAACACTGTTAACGTCGTGTACGTGATCTGTAGAATGGAGTATTTAATCGGAATTCAGGGGCCTGATTTTGTGCTTGTTGCGGCTGATACTGTTGCGGCCAGCAGCATCATTCAGATGAAACACGGTATGATATTGACTGTCTTTACTTTCTTTTCACTTTTATTAATTATTAGTAAATAAATATTAACGTGCTTTTTTATCTTGGTTTACTTTCTGAAATCGACAGTACTTAACCCTCTCCAGTGTTAATGTGCTAATGCTTAAACAGGCATTTGGATTCGGTTAGCTAACTGTCAGTGAATTTTACCTTGTATTCGTGCATTTACTTTGTATTCGTGCATTTACAGAAAATTATATAGTTGCAGCTTCAGTTTCTTGTTTTTCCAACATAAGACGTTGTTATGTATTTCGGTTATTTGGTATTTTAATATGCTGGATAGAAAATCGAAAGTGAAAATGAATGCAATCGATAGGCAGCCTAAGCGGCCCGTAAGAAGAAACCTATAGTATGACAAAATTTAAATTCAGTTTAAAGCGAGTCGTGATTTCATCTACTTGTCATACTTAATGTACATCCCAGTTCACATAAAACCCTCATGGTTTATTTTTAAATGCATCCTTTCACAAATTCTTGTATTAAATCCCTTCTCGTGGCGCATTGTGGGTGCGATAATGTTTCTTGGTCGTTTTCCTTTTCTAACACTTTTGCCCAGTTAGACTTAGGCTATTTCTGTGCCGTTAGTTAGTTTAAAATGTTTTCTATGTTGTAAAAGCTGTTCAATAGTGTATCGAAATTATGTATTTATTTGCTCCTATTAGAGTTAATTCGTTAGTATTATAGTTATTAATATCATGATACTTAAGCTATCTTTTCTTTTTAATAGTATTATTTCCCATGCACTCCCCTCCGTGGTACTCGAATGTCCTTGATCCTCGTAATACATGTGACAATAAAATTTGAAATAAAGCAAGCAATCCCCCTTTTTAGTCTTATTGGTCTATGTGCAACTGCACTTGACATGTTCTCGTGTTTGCGGATTATACATAGGTACAAATATCTTTTGCAGATTATGACAAAATGTTCAAGCTGAGTGAGAAGATTTTGCTGCTCTGTGTGGGTGAAGCTGGGGACACGGTACAATTCGCTGAGTACATCCAGAAAAATGTCCAGCTCTACAAGATGCGGAATGGTGAGTGTCACCTCCTCTCTCCAGGTTCCTCTGGAAGCAAGCATGTTGTGTCGAGTCATTCGTGTCCGGAGACCCGGTGGAATGTTTCGTGGAATGTGGGCATATAATTAATCCACGGTTATTTTAATGACGTCAGAAGCAGAGGCAGAGTAACTCCTTGTCAGGTGGCACATTATTATATTACATTGCAATGTACATAGCATGGAAAGTTTAGAAGAACACCCATGGGTGGCTGGTAACATCTGTTCTGTCTCTGCCAGGGTATGAACTAAGTCCTGCTGCTGCGGCTAATTTCACTCGCAAGAACCTCGCGGACTACCTTCGCAGTCGGGTAGGTGCCACCTCTGCCTTTGTCCTGCTGCGGTACTGCTCATTGGTTAGTGAAGTATTGAAGATCAATGGTCTTGTGACAGTTTATGGAGAGTAAGATGGGCCAGAGCAATAAAGGGAGTTTTCTCACGGGGATCAATGGAATTTTCTGTGGTGGGAAGCCATAAAAATGTGAGGCGTTTTCTTCATGGAGATATATATGGTGCCTGATTCTGCGATTCTGTCTCCGTCCATGAGACGCAAATCTGTGTTATTGAATGCCACCCATCTCCACATCTGTAGCCCACAGTATCAGCAGTAAAGCTTACTCGCTGTCCTTGGATACAGCCCCCCCCCCGACGGCGCTCGCTCATCTGGAAGCCGAGAGCTAATTTGTTAGGAAGCGTATGGTCGCTGCCTGTCACAATAACAGAATGGGAGAAAATAATTACAAAAAATAATTAGGGCGGCTGATGAGGGCAAGCTGGTGAGGGAGCTCACCGCACCGGGGGAGGGGGGCCGGCCGATCTCAGGGGTCGAACGCGGGGCCCCTGCGGCTCCTGTGCCGGCTGCTGGGGGCTGATCGGAGAGCCTGTGCACTCACGGTGCTCCGACCTCAGGTGTTCTGCTGGTCCGCTCTGCTCTGCACCGAGTAGCTGCACGTTTATTTACCTCCTGAATTTCTGTAGCTTAATAATATGTCTGCATGTATGGAACAGAATATCTGCTCGTGATGTAATGCTTCAAGGTCAGAGGATTGTGACTCGCATGCACAGATGATGCATAGATGAGGTTTATTGTCATAGGTTCAGTACAGATACAGATCTAAGCTGCAGACGGCCTAAGACATGGATCGGGCCCTGGGCATTCATGCGCTCCATGGCTGCCAAGGGGTTTAAAATATCACCCTGTGATATCAGCGTGTCCTGGTGCTCGTTTTGCCCTACACTTGCACCTTTGATGTAAAGCGCTTAGACTGAATAATTCTAGTAAATATTCAGAGTCAATGTGTGCGTGAGAGACCAACTGTAAGAAGCCGTGCACCTATGTGTTTATAACGCACCCTGTGAGTTCAGGTGCCTGAGTTAACGAGCTTACTGTGTCTCGCGGGGGGGTGGCAGAATTAGGGGGCGTGGGGAGTGTAAGGGAGGCGGTGCTGCTGATGCTGTGATACTGTTACCAGTGAGACAGGTGGGGGGGGGGGGGGGCTCCCAGGTGGGTGCAGTGAGGAGGGTGTCAGTGGGAGAGGGGGGGGGTTCCTGCTCCACCTTTTTTCAGAGCCTTGGCTGATTCCCCATGTGGGCTGCAGATCAGATCACAAATACTGACTCAGGCTTTCACATGTATGTTTACTGTCTGTCTCCCTCTGTGCCACACGCACACACACACGGTATCTCAAGACTGTCACCTCTATGGTAAAACCTGACCCCTCCCCCCTTCCTGTCACATGGTTGACCAGGAAGAGGACAGAGAATTGGAAATGTGTCCGAGGGTGTTCTGTTGTGCTGTCGCCTGTGGGCGTCCTGGTATGCGCCAGCTTCGGCTCCAGCACACAGTGGCGAATACTTTGGCCGCGTCCCTTTGACCTTTGACCTGCGATCCCAGACTCCCAGGCTGGCAGTGGGCAAAGGGAGCAGGGCGAGCAGGACCGGGAACAGGGTGGCGGTGGAAACGTGGCGTCGAAACAAACAAGGGCGGAAGAGGAAGAAGTTTTAATGAGCCCTGGCGTCACTCCAGGGCAGGGGGCTCGTGGGGGGGCGTGAGAGCAAGGGGGGGGGGGGGTGCAGCTCGTCAGCAGATGTCACACTGTCAGTGACACCCCGACCCCCAACACCCCCGCTCCTCACCCAGAGCCTCCGCACTTTCACACCCCCTCTCCGTACTCGCTGCGCTGATGTTGCCACTGTTGTTGTTTTCAATTTCTCATTTTATGTAGTTTTTAATCTGAACCGTTAATGAGAAACAGGGTTTGTTTGGGTAGGTTGTGGTCTGAGGGGGGAACTTTTTGCTTTGTCCCTTCGACACCCCTCTCAGATTTCCCACTAAACCAGTATGCTTAGGGACACGAGCGAGCGGCTGGTCTCCACTCTGCCTGCCGACCCCTCGGGCATCGCCGTTCCTCGTCCCACTGCTGGGCCGGTGTGTGATCCTGCCCTGTGGTGGATTTTCTAGGCCGGTTCATGTTAAGCACCTTGATTTAAGCCCCTCCGCC
Organism: Paramormyrops kingsleyae; assembly: GCF_048594095.1. NCBI lineage: Eukaryota > Metazoa > Chordata > Actinopteri > Osteoglossiformes > Mormyridae > Paramormyrops > Paramormyrops kingsleyae. The sequence continues at coordinate 8,748,932 of NC_132819.1, read as the reverse complement.
CCCACGGCCTGACCTGTCTGCTCTCCCCCCCAGACCCCATACCATGTCAACCTGCTGCTGGCCGGCTTCGACGAGGCTGATGGTCCCAGCCTCTACTACATGGATTACCTGTCTGCTCTGGCCAAGGCTCCCTTCGCGGCCCACGGCTACGGCGCCTTCCTCACCCTCTCCATCCTGGACCGTTACTACCGGCCAGGTAGGCTGGGGCGCCCCGTCTTCCTCGAGCCCCTTCGCTGATGTCGCCACTGCTCTGGTTATAGTAGACACTCTCTCTCTCAAACAGTGTGGTCAGAATTACAATGGCTGTGCATAAGACTGAGGCCAGTGCCCTTGGTAATTTTTGTATCTGCACCTTCACCCACTGCAGATCTGAGTCGAGATGAGGCCGTTGACCTGTTGAAGAAGTGTGTGGAGGAGGTAAGTGCACCTCTCGCTCCCTGCGGAGCTGGTGGGGCGGGTGGGGCTGCTTTGGCTGAGAGGCTGCACTGGGCCTGGTTGTTTGGGCATCGTGAGCCTCGGAGGTGATGCATTTGATTGCAGTGCTTCTGGACATGATTAAAACTTGCGTTACACCTCGAAGATACTTTGAGAGCCAAAATAACAAAACCGAGAAGTAAAACTTCCCAAACTAAATTCAGATTACCTTTCCTCTGTAGTTAATCCATGTTGCATCATACACTGCCCGGCCAAAACAAAAGTCGCCATTTGAATTTTTCATTGGACCGCCTTTAGCTTTGATTATGGTGCGCATTTGGCATGGCATTGTTTCCACAGGCTTAAGCAACATCTCACCCTTTATTTTAATCCATATGCATTAATTTCTCACCGAGATCCTGTATTGACAAGTGAGTTGAACCACTCTGTAAAGCCTCCTTCAGCACATCCCAAAGACCTTCAATGAGGTTAAGGTCACAACTCTGTGGTGACCAAGTCATGCGTGAAAATGATTCCTCATGCTCCCTGAACCACTCTTTGACAATTCGAACCCAATGAATCTTGGCATTCTTGTCCTGGAATATGCCCATGCCAACAGGGAAGAAAAAAACCCATTGATGATGGATGGAGGTGTAACCTGGCCATTCAGTAGATTCAGGTACTCAGCTGACTTCACTTTATTGCTGCATAACGTAGCTGAGCTGTAATAATGATCCAGTCATTGGCTCTTAAGAATTTGCTGATATAAATTCAAATGGCGACTTTTTTTTTTGGCCGGGCAGTGAGAGTCCTCCAGTGTTCAGACATGGAATCCATAATGGCTTCCAGTTTCCCGAGTGGAATCCCGCTCCATTGTTCTGTAGCCCTAAGGTGCCCGCAGGAAACTTTCCTTCACTGTCTGCCTGGAGTTTTTCGTTTGGCAGTGGCTGCAGTCCTCAGGCAGATCATGTGAACGCACTGGTGCACGCTGGTTACCATGGGGGCGACGCTGCAGTGATGTCACCTCGCTGGAAATCGCGTTGATGTCTCTGGAATTCCGTCTGTTGGGGTGGATGCAGATGCGGCTCTGGGACCCTCGTGTTCCATCAGGCGTATCTGCTGCTGTAGCTGCCTGCTCACGCGGACGAGGGGGGCGAAGCAGTCACTGCTTAACGCTGGATAACATCATGCGCGCTAATTTCAGTCATCGGCCATCTTGCACCTTAGCCCTTGGCGTGCCGCCAGTGGGCCGAGGCACTGCAACTGGCTTAGAACTGGGGACTTTTACAGCATTGTCCATAGTGTCCATAGATTTGCATTCTTAAATTTTTAATTTTGCATGGCAGATGCCCCGAGTAGTGTGCTTGGGGCAGTGTTCAGCAGAGTAGAGCTCCTTCAGTAACCTTCCTTCAACAGTGATATATGGTCAGATTCGGGAGCGGGTGGATATGTTCCATTAGATCTGCTGTAATTCATGCACACTGCAGTTTTAAATGTTTGTTTGGTCTGATGTTGGGTGCTGGGGAGTGACTGAGGCCACAGTGTCAGAGTGACGATCAGAGGGCTCAGGTGACCCCCCCCCACACACACAATGCTGGGCAACCTTCTCACCTTCCCCCTCCTCCCCCCAAACCCCAGCTGAACAAGCGCTTCATCCTGAACCTGAAGTCCTTCAGCGTGCGTCTAATCGACAGAGAGGGCATCCATGACCTGGAGCGACTGCCCCTGCCGCAGCAGTGACCCCCGATCCCCCGACCCCCCCCTGCACCCCCACGACGTTTTCTACAGCCTACTGTACCAAGCCCTCATTAATTTCAAATAAAATTACATTTTAAAAAAGAATTGCTCGTTCTGTTCATTTCTGAGTAAGTGGCTCCCTAAACTGGTGCTTGCAGCCTGACGTGTGGACTGTGTTCAGATTCCTGTTCCATGCTCTGTGCTGTGTTTCTCTGTGCTGTGTGTGTCACTGTGCCACCCTGTTCATCTCCCTGTCTGGCCATGACAGCCTCCCTACGTTCCCCTCAAGCAGACTAGCCGGCATATGGTGCTGAATGGAGAGCGAGCACAGGGAGGCGTGTTTTCTCTGCATGCGTCGGTCGGCCGGGGAGGGGGGCTGTCTGCCTCCCTTCCTAGCACACACAGGTGATTAATAAACATTAAAACAATCCCTCCCGCTTCTGAGCGCGCCGGAATCCAAGGGAAGCACAGCATATGTTTGCCTGCGGGCAGAGGAGGAGAGAGCAGCCCTGCTGAGTGCCAGCAAGGGGGGAGGGGGTGGGGGGGCAGGGGTGTGGTGCTAGCTGGTAATCAGGCAGGAGGGGCAGCTTGGGGGTGTGGGCTCAGTTGCGGACTGAGAAAAGCTGAAGGTAGATTGGCAGGAGGTGGGGGGGGGAGAGATGGTAGTTATGCAGGAGTTTGCTGGGATGCTAATCAGGAATGGGGTGATTCTGGGCATCGGTGGACCCCTCGCTGCCACCCTACTGGCCGGAAGGAGGAACTTCCTTGGGGCTTAAAGACACGCATCCCCCCCCCCCCCCCCCCCCAGGAGGTGACGTGCCGTTGGCAACAAGAAAATGTGGGAGAAGGTGACAAATAAGGTCTCTGTGAGCTGGGAGCGCCTTTCGAATGACAAAAATAACCACATGCACATTCTTCTCTGCACCAAAATCCGGCCTAATTGACTGAGATGGAATCTTTCACGTGATGGATGTGAACGCAGCTCATCATAGTGCTGTCTGGCCTGGCCTGTATGTCGCTTTGGATTCTGCTAAATAAACAAATGTGAGTGTACCCTGAGGTCTTACGGGCAATTCTGCGGAGATAATCAGTGAAGACACAAGACAGTTAACATCAATGTCATTCTTTAATAATATATTACATTTACCTTGTAATACACTAATAATAATTAATAATAAAGATACAATGGTAAGTACAAAACAATGTTTTTTTTTTTTGTTTTTTTTTTTACAAATAAAAGGAATTACACCAGTGAATGTCCTGTTTCACCATCGCTCACTTTTCTCACCTTTTCTAAATGATCTGACCAATAAGATACCCCACGCCCCAGCCCCCTGACACACACACACACACGTGCGTTAGGAGACTGAGGTACATTTTCTTGTTGCATGGTGGCTGTGCGTTGGCAGTGTGTGTCTGGTCCTGGGGAGACGCTTGTGGGCCCAGCAGGACCTGCGAGTCCCTGCCGATGGTGTCTCTGTGACTCCCCATGGACGCAGAGGTCAGAAGCCCAGTACAGGCATCGCATGGGAGGCCTCTGCCCTGTGGAGAAGATGGTTTGCGTGTTGGCTGCTGTCACGCATGGCAGGAAGTAAGACGTCCACCTGGTCTGGCGTCTGGCTGTCAAAAATCTCTCACCCATCTCTCATCAGAGCTAACAGGCCAGGAGGGCGTTGGGGGGGTGTGTGGTGGGGGTTGGGGGTACTGTGGGTGCTGGGCACTGGCAGGGCAAATCCTGACCACGGTACCTATTTGCGGTGCTTAATCTCCTTGTCGTGGGGGCCCTTGGTCCCAGCATCGCTCTTGTCCAGCAGCTTGAGCGCCTCCAGCAGGTAGGCCTGGAAAGCGGACAGCGCAGCACAGATGGCGGGCGCTCCGAAGCCGTGCGTCAGCAGGCTGAAGTGGGTCAGGCTGCCCTGGACGGCAGGTTCCAGGCAGGGGGTGGGGCGGCCTGCACCCAGGGGCGACCGGTCCTGTGCCATCAAGTCCACAAACTCTTTGCAGATCTGCCTGTAGAGACAGCGGGTCGGGGTTACATTTTAATGGGTGTGAACGGTATAGAGAGATAGAAGTACAGAGAAAAGTGAAAGCGGCACCGAGGCGGTGAGGCACCACACGCCATCACTGTCGGAAAGTGGGACGTAAAGACAGGCTGCCGAATTGCCGCTCAGCACATGCAAGTCAATGCTGCTGCAAAACATGCAAGCGATGAGCATCTGGGAACGACTCACTGGGGAATCGGGGGCTGAAATCTGGAGCACTGATGTTCCCGAATCTGCGAGGCACGTAACAAATGCATGAGACCGCTGGGAGTAGCATGTTTTGCTGCGGAGGAGCGGCTGCAGGGAGCAGCAAGGGGCAGCCGCAGCCGAGCTCGGCCTGTCCAAATCTTTGGAACATTCACGCCTTACCCCCTTACTGCAGCTGGGGTAATGACTCTGAATCCACAGCCAATCGGGCTTAGAATAATGCCACACTGATCCCCTGTGATACAAACTGCGAGAATCACAAAGCACCTCCTGCTGCACTTGTTGAATGTTGAAATATCTGGGAGGAAAATACTTACTATCTATTTCGGAATGATAGTGAAATAAAATGATTATACTTTATTGATCCCCATGGGAAAATTCTCTTTTCACCTCCCCCGTCTTGCCCTCTGTAGGTGAGAGCGAGCTGGGCAGAGATGGGCAGCCACCCATAGCGGCACCCAGGGAGCTGGGGGTTAAGGGCCTTGCTCAAGGAGCCACAGCCAGGACTGCTCTGCTGAGGCTGGGCTTTGAACCGGTGACCTTCTGATCATAGCACAGAGGCTGAGCCGCACACTGCCCCAAATAAATTTCTTCATTCTAGACATGTTTCTGGACATAAAAGAATATGCATTTCATATTATTAATATTAATAGATATTATTTTCGATTCTAATAATGATATTAAATAATTAGATGGTCATTCCCAGGCATTTTCCTCTTTTCCATTCTTTTTTTCTGCACGAGTGCTTACGCCTGGTGCCGTTATGCTTCATGCCTGCTCTGCACCACCTCACCTGCTCACACAGACTCACACTTAACAAAGCATGTCAGCTCCAGAATGCTGCCCGGGGGACTGTAACTGGTCCCCGTAGGATGGAAATCTTTTGGGTCCAAATCCACAAACAGTAGGCCACCTGTTGTCCATATGCACGGTTAAAGGAAATTAAATAAAAGGCAAATGTTTTTTTTCTGACTTTCTAGGTATTTTACTATGTTTTATTTTTTATATTTTTGGGGGTGTTGCCAAAAAAAGAAAAGCAATATTATATTGCAAACTGTACCAGATGTTTAATTTTAAAAAAAGTATCTAGAATAGTATTTATATTTAAGATTTATGATAGTATTTATATTTAAGATTGGAAATTAATATTTATATATGTTTTATTTAAAAAAAATATAAAAAACACACACATTTTAGACATATAGATTTTATAAGTTAGGCCTATGTATGAGGTGCTGTCGTACAGCAGGCTGTGTTGTCCCAAACCAATATTCCTTTAACAAGAAGTGTAGAGCGGACATATTGCGCCTCATTGTGTTTTATGGCAAACTCCGGGAAACACGGGAGGAAAAGAGCGGCGGGGCATCCCGGAAATGGCTGGGAAGCCGGGCGCGCGGCGGAAGGCGGAGAAAGGGCGCGCGCACTCACTTGGTGGCCAGCAGCATACTGCGCCTGGCGGGCAGCTGCTCAGGGTCACTCTGCCGGCACAGGTACTCCGCCGCGGCCCGGGCCGGGAATTCAGTCTCACACACGTAGCCGAAATCCCGCGCCAAGTGAACGGCCTCCCCTGAGCAAGAGGTGGGTGAGAGTAAGATAGAGGGGGAAAAAAACACCTTTAATGCCAGAGTAAATGGAAACTTTCGTTATTATCATTAGCTTGGGAAAAAAATGACGAGCCTCCTTCTTATCGGCTTTCGGGTGAGCTGAGCTTTTAATGAACGGTAACAGATATCAAAGTAATGCGCGTTATCTTAATCATGGAATGCGTTATTTGAGAAACACAAAAACAAAAAATATTTTTGTATGTGATCCCATAATATTTTTTAGGTTTTTAATTCTACCTTTACTTTAGAATTGATTTTCTTTAGATGTGTAAGTTCAGTGTACCTGTATCAGTCAGGCCTAAACGTTGATTAGGCCTAATTTTAAATATGTATAACGAAACTAGTTTCAGGGAAATGCCGGTGTTATTTAGAAAAATCGTATCCAGTATCGCAGTCGATAATTTAATTGTAACATTTACTTGTAAACTAACTAGCTACTGCCGAATTGAAGCATTCAGTGACATGTGGGCTTAATTGTGCGCTTCATTCAAAACCAGCTCATTTTAATGACACGATGACCCGGTTCCTTCATGGACTTTCCGTCACTTTATGCACCGCGCCTCAGGTGTTCATGCCCTGCACCGAGACGGCAGCCAGCGGCCTTACCCTCCACTAGCGCCGTCAGGAGGGTGACATTAGCGGCCTTACGCCGGCCCGCCGGGAGATTGAGGCCGATCTTCTCCAAACGTTCCCTCAGACAGCGCCCGCCGTTCTTCGACTTGGCCCTTGATGGGGTAACAAACCGGGAGAGCAAGTGAATCCCTGCCCTGCACACCCGTGTGGACAACCGTCGCCCTGTTCTCATCCTCTCAGTTGATCGATTCTCCTGTTGATGATGGATGAACTACATACGTTACATGCGTACATTTTTTTAGTTATGTATTTGAAATGACCTGCACAAAGTCATCTTATCCTAACTACTGAACGCTAAAACTTAATAAGAACTGTAAAACATATCGATTCGGACAGTCCTAACGCTTTCCCCTCTCCGATCTCACGACCCGCTCACATCACGCTGCTCCCGCTCACCTGCGCAGGACTCCGCCCAGCAAAGAGGCGTTCAGGCACTCGGGTGGAGCCAGCCGTCGCTGTACCTCCCCTACTGTCACCTTGTACTTAGAGGTGGAACTGAGCAGAGACAGGCGTCCCGGGACGGAGCAGAAGACTTCGCCCGGGTTTGACACACCCCCGAGCCCCAGCCCCTCCTTACTGAGGGACAAGGCGGAGAGAGCCGAACCGTTCAGCTTGGACGGGACAGGCACTGTGAACCAAGAGAAAGAGACCTATTAATTATACCGTCACACACATTGGCCTATATTAGATTAACACAACAGAAGCCGCTGTATTATTTTTCTGGCAGACATAGAACATTTAAAATATATTTTATTATGACTGTGCCAAGTATGTATGCATTTAAAATGGTGAAACACAGTTGCATCAGGACTGGCAAGCAAATCGTAATTTATTAAGATTTTAATCTATTTTTCCTCAAATTTGATAATTGTTTTTTTTCCATATGGCTTAAGTAGGCGCCATTTAAACTAGCATAATTTGTTATCGTTGAATAGATGATTATGTAAGGTAAGGATTCGCAGAGAAAATGATTAATTGCCTTTCAAAGGCTGCAATAATGATTCGTGTTGGCATTTAAAAAAATACACAGTCTCGTTCGCTCGTTCGTTCATGATCCATCACCTTGCTGTTATGTCGCCGTTTAAACTGTTAATTCGTTTTTAAAAGATTAACTTTGTAGCCCACTAATCGCACGGCTCCGTATGCATGCCCGTAGGCTGGGGTTTAATTTAAGTTAACCAAGTGTTTCAGAGAGAGAGAAGACGGTGTCTGACAATAACAGAAATGACGAAAAGGACGACATACAATTTCACATCGTTGGATTCTTGGCTCGGTTGTATGCATTGTGCAGCGTTACCGGTTTATTGTCTTGGCTGTACCCGCCCCTAAAACTGGTTTCAGCGCAGACTTTCTTAGTCTCTGTGGGCAGCGTGCTTCCCTTAAGCGCCCCGCAGCGCAGCGCGGATTCCCGGACACAAGCGAGCTGTCAGAATCCCTCCCTCTGAGCCAGACTGCGGCGCGGGAGATGCCTCTAAGCCCTCTGCAGAGATCCGCTTATTCATGTGGGTTTTGGTTTGTTCCGATGTTCTAAATCCTTGCCAGTTAGTCTGTTCTATAATTGATACATTCTGTTCTCAGGCAAATCATCCATAGTGTTAACCATCGCCACTGTTTTTAAAATAAGCCTTAATTAATTCATTCAGAAATAATTTCTAAATATACTCTTAAAGGGTGATTAAATTACAGCTGTTGTACAATTTTCCAGTGCTTACAGTGTCCAGAATCTTGTATTGTGTGGTAAAGATGGCGCAAACTTTTCAGATTTAGGTTCTGTTGCTCAAATGTGTGATGGATTACAACGGACATAGATACTTGTGTACGAAATACTCCCTTATCCTTCATCTCACCTTATAGAGGGCTCGTGTTTGGTGCATGTGCCTGCATGAGGCAGTGTGCATGTATCTATTTTGCGCGCACTCCGTAGGCCTACATGCGTGAATGATTTTGTGAATGTAAGAATGTAAGTGTTATATTTAAAATATTATATGCCCACATCTGTCCCGTCTCGTTTTTTCCTCTTCACCTTTCTTGATGACAGAATGATCCAAGATCCCCAGAGCTGAGCCATCCTCCATCACCTGTAACAGAGAAAGTTGCATATATTTGACAGCGGTCTTCATTGTTCTCTGTCGTCACCTGCATGATGCCTTGGAGCTAAACGGGAGATTTCATATTTTAATTTATGTAAAGGCTTTTTTTCACCTACTGAATCAAATCCAAGCAGCATCGTATAATTACTGTTCCATTTACCAGGCTTGGCGCTTCTTCGGGGTGGCCATGCCCTGCGTGACGGAGTCATAGCCCAGCTTTCATGTGCTTGGTATAACGGCGATATCACGTCCATAGTAATACAAAATAGCCTATATAGTGTCTTATGATTTAGGCTTACTAACTTTCTCGCTGATCGTTTTGTGCGTCTGTATTTAAAATGTGAAAAATACAGACCCGCGCACATAAATCAGTCTGCGAGATGGCAATGAGAGCTGAGGCGCGGATACTACAGACGATGCCGCTGAGGTGGGACGTCATGTCACCTTTGCGCGCTTGGCTTTTCATAATGGCTCAGCCGCCGCCACAACATCTGGCGGCGGTCCTCAGGTCGCAGAGTGGGATCTCCATGGGATTCGTCTTAACGCGGATGTAAGGGCGAGGACGCCCGCCTACGCAGCCTTACTCACACGTGCCTATTTGCAATTTCTCTCATAGGCATTTTCATAGCAAAGATGTCAATGCGAGTTATACTTAGCTTTTAACAAACAATTTCATGTTAGCGTAATTAAGGTTAGGAACTTTCCGGAATTTGAACTGGCAAACTTTGGTATCCTATTAATTTCCGGCTTACATCGCTGATTATTCAAGGTGTTAAGCACAACTAATTATTAAATTATCAAATTGTTATCGCTAATTTATAAAACTTGTATGGATATATTTAACATAATGAAAGTTTCTTGTTTTCTTTAATATCTGTCTGATATTAATACGTTAAATAATGATACAGATTTCAGTATGTGAGCTTAATAAAAGATCAAACGTTTAATCAAAACCGCACCACATCGGAGCCCTTTGCAGGCCTAAGCTTTTCTCAATAAAGGGGAGTCTTGAACGCGTATAAATGTTTCTTACACTGTTACTGATGCATAAATCCGTTTCAGCAGTCCTTTTCGTCGCTCTTTTATTCCTCTCTGAAAGCATGAACAACTTCTGCTCATGTGTTAATTCTGTCAAGACTTGGAAAACAGCCCCTTATTGTAGCGGTTACATTGTAATCGGCTTCAATGGCAGTCGCCGATGATTAAGAGGCATATTTATTTTCTGGGGTGCCGCAAGATTTGTCAGGGATGGATTTCGTTCCGGGAGATTTTTTCCTCTAATCCCCGAAATAATCATTTAAATATTGGGAATATTTAAGGGATTAAAAATCGGAGTACCAGGAGGAAAAAAAAACGAATATAGCTTGTTCTGTATGTTGTTTTATGTTCGTAATGGCAACAGAGTTAAAAATATCAATCCGATAAAATGCTGCAATATTTTAAAAGAAAAATGTTACTAAACATTTAAATATAAATTATACAATTGATAATCTCACAATAATTAATAATAAATAACTTCTGTCTAAAACGCATCAGTGGGGAAAAAAGAATTTCAGGTTCCCCCATTTATTCAAAAATCGAAACATACTGAAATTGCAATTTAGTCGTTTCCTTTTGTCATCTATATTTCTTTCGTATTACCTAGGTTTTTGAAGAGATTTTTTATTGGAAGCTTTTAGTAAGTTTTATTTGACTAGCGAGTTAATTATAGATTATTTCGTTTTATGTATCATCTTATGGGTTTTTCTAATCACATTTAACTAATATATAACATTAACAGATCTTATGTCCGTCAACGGGAGGATCTCTGTGACAGCTGTGATGGAAAGGCCACTATATATAAAACTGAACTGAACAAAAACAGATTAGTCGTTAAAAATGGCTTGGGGATAAATATGACGCGAATTAAGTTTAGAACTTTTCAGTTTTGTTAAAAACTAGGTTACAACTCAAGAATATCATCACAAACAAGCAATCTGTTGCCGATTACAATGATCCTATGCAGTGTTCTGGAGCAGTAGAGGGTCAGCTGAGGATTTGTCAGATATTCAGGTAACACTAAAAACTAAACTTAACTACCGCAAAGATACAACTAAACAATACTGGCTTCAGAAGGCACGCGCTGCCACGCGGACACACATGGCCCCAGGGTGAAGGCGCTTGAAGAACTCGGGAAATAACGCAGGCATTCAGTCGGGAAAACAGAACCGTCCGGGTAAAACCAGAACATTACGCGGCACTTAATAAATTGATAAACACAGCAAATGCAAATAATACGTAATACAGAAATATGTGAAGACAAACGTAAATGTTAGGCCTGCACAAATATATAACTATAACGTTTTAAAATCTTCTTTAAGGATAAGATAAACGGTGCCAGTATATATTCCTATATGTATGTACTAATGAAATACATTAAACAGTTTTTCATTTTCAGTATCGTAAAGACATTAGATACGATGGCATACCTGAATGTCATCGATCCCGTGATGGCTCACCGCTTGCATCAGAGATCCGTCTCCAAGCGCTGCTGCCCCCTCCCCCAGTCCGTGAAGAAGACGGGGCACACCTGGGTACTCCCGCCTGGGGTCAAGGCTCAAAGCACGGTGAGACTGTGAAAGGAGCCCGCTCTCATCTGGTCGTGACCGCTGCGAATGCCACGCCGACTGTTGGTGCTGATGGATGGGATTTATTGAGGGATAGGGATCCGGTAGGTGCGGGTATCCGGAATCCTGACTTTGAGTGTAAGACAGCGATGGTTGCGGATAGGGCGGGGGAAAGTACGGAGGCTGGAATTCTGAGGCCGGTGTGTGACACAGTGGCGGAGCCGACGAGTAGGCCGCCTGGTTCAGAGAGGAGAGCTGAGATAGCCGGCCGCCCGGAGACGAGCTGGTGAGCCCATCTGCCCGGTCCTGAAAATGACACATCAGGATTGATCGCAAACATGAAAAATAGAATATCAAAAAAATCTGCGTGATTCATAATTCCCCCTTCAAGTGTAGTCACATCTTTACAATGTAGCACAAGTTGTTTAGTTACATACGCTTTAAAATGAAATGTAACAATAAGATTATATGTATATGGAACTCTTGCATTTAAACACTAAGTCGAAGACTTTCACTGACTCTTAAAAATGTTAGATGAACCCAGCTGACGTTGACTTATACACATTCTACCAAGTATTTCACACAAATTACCGTTTTAACCTGATGAAGCATCCAGTTGTAGTTAAGTCTGAAATTGGCTGTCTAATAAAATAAGCACGTTCCCCATTTTGTAACTGGTGTTTTATATTAATTTGCTTTCCCATTCCCCGGTCTAGTACACTTAAACTTCACTTAAAGTCCATCTAAACTTCAAGTTTTTTCCATAATAGTGTGAAAAGGCGATATGTAGGTCACCATTATTGATTCTCTTGGTGTGGAAAAACACAAGCTCCCTATGGACTAAATAAACCGATGAATATTCGATTATGCACGTATTTTAGAGTAATAGTTACTACTTTGATGCATTAAATCTTTCTCGTTGTGCTGCAAATAACATCAAAATGTCTGATTATGTGAATTAATATTATTTTAATTTTCTCGAATTTCTCGTTCGTTTTGCAGTCATGTCATACGTTTTACAGTTATCCCATCATCATTTATAAAAGCATAATCGAGTGCAGTCGCTCCCTTCAATATTTGCACCAACATGATTTAGAAGTTTCAAATGCAGAAAGGAGCGCACCACTTTCACTGAAGCGTACAAGTTTTGACTACACCGCAAGGAGCAGAAGCAAACCGTAACAGGGTCGTGCGTGTCAAGACTCACCATACTGGAGTATGTGTGGACTAACATCTAGATTGCGGAATGGCTGAACCTCAAAATCCGATTCTGTTTTTTTAATTATTTATTTTTTTTGGCAGGTCTTCACGAAAAAACGCCGGCAAAGTTAAAATCCAGAGTTCTTTCGTCTATCTAGAAGATCCATTAAGCCAGAAGGGGCGTCTGATATTTTATTTGTACCACAGTTTACCCCCACGTGCGGTTGTGGATGCTATTCGATGCGCTAAAAGAGGGTGACAAAGTGTCTTCGACACTCCATGAGCGCTACTTATAGTTTTCTGAGCGCCCTTCGTAAAGCAGTGGGTGGGCAAATTGGGTGGGGGGCATCGTTCTTAAAGGGACATTATTCCTTCATTGTTTATTTTTTTAATTCATTTATTTGCTTGTTGGTTGGCTCACAGAATTTTAAAATATTATCCATCATCTGACTTAAGACGTTTTTTTTTTTGGTCGACTGCGTATATGGTTGAATTGACCATTTCTTTCAAACAATATAGCCTAAAGATACACGGAATGCAGAGTATTATGACATTTTGGAAAGACCCAAATGAGAAGAAATGTGCTCAGAACAACCACCACAAGCGGTCTCAGGGCGTGCGGGCATTTACCACATACCACATCTCAGACAAAAAAGAAGGCTTGATTTCTGTTTGAAGGTCTTCGAATAGAATTTCCCAAAATTGTGTGTCTCATGTTGAACCAGTTATGTCCAATGAAAGAACGTTTGTGAATTAAAAAAAATTGTGTCGTTGGACCAGGATGCGTGGGGTCTCGCATATTGTCGAAAATAAATTTAAGATGTTCCAAGTGTTGCGCGGTTTGGAGTCCACTCTGCACAGCCAAATGTAGAAATGCACTGCATCGTTATATCCGATGATGATTTTGACAGTTGTATCTTCATAAGATAATAATCGTGAATAATAATCATAATGATAGAATGAGGGATGTCTTACCTGTAGACAGTAAGGCTCAGTCTTGGTGCGGGATTTCCACAGCATGACGCGAGAGACAGAAATCGGTGAGCGGGGAAGGTGCCGGAACCTGTCGGGTGTCAGAGGTGATGTGGGAACCGGTGTGAACCGAAAATGGCAAGGAGGTTGACTGAGGTGGAGAAGCGATGCAGGAGTTTTATAGAGTGATGAATCGGGAGTTGGTGGGAGGGGTAGGCTATACGGCTAGAGGGATGGCGCGTTTAATACAGTGACGAAGTCATTTGTTATTACGGGACGGTGAAGGAATTGTTAGCGGATAGGTGCACGACACGAGAAGAGCAGGGAGATTGCCAAATTTATGTTAACAATAACTGGGCGTGTGGAAAGGCCCTCGATGGCGTCGTTTTGTATTCAGAATTAAAACCATACCTCCGTCACGTGCCATATAATAACTGCAGTTTTAAGAAGTGATCAAAAAAACTCAGGCGTAGTCGACATACACTACCGACTTTAGCTTAAGGTAATGTCATATGGTCTTTGTGGGAGATATCATCATTGCGCATTACTCACAATAAATAGCATACAAAGTATAACGAAAATATCAGCGACCGGGTCTTCCTACTGTCAGGTGTTTCATTTCCTCGTTCAGTAAAGTGGAGTCCACGAGCATGGACCTTAATCAGATCCGTGCTGTCATACTGGAAATCGACCCCTTGCCGCAAACACACTGATATTCGATGCAAATGACAACACAATATCTTGCCAATTGAAATATCGTCGACACTTTTTCTGTTTACTTTATGCCATTTTTATGCGTAGGTGTTTAAATTGTACGTATATTGCTGCCTTAAGAGTCCTTATAGAGTCCGGGTTACCCACCACTTCGTCTTCCAAATTCAACAGGCAAGCTCCCATACATTTAGTAACACTGTCATCTTGTGGAGATCATGTGGAACTGCACATAAATGCCCATGACTACCAAATCGTTATGGGATTTTTCAATGGCACGGAGTCTTAATGTTTCGATTTTCTCTTTAAATTTTGTAGAATTAATTTGTTACAGGTTATTATTTCCAGTTCAGCACAGTGTAAAGTACCACGATTAATAACTTAACAGCGACAAAACGTGGGCGAGACAAGATGGCTACCGCAAATATAAAAACATTGCTGATCAAGGGCAATTTTAGGATCTGACCATTGGGGGGCCCAGCCTCCCACCCTCCCATGATTAAATTCGCAGAGTTTGCTGAGCGACTGGAGGGGGTCCAAAATGTATATAATATGTATTTAAAAATCCTGGATAAATCACTAAACAGTTCTTTCAGGGGGGCTGAGACAAAGAAGCCCCCTAATTAGGGTGTAGGGATACCTATGTTGCTGAGTATTTGACACCTTTGCCACTCTTTCTGGTTTCTACATCTGCTCTGCCGGATATCAGTAAATTCTGCGATGACAGACTTAAAAAAAAAAACAAAAAAAAAAAACTCATGCTCAGGTAAAATAAATCTTTATTCATACAAAAATATTTTATTTTCACTGTGGCTCATTTAGTTCTGGTGACGGCCAGTAGCCCACATCTCAGTCAGCATGATGCCAGTGCAGGATCTTGCTGTTGGTGTGTTTCTCTTTAAGAGTCGGTCAGTGTGCCAGCACCCTCTGAAGCCGCGCCATGCTCATTATGGATCCTCCTTTGCTCCTTTCCATACAGGAAGCGATGTCCGCTCTGCACAGCGGACAGTGGCTCGCTAGTGCGACAAGGGCCTCCTCTAGCGCCCCCTGGATCTGGGAGTCTGGCAGCGCAGAGCAGGAGCCCAGCAAGCCGAGCACTTCTGCCAGCCAGCCTCCATCCCGGGCAAGGCGTGCCACCGCGGGCTGTGCCCGCACACAGGCCCCAAAGGCCTGCAGTGCCAGCGCCCAGAGCTGGCCTACCTCATGCCACCAGTCCTGCCACGCAGCGCTCACCCGCAGCTGACCTGGGCCCGGGTCTGGCCCACTAAGTGCCCCCAAGAGGAAGCCAAGGGCAGCAGAGAAGAAGCGATGCTGTCCCATGCCTGCAGGACCTGTGAGATTAAAGGGCGAGACAAACATGGAGATCAAGAGTGAGCCAGGGCCCACACTGGCCAGAGCGCGGTGGCGCCATTTCTGTTAACACTGCTACAGACCTTACTGCTCTTTTCATGCAAATAAAAGCCACATTATATTAACGTACATTAACTACTGCTGGGACGGCACAACCCACATATGTAACGTTATTTGCAAAGAAATGTCGACTTTGTCGACTGATGTGCGTACACCGCAGAATCTGTCAGTTATGTTATGAATACGTGCGCGACTCCTCAAACTGGTAATCAGTTACGGAAATACTACCAGTCAAAAGTTTGGACGCACCTAATGCAATGGCCTCATAACAGTAGTATTAATTACATATTAAACCAAAAGCTTATGTTTAAATGCTCCATTTTTTTCTAAGACACACAGAAAGAGCAAAAAAACAAAAAACACTACTTAAGTAGTCAAACTTGCTTGGACCAATAAACACAAACGCTAGATAATCAGGCCAGTTGACATCTCTCCTTTGGCCTGAGGAGGCCGAGTCCTTTGTCCCAACAGCTGTGTCTTTGTGAAACACAGAACAGGCGAGCGGATCATCTCTGAAAGCATCCAGCCGACCGTGAAACATAGGGGGAGATGTGATGGTCTGGGGATGCCGGTGTCAAACTCCCCCACCCACCTGCAGGAGCTTGCGTCAGTCGGCCAATCATGAGGCCCAGGGTGCAGAAATTAGCTGCCATCACTAAGAGCTGAGGCTTGTGCAGCGCGACGGGAAACGCGTCATTCAGGAAGGACTGCAGGGACGCGAAACATGCGTCCTCCCTGCCGAGGAGAGGGAGACGTCAGCTACCAGCGCCAACCGCAAGAGAGAAAAGAGCATATTTGTGCAGCTCCTGTGGCCCAACAAGTAGAGCCTTGTGCTAACAATGCAAAGGTCATGGGTTCATATCCCAGGGAGCACAGTGTAACCTTTCCCTGTAATTTAAGCTCCGTGGATAAAAATGTCAAGGAAAATTCATTTATTTTTTACATGCATTTATTTTTTACAATGCATTAATTAGTATTTATTGTTCTACTCATGTACTCCAATTGTAAGCTGGTACAGAATAAGCGATTATGAGAAATGGATGCACTGAAGGATAAATATTTATAGTACAAAAGGGATGGATGCTTCCTGGGATACAAATGATTTTCCTCTGTTTTAATGCTACATACATACAGAAATGATCTCATGTCCTCCTGGTTGACCTCACAGCTATTTCTTGCAGAGGAAAAGACATCCAAGTTTACCTGACGTAGTCGGGCTCGGTGACGACGAAGTTGAGCAGGGCGGAGCAGGCCGTCTCCATGGAAGGGTCACGTGACCCGGCCTTCCCGCCCGCACCCCGCGAAGCTTCCCAGCCACGGCGCAGGAAGTCGGTCAGGAGGGCGGGCACACCCTGGGAGAGCAGGAGCTGCCGCGGAGCCTCTTCAGCGGACAGGTGGCACAGAGCTGGCAGCAGGTACCTGAGGTGGGGAGGGGGTGATGGCATTCACAGCAAGACCGGCAGACGTCTACGTCAGCTCATAGGCTGCTTCGCTGCTGTACTTCTAAGGACACCCAAGACTCACTCTCCAGACTGACTTCTTATGCCCTCAGAATGCAACGCTTTACCTCAGAGCGCCCTCTGCTGTCCATGCCCTGCCCTGGGGGCCGTCAGCCACGGACATCTCCGACATCCAGCTGGCCAAGCCTTCGGCCTGCCCGCCCGCCTCCCGCTGACTCCTGACGTAGCCAATCAGAACGGGCAGGAGGGCCAGGATGTCGTCTTTCAGACACGACGTCTCTTCGGCCAGCCAGGCGCACAGGCAGCGGAACGTGGCGAAGACGAAGGGATCGCCATGGCGGCCTGCGCCGACCTGCAGGAGGAAAGTGCATTTCTGTTTGGTCATACATGTATAGTCGTTCCAGGTGCTCCTTGGTTATTCTCCATTGAACTAATTGACTAGTTACTGCCTTTTACTCTTGCTTCCCCATACCTGCTGCAGGTAGTAGATGATGGCTGAAAAGGCCTCTGCCAAGACCCCCAGCACCTGCTTGCTCTGCTGCAAGCTTAGCCCAGCAATAGCGGTGCGTGGCTCAGACGGCTCGTCACTCTCCTCCTGACAGCAAGCCTGCTCCATTGCAGCCTCCATGATGCGGTAGCAGGCGCCGAGTATGTTTTGCTGGTCCAAGGAGACCTCCATGCTGGGCAGAACCTCCAGACCCATGCGGACCTCCACGCAGGCTCGGTTCACAAGCAGGCAGCACAACTTGGGAGGGCCCACCGGTGCCCAGCCAAACAAGTCCAGCAGACAGGCACTCAGTACCAGAATATCTCCCAGCTGGGCTGGTGTAACCTTCGACTGAATCATGGGCCTAAGCCCAGCCCATAACTGGGAGCCAACAGATTTAAGTCCCTCACTCTCTGGCGCCCCTTCAGGCAGAGGAAGGAACTGTGTCATCAGGGCACACATTTCCAGCCGCCTCTGGTCCGAGGCCTGGGAGAATTCATCGGCGAGACTGGCGAGCAGCGAGGACAGCTCGGCCCGGTGCTTGCTCCATGCTTTGGGCTTGATGGGGCCGGAGAGCAGGTGGCCCAGCAGAGGCAGGCCTCTCTGCCGACTCTGGACCCGCTTCTGGGCCACGGCAGAGCAGAGGGCTGGCACAGCCCCCCGTGCCAGCAGCTTCTCTGGGCCATGGGTTGACCCACACACGGCTCTCAGAACCTGGTAGCAGTCAATGGCCACCGCCTCATCGAGGTCGCTGGCTGGGCTCCGGGACTCCTCACCTTCTGCCTTAATGGGTTCCTCAGAGACATGGTGCTGCTCTGACTCTCTAGGCTTTGACTGGTCTGCACCTGACTTGATCTCATCTTTCAGCACTTGGTTGGGATTCTTTTTGCTGAGGTCTGAAGTGTTTCCGTGGAAAGTCTGGGATGGGTGGCCTTCAGCAGTTCCCTGTGTGGTTTGGGCTGGGCCCTGATCCCGAGGTACACTGCTGAGCCCATTGGCTATCAGTCCCAGCAACAGTGGGACAGTACTGAGGAGCTGGGGGTGAGTTGCCATATCTGGGTCAGTGCTGAGGGCGGCCAGCAGGGCGGCGCCGAGAGACAGCAGCTCCTCAGGGGGCAATCCTGCCCCAGAATTTGACCTCAAGGCTGTGACCAGTAAGCGGGCGGGTAAGCCCAACCCGACCGCCTCAAACACTCGCCGTAGGGTCGCATGGTCCATCTGGTTTGCTGGACACAAGCGTGTGATCTACAGGAAGAGCAAGACGTTCAAAACGCACAGAAGAATCAAAATCAGAAAGACAGGCAATTATGCAGCAGAGAAAATATGCGGCAGAGAAAACATTATTCCATCCATCCAATGGCAAAAACTCTACAACCTGCTTATTTCTCTCCCACACTTTAAATGGATCTACATTAAATATCAGATAATTGCAGATTTACCATTTAAACATTTATCTGTAAAGATAAGAATATAAGGGACTTTTCACTTGAAATCCAGCGCACACAATTTCTGTTACTAGGTTGAGTAAAACAAAAAGGACACTTCTAATGTAATAGACTGGAAAGGGTTAGGGTTACACCAAAATGGGGATCAGTAAAAAGGGTGGGAAACCAGAGCCCAGAATTTTTGTCACTGACTGCGAATTCCCAGGACACCGATTTACATAATTAAATCTCATTTAGATTCTGGGTTCATCTGTATCAGTCTACGAATTAAAGTAAAGGCCTGCATGCAGGAATGGCAAAGGCTGCGGTTTCCTACCAGGAGCAGAGCAGCCAGTGTGTGGCTGTCATTCCTGGCATGAGTGAGGGTGTGCAGACAGCGCTCCAGCACCTCTCGCTGGCCGGGGGAGAGACCTTGGCCCCCGGGGCCACCAGCGCTCTCCTGCTCACTCTCCTCCGCTTGAGGAGAGCCATCCACACCTAAGCTCTGCGTTCCTTCCATTTTCACTTCTGACCTGCAGAAAATCAACAACAGCCAAGGATTGTAAGGTAAACGAGGACAGTACCAAACTGCAACAGCAGAGGAAGCACATGACCTAAACATACCAAAGTATGCAAGACAAGCAGCTCCGGAGGAACGATTTTGATCATTTAACATATTAAACGCAGAGTTAATTTTGCTTCAGGTTATTAACTTTGAGTAAGGGAGCACGAAGCATCGTCCCTTCTACGGATTATGAATAGCGGCCTGGCCAATGGCAGTGCAAGTTTGCCATTAGTCAGAAGACCACTAAGCAAAGTGTTGTCACTTTATGACGTCAATTACCTATACAATGACCTCGGTTTATGCCTCAAAAGTTTTATTAATTCAGAAATTAATGTAATACCTCACAAATCAAATATTCCAATTGGTCAGTTAGCCGTCGAATGTTGCCTTCGTCGTTAAATTAGCCGGCCGTGGTGTTTAATGTGCATGCTGTATGTTCCTGGGGCTTCTTAAGTCGATCTGTGTTATTTTCATCAATTCGTAAATATCAACAGAGTAAAAGTATAGCCATCACTACGCAAAATTCACGCGGTCAACAATGTCATACCTCCTAGTCGTTCCACAAGCACCTTACTCTCATATGGGCTATACAAGGCCCTCGGGAAGCCAATCAGATTTGGCCACAGACCGCAAATAGCCAATAGCGGAAAGGCTTATTGGGAAGTGAAGCCGCCATCTTACTGTGTTAATGAAAAAAATAAAAAAGGTTCATTTTTATGAGTGACAGAAAAGAAGTCATGGCGAGGGGGTGAGTTCCAGCTCCCGTTTTTTGTTTTTTTTTTTGCTGATTGTGAAATATTACCGTCTCTTTAGGCAAACGTTGTAGGTAGTTGAGTCTTGCGGGGCGGAATCGTCTCCGTGTGTTGTTACAGCTGTGTATTCGTTTCCGAGTTAAAGTGCGAATCGTGTAATATTATGACCCAGATAGTCAGTCTAGCGGAGCGTGACGGGTCCTGCGTCACCGGTCCGCAGTGGACCAGGGGGGTATTCCAGAAAGCTTGGTTAACTTACCATTTGGTAAATCTTAACCTCTGGGTTGATATACCCCAAACCCGCATACCATGAGTATGTCGGTTCCAAAACACCTGAGAAGAGTAAGTTCAATCAACCTCCTATTGGTTACCCAGAGTTAATGCGCGTGCACCGTGCATACATAAAGACGCTTTCAATTGATCGCCGATTTCATGAGTCAAAATGGAAAATCAAAGTGAAAAAAAGAGAGCGGCATACTTCACAGAGGCGGAGTTGGAAGTTTTAATGCACGCATATGAGGAATTCAAGCCAATAATAATGAAAAAAAGCAATACGGCTGCATCGGCTAAAGAAAGAGTTGGCTTGGCAAAAAATAACGGACAGAGTAAATGCGTGTGTATTAAATTGCAAATTTGACATCGCCTCCCCTTTTATTATAATGCAAAATAATTAAACACATAACCCGTCCGCATCCTTTTTACTGTTAAATCACTATGAAAGCATTTACTTTTCCTGCCATTCATTTCTTTAGGTTAAAATAACAATGTGTATCGACTAGGAATAGGCCTATATGGTTTCTTATTTAATAAGGTGTAATCCTTCTGGAGACAGAAGAACTTTGAGCCAAGTCAAAATGAAACACAAAAACATTCTGCAAAAAGGTAATTGATTACACGATCACTTAACTATTTATTAAACACGATTTAGTATATTCTTTCTGTCATGTAGCTAATAGAAAAAAGGCTGAAGCCCGTCTAACTGGCGGGAGCCCACCACCACCTCCCCTCACCCCATCTGAGGGCAACCAGTGGTAACCAGCATTGTACTGTCCTGTAATGATTACCTATAGTTAGTGGAAAAAAGTAATGAGTTTGATGATTTTAACAAGGCAAAAAATTAAGGATACAAAATCAAGTTACCTGCACATTGATACTAATAGATAATAGATTTCCTCCGCTATCTCGCTGTACTTGTATAGTGACAATAAAGACATCTATCTATCTATCTATCTATCTATCTATCTATCTATTAACATAGTCTCCCTCATTTATTGAAGGAGCTTTAATAGGAATGTAGGTGCCATCAATGCACCCAATTATGAATGAATGAATGAATGAATGCCTTTTATTGTCACTATACATGTATTACATGTATTCCAAATTACATTTGGAAACCCTGAAATAGAAAGTCATATAGGGAAGCATCAAGTGTGTGTGTGTGTGCAGGATGAATACATGTAGGCTATAGATATAAATAGTATGACTATATATTAAATATGCATCATAGATTTTACTACAAAGGACAAACCTACCACTCTGTGGAATTCCTCTTTAATAACACGCAGAGCTTTATGGACAGGGAACTGTACAAACGTGTGTAAGAAGCGTTAAGTACCAGACATACTGTACGAACGGCTCTACACACAGTTGCCTTTCCTATATGCTCTGCGTCGCCCATATTGTACAAAAAATGCCCTGACGCAAAAAACCGAAGTGCTATGCACAGAATGTTTTCTGTGCTAAGCGCAGACCCGCGGTTTGGGTTTGTAACATTTGCAATATGCGGTTTCAAGAGATGTTAAGTAAATGAACGATTCTTTTGAAAACTGATAACGCTTTTTCAAATAATCATTAGGAAATGACAAGACATCAATACGCGGTCTTATAACGCTCTCCCGGCGAAAAAAACCTTGTATAATTTATGCCTCCACGTTCACAGGATCGTCATCAAAAGGGCACGCCATGCTCAGTAACCTTCTGCAACAAACTTACCCTGGAACATAACCTGCTCAGTAGCAGGTTATCTTCAGGGAGTAAGCTGCTATGGTTACGTACATACCCAGAAAGTTAACCTCCGTTTTTGGAACCGAAAGTTGAGGTTATCCACTAACTTACCCTTAAACTTACCCGGGTATGTCACATAACCTGCTTTCTGGAATACCCCCCAGAACGAGCTGCAAGGTCCTGGGCCGGTGAGTTGTGATCCGTGGAGATAAATAATGGTAATAAATAGAGCTAATGACAGGTAGATAGAGGAGCTGTCGCGGAGGGTCACGGGGCACGTCACAGCTAGGCACCAGTCAGGCACCAGTCAGGCAGTGCTGGGCGTTTGTTGCAGAACCAGCAGCTGTTACATGCTGGTGTGTTAAAATGGGATGATCTGATATTATACAAAAATGTTCTCTCTGGGTCACGGTCGTGCATGTGGTTGTGGATTAAACAGCACATTTTTAGATGTGACGCGCTGGTATGATTTTACCTTCGGTGGCTCGGTGTAAGCATTATATCTTATTAGAAACTTAATATGAAGACGATGTTGTGTAGATTGCACTTATAATTTACGGTTTTATTCATTCACAACGTCTCGTTTTTTAAGTGGAAACAATTGTACTGTAAAGTGAGATGCTGTCATCACAAATGATTTGACCAGTGCACACAAACACCATTAGTCACCGCTTTAGATTGCAATGTTTTGAATCACCTGAAGCAGGTAATTCGAGGTATTCGGTGTGGATCTATATATATATATATATATATACATTTATGATGCATATCTAAAATATTACGTGTGTGCGCGCGCGTGCAATTTAGGAAAACAACTCTGCGCTGTAGTAATTTTGCATACTTAATGTTTACTTATATTTTTCTCTGCATTTTTCTTAACTGTAGCGTTACTGTAATACAGGATTTGAAGAGTGAGGAAAAGAGAAGTGAGCACTAACATGACCAGAAACTGTGCATTTATGTAACTCGGGGGAGAACAGTGCCGACTTCTTTCCACGGCGGCCAGGGATTGCTGACAAGTGGTTTTGATTACTCCGAAAAAAAGGGGGAGGGGAGCGCTAGAAGAACACAGGAGCTTTGCCAGCCCGGATCTAAATGGGCAGAGCCGGAGATCCAGGTGTCTGTTTCCTTCTCACGGGAATTGAGCTGGGAGCCGGCCAGCGTATGGGGTCGGCGGGCGTAAGTTTGCCATTCTGTCTCAGCCCATGATAATCACATGGTCGATGCCAGCTGACTTTTGCACTGATAACACGCCGCACCACGGGCACCCTGCGAGCTGCGCACTTCTATATCTAGTTTTGCGGGGGAAGCAGCTTCTGCTCCCAGCCGTGTCGCACCGCCCTTTGTCCATTCGGGAGCTTCCTTGGATTTAACGTATCTGAAACCAGACCGACTGGAAACGCGACGCCCGTTTCCCCCACGCGAACCTTGCCCTAACTCTCAAAGCTCTGCTGCTGCGCCACTTCGGCTTGCCGACTCGTTTTTCTTCCTCCCCCTTGCTGACCGAAGTGGAAGCCGTGCCGATCGGAGGCAGGGGGCATCGCTGCGGCCGTGTCCCGGAATGCGCACCTGAAGAATGTCCGACCTGCTGCACAGGTGCGTCGCCGGCGGACTCCGATGTGCCGGCCCATGAAGCACGAGGCAAGAAGTCAGATTACTCTGTTCCATCGAACTATTAAGGGCATTTTACGCCTTATTAATTTAATTATATACCAGTGGTATTCTTAAAACATTAAAAAAAATCTTTATTAATTATAATGATTATACAGAGTATTTGTAAAGTTTTAATTTCCATAATTCAATATACTAAGGAAGGTGCAGCCTGATGATAGTAAATTACTTAATGTTTGTTTTGGGGGGCATATCACCGACGTCTTGTTCAGAAGTTTTGTTACAGACACTGGTGTTCTGGGAGATGTTGCTGAATTGCATCTCGCACCACCCGGCTTTCCAGTAACGTTCAAGTTATACTTCTGGTTCAGGCGACAAAAACGTCCTTTCATTTCTAGAAAATGATGTCAGAGAATCTGAATTCAAATGCACCGTCTGTCTAGCTGCGCCGATGAGATAAGCTGCTTATCAGTCGCAGGTTATGCTGCAAGGCACCAGGATGTGCTCCCGATCACCTTTAATGTGCAGCTGGTCAAACTAAACTTTATATTCTTGGCAAAGGACGAAACTGCTTACTAGATGGATAAATAATTCATAATTTCCCTCTGAAGGGAAATTTGATTTAGTTTTATTCTTTTAAAGTTAAATGAAACCTCAAATAATTATGTCAGAGAGGTGTGGCCTTAAACTGTAAGGGGGGGGGGGTAATTGGTATTTTGTTGCATGGCAATGTTTTCTATCCCAGTCCTGTGGGACCCCCAGACACATTTTCACTCCCTTCCAGCTCCCAACACACCTGCATCAGGTATTCAGGGTTGATTTTGACTGGCTGGGGGCTGGGAAGAAGGAAAATGTGGGCTGTCTGGGGATCCCCAAGGACTGGGCTGGGAAAGGCTGCTCTAGAGAGTAGCTTCAATTAATAAGCTGCATATATAAATAAATGTGCTTGACATTTCAAGTGATCAGCATTAAACCGCCGTGCTGCTTAAAAGCACTTTGTGTATGTCTGCTTCTACCTCTAGTGATGTCAATGGTGGTGCTCTCTGTTATGAATGGTGGTGTTTTTAATTATTCGCACAATGAACACGGGTGCGAACCTGCTCGCTGAATCCCTTCAATGGGAGTGTTCTACAAAGGTGACATTCCACCTAGGTGACATTCCACCGTTCCCGATTTTTTTATTATTATTTTTTCTTGTTCTGTCGTAGCAGGCCTGAAATGCTCGATTGCGAAATCTGGTCCGTAAATTGTAATGTAAATTGATGGTAAGTGTAACAGAAAACTCTTGGATGAAAACGGTTGTAGAGTCTGAAATTTGACAACGTGAAAATTTGATTCCGGAAGACGTGGCGTGGGTTTGGGTTGGGGGAGCTCGGTGTCGCAGGTGGGGATTACGGCGGTCCGTGGCCGTACCGTCCAGCTGGGGGGAGCCCCCGGTGTGGGGGCCTGGGGCTTCTACAGAAGCTGAGCCGCAGACGACGGCTGCAGATGGCGCTCGTTATGGCCGGCCTGCCGTCAAGCCGGCGGCTATGGCTGAACGTCTACCGGAGAACAATGGGCTTGACTGAAGGGGCCCCTCCAGGAGCTCAGCTTACTTTTGAAGATGGGGGATCAGTATAGGAAGGATATTAGCCCCCCCCCCCCCATCACAAATGATCATGAGTGGGTGGACTGCAGAAAAACAAAAGCCGGAGGTGGCCGGAGGTGGCTATTCTACTGCCTGTGTTAAATTTGCGAACACCTCGGCGGGGGCCTGCGTCGTGGTGTTTGTGCTGAGTGTGCTGGCGTGGCACGGAGGCCGCGTTTGTGCTGAGCGTGTGTGTGTGTGTGTGTGTGTGTGTGCGCGCTTATGCACCGTGCTCCAGGCAGCGTTGCTCATGCTGTGATGCCTTGTCGTTTCCTTTCTCCGCTGGTTGCCACAATAGCTCAGCCTTTTCAGACTTTCTGAGGGCTTGTCAAATTATTGTGATGACAAAAACAGATAATATGAAGTACATGTATCACTGTGTACTATTCTTTCAGTGTTGTATGCGTTTGAGTAAGCCGGTGTGCTGGTGATCTCTGCCTTTTGTCCGGATTAATTTCTGACTGTTGCCAAACGTCGCTCCCAGGTCATTGATCTCTGAGGAACATGATCAGTGCACAGCAGAATCTGATTGGTCAGAGCCCGTGTCACTCAACGCTGACCCACGGGCTCACCCTCCTGTCGCTGTGGTGTGCGCTTTGCCTGCTCCCGCCCACAGGTAAGTCACGCTCAAGTACTCCATCTCTTTCTGTGATTGGTTCTGTGCTCCAAAGTGCCCTTCCATTTTTATTTCTAATAAAGCTTTCTTTTATTTGTAACCGAGTTTCTTTGTATTATGGTGTGACTATCTATGGCAATCAATTTTTTCTGTCCTATTATTGGGGACATGGTTTTTATTTGAATGCTAGAAGTACAGTGCAAGAGATACTATCATTCATGATGAATGTACAGGCCTTTAAATGGCTGTTCCCCAATTAGTGGCACCTGTTATAGTGCGTGCCCAGTTGGACTTGTGTAAAACAGGAACTGTTGTTGTGAAGGCAGGGTAGCGACACAAAATAGCAGTGATGCATCCCTTGTTTTCCACTGCAGATATGACGTTTTACTGATGTTTGTCAAATTCTGCTTTTCTGCTTCTATTTTTGTAATTCTTTTTGGTTCTCGCCCTCAGAAGTGAGCGCTGGTCTATGCCGGGTGTCCGGCGGAGTTCTGGGGATTCACTGGAGCAGCGTGATTGGGCTCGGATGGCGCCCCTTAGCGGTGGGGAGGGGCAGTGCACGCTGTTGGGAGTCGTGCTGCCTGGACCCTGCCTGTGGCGCCGTGTGGACAATGCATGGGCACTGTGTGCAGCTGAGCTGCGCTAACCCTGGGGGGTGCACCGTCACTGCGTTTGCGCGGTCAGACATGCCATCGCAGGGGCTCCTCCAGCAGGTAGACAAAGGCGGCTCAGGGAGGAAGAGGTGGCCGCGGGCGCCCCTGGGCCAGCCCCCACCCGGCCTGGTGAGTCTCCCTGTTGTTTGCATGTCCTTGTAACACAGAAGCAGGATTCTGATGCCAGTACCAGGTACTGATGGATTTTCCTCTCTCGATATACTGCTTCCCAAGGAGACGGCCAGAACTGCTACCTCAGTGGCCGCAACCAATGGTGTGGCTCTGCCTCAACTAGCCAATAAGACACAGAGTCTGTTGACAAATGCAAGCACCGATGCAATGGCTCTACATCTCGAGGACCATAACGCCAATGTATCGGCAGGGACCGTCGCCAGCGGCCTGGCTAATGGCAATGCCAGTTTGCCATCCGTAGCCCCAACAATCTCCATCCCTACCCCGCCAACTACAGCCGGTGAGTCTTTGACGGTGGTGTTTTGGCTACAGTTTCCTGGTATAACCATGTTCAAATTCACGGATAGTTTTAGTGGAAACAATACTTAGAGCTGAGCGGGAGGCTTCCCAACCAAATCACCAGTAGGGGGCAGACTTCCACTTGACCTTTGACCATGTCGTTTCCTTTCCTGCCACAGTCCGGGAGCTGGTGGTGTCGGCAGGCAAAAGTGTGGAGGTCACGCTGCCACTCAGCGAGGTGGAGCTCAATGCTTTCGTCCTGCCGGCGTCCCCTGATGGTACCGTTTTGCCTCTGCGGACACATACCCCATCCTTGCCCGTGTTTTCACTAACACATGGACAATTGACATTGTTTTTTCAGCTTAAAGGAGTTGCTCTTGCGTTATTGTTTGCTATTATCCAACGTCTTCCAGGCACAGACTACACATTTGACTGGCGCTTGATCACTCACCCCCAGGATTACAGCGGTGAGATGGAGGGCAAGCACAGCAAGACTCTCAAGCTGAGCAAGGTAGCAAGGGAGGGGCTTGGGAGGAGCCTATGGTGATGACAGCTGTTGGAGGTTTTGGGTGATGAGTGACCTCACTTCCTGTTTCAAATCTCTCTTTCCCCATC
Source organism: Paramormyrops kingsleyae (assembly GCF_048594095.1). Taxonomy (NCBI): domain Eukaryota; kingdom Metazoa; phylum Chordata; class Actinopteri; order Osteoglossiformes; family Mormyridae; genus Paramormyrops; species Paramormyrops kingsleyae. The sequence goes on along the minus strand of NC_132819.1, from coordinate 8,721,021 downwards.
AGCTGACTGTGGGGTTTTATGAGTTTGAGGTCCTGGTGGACGGAGTGGGGGCACATGGAGAGGGTTATGTCAACGTCACTGTCAAACCAGGTGAGATTGGGCAATAGTTGAGCTGCATGCATACTCTGCCTGCGACCTTCAGCCTGCTTGAGCTAGTATGCTATCTGGTGTCCAACCGGAGGAGGGCAGTCTTTGACCAGACATCTTATCCCATACCACCAACCCCCTCGCCCCCCCAGAGCCGCGGGTAAACAAGCCACCTGTTGCCATGGTTTCCCCGAGGTTCCAGGAGATCTCCTTGCCAACCAGCTCCACGGTGATAGACGGCAGTCGTGAGTATCCTCAGCAAGCCGATCACCTCGTTTGCACTGCCAGATCGTCCCCTGCGCTCTTTCTCAAGCAAGTTTGTACGAATGCAGTAACGTGTGACTATAAATGTAATCTACAGTGACATTTGCGTTCATTAATCAAGCGGGTTCTTCTGCCTTATGTGATTTGTAGGCTGAGCGCACAATGCGGTAAATATATTAAGGACAGAGTAGCACCGGCTGTGAAGATGTAAACATACAGAGTGGTGTGCAGCATCGAGAGCCACCTGACCTTGCAGCAGGATGAATATACTGTATGAAAAGCCAAACATAGCACTGCCTTAAAGAGTAACGGCATTAGTAACCTGTAAAGTCAATTATAGAAAGACCTTAGGAAGGGTTTGTAGTATCTTCACAAAGGTGTACATGCTGGGTTATGCGAAGAATGTGTTAATTCTTCTGCATGGATATAGCAATAGGCAGTTCCAATCGAGGGTTTGACAGGAGCTCAGATCAGCGCTCTGCCCCCCCCCCAACCCCCCCCCCCCCGGCAGGCAGCACAGACGACGATAAGATTGTGGCCTGGCACTGGGAGGAGGTGAAGGGGCCCCTGCGGGACGAGAAGGTTTCTGCCGACACCCCCATCCTCACCCTCACCAGCCTGGTGCCCGGAAACTACACCTTCAGGTGACTCTGCTACCAGCATCCGCCGCCACCGGCAACCTGCTGAGGGGGGTGGGGGGGGGACTCAGGTTAACCGTCCAGCTCAGTTTCTGTATGGCGATCAGTGTCCGACGCTTCCACTGTATGTTTCTGTGTGTGTGCGTCTGTGTGTGTGTATACATATGACTAGGATAAGATATAAGGTGGAGGAATATATAGAGAAATATGTATAGTCCTTCTCACTGTCTAATTGTTAAGGTTTAACCTTAATCTGCTGATAACAGCATTATTTTTATGAGCATGTACTTACAAATGCAGAGGCATTGCAATGCAGCGCTATATATTAAGCGTTGCTATAATTAAATATTGATATGAATGTATTAAAGGACCTTATGGAGGAATGCCAGAGAGTCCCATCAACTTGATGGCACATGATGATGATGATTTATTAAGTATTCGGCAGACGCTGGAGTTACTGTACCTCAGCTGATGCAGTCTGCACACACCCCACCCCCCCAGGCTTACAGTGACAGATTCTGACGGTGCCCAGAGCTCCACACAAGCGACGCTGTTGGTCAACAAGGCCATGGACTATCCCCCAGTGGCCAACGCGGGCCCCAACCAAGTGATCACGCTGCCGCACAACTCCATCACTCTCTACGGCAACCAGAGTACCGACGACCACGACCCTCTGGCATACCAGTGGTCCCTCAGCCCTGAGAGCAAGGGAAAGGTGGTGGAGATGCAGGTGGGCGTCTGTGCGGGTCGCTGTCACTGCCACTCTTAGAGCTGTTGGTGTTTGTGCTGGTGACTGACTGAGCCCCCCCCCCGGACTGCAGGGAGTGCTGACCCCCATGCTGCAGCTGTCTGCCATGCAGGAAGGAGACTACACCTTCCAGCTCACTGTCACCGACTCGGCGGGACAGCAGGACACGGTCCAGGTCACCGTCATCGTGCAGCCCGGTAGGCCGCCATCCAGCCCTGTGTCGCTCTGCTTAGGAACCTGAACTATTTTGATTCAACAAGTGTAACTTTTCAGTGTTGATCTTGATAGTGTTTAAATTTGTAAAATTTTTTATATATATATATATATATATATATATATATATATATATATATATATATATATATATATATGTGTGTGTGTGTGTGTGTGTGTGTGTGTGTGTGTGTGTGTGTGTATATATATATAAAAAAAAAAAAAAAATTCCCCGATAGATTTTATGATAAAGTTGACATTTGATTTTGTTTTATTGCATATTCTATTGAAACTGTTCAAAATGTACAAACTGCGTCAATTCTGGCCATGAAGTTTTTATCTGATATATATATATTTTTTTATCAGTGGATTCCGTCCAAGTACAACATCTACCTTCTGTTTTTTAAATTCAAATTCCCAACCTGATGTTCGCAGACACATAGACAGTCCACATTTCTACTCCTTCCCAGCTAGGAAGGAACACAAACATGGACTGTCTGTGGGACGTTAAGGACTGGGGAACACTGGTCTAAATAGAATCTCATGATCCAAGGTCCAGTCCAGAATTAGAGGACTCTGGATGTCCTGATCATGTGATCGTGACTGGTCACGGTCCCCAACACTTGCCCCCCTTCCTCTGCAGAAAATAACAAGCCCCCCACGGCCAACGCTGGCCCCGAGAAGGAGCTCACGCTGCCCATGGACCACACCACACTGGACGGCAGCAAGAGCAGAGACGACCAGAAGATTGTCACCTATCACTGGAGCCAGAGCAAGTGCGTGTCCCCAATGCCGGGGCTGGTGTCCGCGCTCGCCACTGGCCCGTTACGCGGATGCCTGACAGAGTGGGATGGTGAATGGGTCTGTCTCTGTGTGCTCCCCAGGGGCCCCGAGGGAGTCAAGATCGAGAATGCAGACAGTGCGGTTGCTATGGTGACAGGTCTGAATGGTGGAGAGTATGTGTTCAGCCTGACTGTGATGGACGAGCGCAATCTGCAGAGCACAGACACCGTCAGAGTCCTCGTCAAAGAGGGTAAAGGCAGTGGGGACCGTACCTCTGTCTGTCTGTGTCTGTCTGTCTTTGTCTGTCTGTGTCTGTCTGTCTGTGTCTGTCTGTCTGTGTCTGTCTGTCTGTGTCTGTCTGTCTGTCTGTCTGTCTGTCTGTCTGTCTGTCTCTGTCTGTCTCTGTCTGTCTGTCTGTCTGTGTCTGTCTGTCTGTCTCTGTCTGTCTGTGTCTGTCTGTCTGTCTGTGAGAGAGAGAGAAAGAAAGAAGGAGAGACCCCTGTCCCTCTCTTCCAGAGCTGGATCAGCCTCCTGTGGCCCGTGTTCTATCCAGCCCGCCCATCTTCCTGCCTGTTCGGACTGCAGCACTCGATGGGTCGCACTCCTCGGACGATAAGGGGACCATCAGTTACCTCTGGACCCGGGAGGAGAACAGCCCTGCAGCAGGGGTGAGGGTCATGGCCAGCGGGGGGCGTAGAGGTTAAGGGTGAGAACTGGAGTTCACAGGGGTCCTGCTGTACTTACCAGCAGTGTCTTGAACATCAGTGCTCTTGTGAAGCACTGAGCTGTATGAGTGTTGCGGTCAAAAGAGCCAAAGTAATTGTAACATAACACACCCCCTGGGGTCACTGCGCGGGGGTAGAGTAAGCGTGAACTGTAGCTGCGATGCCCCCCAGAGGAATGTCTTTGTCCTTGCTGCGTGCTACTTATTGCTCTCTCAGGGAAACACACCTCTGTCAGGCTGGCAGTTATTTCCGTCCCAGGAAAGCATGTATCTCCCAGCAGCCCTGCTGCACGTAATGATTCTCCCAGCAGGAAACGTGGCCTCCAGCAGCTGCGCCACATTCATTACACTCCCCAGGGAAACATGTTCTTTCCCATTTCAGGGTTACTCTTATTAAGCATCTGTTAACCTCCGCTGGCCCCGTTACAGGACGTGCTGAATAACTCCGACCACCAGGCCGTGCTGCTGCTGGATAACCTGGTGGAGGGGAAGTACAGCTTCATGCTGACGGTGACGGACAGCAAAGGCCAGAGCAGCATGGACCGAGGCACGGTGGAGGTGCGACCAGGTCGGTGACGGCAGGCCCAAGATGGGGGGGGGGGGGGGGAATGCCAGACAGCTGCAGGGTCACGTCAAATGAGCGCAGGAGAGCTGCTGAGGATGTTAATTTTAGCACAGAGGCGCAGACCTCAGCTTGATTATCATGATAAGCACGACTGAAGCGTTAGACCACAGGCAAAACAAACCCTTCTGGGGATTTATTTCCATCCACCCCTGTTCTGCAGCTTCTTATCTATTCAGGGCTGAAGTGAGATATAAACGAGATATTTATGGGGACAGTTTTCTTTGTAGACTTGAATAAATGTGGTATACATGTACAACGTTTATGTGGAATATGAAACTATAAGATGATTTGTTTACGCATCTAGGCACAAATGTGTGAAGAAATATAGGTCATGAATTTTCAGACCAGCAGCAATACACTTAAGTCTTGTGCTGCAAAATGTTTTAATGTACGTTTCCATATGCATACTTTTGTACACACTTGCACGCCATTGGTTAGACACCCTGTCACACTGTCACTCTGTCCAATCAGATGTGTGGGAGCGGGACCTGGTGGAGCTAATTCTGGAAGTGGGCGTCCCCCATGTGTCTCACCGACAGCGGGACATGCTTCTGCGGCAGGTGGGGGTTCTGCTCCGTGTGCTTGACAGTGACATCATCGTCCGTGAGATCAGTGCCTTCAATGAGCACAGGTCAGAGGTCACTCTCATCTCGTCCCGCTGAAAAGCACTGGTGCCTATTCTCCGTTCGGTGGTCAGACTGCTTGTTTCTCCTTTTCCCTCAGCACCCGTATCGTGTTTTTGGTCTCTGGTGGACCGGGGCACCCCCCTCTGTCTGGGCAAAGTGTCGCTTTAACACTGCGCAACAAATTGCGCAAACAGAAGAATGATTTCCTGATCTTCAAGGCCCGACGGGTGGACACTGTCAGTGAGTACAGCTGCGTGCACCTCCTCTAAGCATCCTGCAGGGGGCAGCACTGACCGTGCCCCCTCCCTCCCCCCCTCCCCAGTCTGCCAGCTGAACTGCTCCGGTCATGGGGAGTGTGACTCATTCACCCGCCGCTGTGTCTGCCAGCCCTTCTGGATGGAGAACTTTGTCCGGGTGCAGTTGGGAGACGCAGAGAGTAACTGTGGTGAGTATGCCCCCAAGCCGGCTGCTTTTACATTATACTCCCACCGGCCGGTTAAGCCAAGTCTTGGTTAGAACTCAGGTGTGGCCAGTCTGTGGCCAATCCATGTAACAAAAATGGGCAGCTACTGAGAAGCACACTGAAACACTGCAGAACTGGACCTTAGGCTCCAGAACATAGAGGACTGAATTCAGGACTGACAGGGACTGGGAGACGCTCGTTGGGAGACCTGACCGGTGCGACCTGTACAACCTCTGTACTGGAGACGCCTCATCTTCCCATTTTCTCTTTCAGAATGGAGCGTCCTTTATGTAACCATAGCGTCCTTCATGATAGTGGTTGGCATGGGAACACTCATCTGGGGAGTTGTGTGTTGTTGCCGCAGGTGAGGCGTGAGGATTTGTAGCGTATTCTGGGTGTTGCAGGGCGGTTTTAAATTGGATCTGTTGATCAGTATATGATGTCTAAGACATTCGCTTTGAATGTAAATATCAGATAACATTATCTGCTATGGTAGCATTCAAATATCTCAGCATATGCTGGACTATATATAAAATGTGTAATATTTCTTGCTTAATATTTCCTCTGTGTCTGATCAGACGCAAGAGCCGCCTGCGTAGAAAGAGCCGGTATAAGATGCTGGAAGCTGATGAGCAGGACAGCCTGGAGCTGCATCTGCCTCGAGCTGGTAACCAGCAAACCTGTTAACTGGCCCGCTGAGATTCTTACACAGACATTTGTGTGATTCTGTTACGTTTACTGGTGGCTGGTTGAGTGACTCAGCCTGGTGACGTTGTCTCAGTTCACACATATTATGTAAGTTTACAGACAACGTTCGCCTGTACTGGGGGGAGGGGGGGCGGCCTCGGTAAATTCACACCCCCTGACTGCTGCCCATCTATATCTGTCTCTCAAGGCCGGTTGAAGCCGCTGGCCCCTCCTGTCTCATCCTCACTCATGCACTCTGACTCGGACCTGGACAGCGATGACGGGCAAGCCGGCACCCCCTGGTCCGAGCGGGAGAGGGGCCACCTGCTGAAGCACCAAAACGGGGCCCTGAGGAATGGCCAAGGGCCTCTGAGGGCCAAGAAGCAAAGGGAAGAGCTGTTATAGCGATCGTGCTGGGGGGGGGGGGGGGACATAAACGCTGACCCTGTGTCCTCTGGCAGGAAATGACACGTGAACTGTCACGCTCTGCTGTGCGTGGTCCCATGCACATGCTCCCCCTCATTTTACACTGAGCCAAGGTGGAACTAGTGACTCCTACACACCCGGCCAGGAATGGAGGTGGGGGAGGCATAATGCCAGATAGACACCAGAGGGCGACATTGTGCCTGCAGTCCCTGGCCCTGTCCATAGCACCACACACCCCGAAACACCTGAGAAACTCCTCCCTTCCCCTGGTGAAGAGACTTCCCCCTCATGTCCTGTATCATCATCAGCTGTTCCATTCATGCAGTGCCCCCCCCCCCAATCACAATAACACATAGGATGGGCTCATTGTGAATCCCAGAGCCAGCAAACCCAGCCTGTGTATGAATGTGTGCGTATGAAGTGTCCCCAACCCTGCATGCGTCTCAGCAAGGATGTGCAATATACTCGATGACACTAAACCGCCCAGCGGAACACGGCCGTGAGCGGCAGGAGCTGCTCTTCTCTGTAGACTTAGCTTGTAGCTCACACTGGATGAAGACACTGGACACATCACTACAGACACTGACACTGGTTGTCCTTTGGGACACGCCTGGAGCGGCCGCCCCTCGAACCTGGAGACCGAAGCCTGGCCCTTCCAGCGACGTCCTTTTTAAAACTCCGTTCAGGGGCCCCTCTGTTCCGATGTTGCTCTGTCCACCTGACTGCCGCAGTCGGGCTGACTGCTGCTCCATCCACTCCACCTGCTGGTACAACGCAGTGCAGTCAGTTCTACAATGTTCCCCGTGTCGTGACAGTAGCTAACTAGCAAGTAAGGATACAGACATGCTGTTGTACCTCTGAGTGAGGTACTTTGCCTGCATCAGCCCACTGTACAAAGGGGTCGATTCCTAAATTGCCTTGGATGCAGTTTGCTGGGTGCACTGACAGACAGCACTGTTTGGTTTCCACTCTGTTTACTGTGATTATTTAGGTGCTCCCTGCCTGTGCAGACTGCCCATGTCTGAGTTGGGCGCCCATTCAAAACAAATCTGATACCTTTCCCATACTGAGTGTGGGAGGGGCTATGTGTTGAAATACAGCCCCAGGGCATTGTGGGAAATGGGACTCCACTGCCTTGGCAGCCAGGAGGTGCCTGTTTGCATTTTTACAGTCCACTTTTAATGTTCTGACTAATTGTTTTAGCTGAAGGATTTCCTCCATTCTGTGACTGGGTCTGTAAATTAAAGAGGGAAATATTTAAACTTAGTTTATTCTGCATCTGTAGTTAACTTGTGTTTTTGTTAGATGCTCCCAGTGCAGGATGGGAGGTAGAATAGGGAAATGGTGATTTCCAGTGCACCTGAGCTGCACTGCGTCACTGGCGTCATGTTACACACTGGACAGCGTGAGGGTGTGAAGGAAGCCCTTTGTCTCAGGTTAAATAAACTTTGTTGACGAACCTTTGTAAGCAGGAGATGCCATCTCTGAGGTCATCTCAGTTGCTCCCAGAAACCGTATCCAAGTGATTAACTGGAGGAATCATGTATGTGTGGTGTTGGATAACCTGAAGAAATGACCACTGACAAAATAATAAACATTAGTTATTTCAACAAGAGCAGCAAAGATCATTTTCTTCTCCCCCCCCCCCCCCCCCGGGAGTAAAGGCTGTGGGCAAGAAGCCTGTACTGACTGCTTTCACCTCAGCTACTGTACAGTGATGTGATGCCACTGGATCTATCTTCCATGGAGTTATGTGGGGGGTAAAACTGGTCCTTCTCAGAGGGGCTGCTAGTGCATCACAGAGCACACACACACGTACACACACACACACACACTAAGGGGAAACTTCGATATGCCAGTCAGACTGCAGGAGGAAATGGTGAGACAGGCAGACCATTCACTGACATGGAATGTGAACCCCCCCCCCCCAACCCTAGAGGTGTGAGGCAGCAACTCTGCTCATGAGGCAAAGGTCAATCCTGGCACAGGAAAGTCCATTCATGCCATAATCTAGAGTCATACTAGGAAATGTCACATTCTCACTATCACTGTCATGGGTCACAAAAATGCTGTGCATCTGGTTCAGGTTCTAGCAGTAATATTTTAAATAGTTCCTGTGCAAAAAAAAAATTGTGTTGCTAATTATCTGTGGTCTGATTACACTGCATGCACTAAAACTTCTTTTATTGATCCCTGCGGGGAAATTCTCTTTTCACCTCCCCCGTCTTGCTCTCCATGAGAGGAAACGTGGCTGTGAAGGGCAGCCACCCGTGGGGGCACCCCAGGGTGCTGGGGAGGGAGGGCTTTGCTCAAAGACCCGCAAACGTGGCAAGGTTGGGTTTGAACTGCTGACCTTCTGATCACAAGCACAGAGTCTTAGTTCACTGATTATTACATCGCAGACGGAAGTGCAACTAGAGTTATGAAGCCCATGACATGCAAAGGCTGCCGGCACACATGCCTGCATGGAGTCTGTATGTACTGCTAGGGTTTCCTCTTCCCGTCTGAAAACGTAGAGCTAGATGAATTAGCATCTCTAAAGTTGCCCATACTGTGTCTGTGTCCTGCAACGGGCGGACATATTATATTTCCTGCGATGGACTCCATGTTCACCAGCAGTAAGCTATTTGAAGATGGATAGATGGTGTGAATGAACAATAAGAAATCAGTGCTTGTCTTCTGGCAGAGATGCCAGATGCTATTCTCGCTTCACTGGCTTCCTGTCCAGTTTCGAATCCAGTTTAAAATTCTTTATTTGTATTTAAGTGCCTTAGTGGCTGTGCCCCTCCTTATTTAGCAGAACTGCTTCACCCATACGCTCCATCTCGATCACTTAGATCAGCAGACCAGCTGCTTCTATCCGTACCAAAGGCAAATCATAAACTAAGGGGCGATAGAGCTTTTGTGGTAGTTGCACCAAAACTCTGGAACGATTTGCCCTTGCATGTGAGGCAAGCTCCATCTCTTGTTGTTTTTAAATCTCGCTTAAATACCCATTTTTAGTCTTTGGCTTTCGGTCCAGTGTGTTGTGGTGACTGAGACTCATCTTTTCTTTTCTTTTTTCTTTCGTGTTTGATTATTCTTTTGCTTTTATTTGTTTTTGTGTTTTTTTTTGGTTGTGTTTATATTTGTATTTGTTATATGATGTACAGCACTTTGGTCAGCCAAGTGGTTGTTTTTATATGTGCTTTATAGATAAATTGGTATGGTACGGTATCAGGCAGACAGGAGGCTGAATGCAGGCCGGCGCGGGGATAAGATGCACCATGAGTCACGCCCAGCATGTGCCGCCGATCAGGTCCTGAAGGCGTCTTACTCTGGCGCCATTCGAGCTTCCTGCGTACATCAGACGTCTCGATGAGGGCGTCGCGACAGTCAGCTCATTTCACTTCCCGTGTCCTTGCGCGTTTGTTTATCAAGGAGAACAGCAAAATATTTACCCTCACGAGTTCATCAGGGCCTGTTTGTTGGGGCAACATGTTTTATTGTGGATTTTGACTAATGCCACCTGCACTTACTGACGCCGAGGGGAGGGGGGGCCAGACCAGCATGTCGGAATGGTGCCACGGGCCTGATACATTCATCAGTCCATATGAAAGACCTCAATCGAAGGTTAGTCCAAGGTTCTTTTTTCCCATCTTGTCTTTGTTTTACGATAGTTAAGTGAATTACATAAAGCTTTTATTTTAAGCTCAAAGTAAATATTTTAAGCATGAATGAGTCACGAAGCAGAAATAAATAAGCAGCAGGAGTCTATTATAGCACTGCACAGTGGGCTGCCTCACATCTCCTGGGTTGTGGGTTCAAACCTCTGCTCATGAGTTTCATGGTTCTTCCTGCGGCACACAGGTTCCCTGCAGGTGCTGCGGCTTCCCGATTCAGTCTGAAGACGCGCACTCAGGACACTCAGCTTGACTGCATGGCCTGTGATGTGTGCATGTCCTGGACTGCGATATGCTCCAGGTCGTCCCTGTTCCGGGATCAGCCCCTGGAAGATGAGTGGTTTGGTTAGATCACAGTCAGTAATAGATGGAGAGGTGGAGGCCATGAACAGCAGTGACCTTTGCCAGCTGATTCTGCCACTGCTCATTTTCCCAGAGAGAATTTGAGTGGTGGCTACAGTGCCGTTTAAAATGGTGCCTGTCCACTATCATCTATTTTTACATATATATATATTTTTACCACAAACAGCTTCAGATCTTTAAAGGGAATCTGAGTCAACACGCAGTAGTATTCTAAATGATCACTTTATTCAAGGTTACCCAACACTCCTACCCCCCATAGTTTCCCATAGTTTCCATAACTGACAAGCCTTTCACTGCTGTTGAGGGATTTTTGCCCACTCTTCTTTGCAGAAGTGCCTTAATTCAGGCACTCTGGTTGCTTCTGGGATGTTTTGGGATTGGCCCCTATGACCCACTGTGCCGCTTTATGCAGTCACCATAAATCACGCCGTTTCTCAGCAGGACGGCTGACGCGCCATACAGTTGCGCTGAGGGACCGGATGCCCTCCATGATGCAGCAAGAAAAGTTCATCAGCAGCCGCAGGAGTGATTTGGCTCGTTTCGGCTTGCCTATGAGAAACAGCCTCTGATGGGCTTTTTTCACCAGGCCGCTGAAGTGTCCCGCTTTACTGCCCTCCCACGAATCCCATTTTTATAAACACTGACCTTAGCAGAGGCCAGAGGAGCCTGCGGTTCTTTAAATATTCTGCTGGGATCTTTCAGGACTTCTTGATTGAGTTGTCACTGTACTATTAGACACATTTTGGCAGGGCAGCCGTTCCTGGGAAGATTCACCACTGTTCCAATTGTTCTCTGCTTGGGAATTATGGGTCGCACTGTAGCGCCTTAAAATGGCCCTTTTTCTGACTGGGAAGTTGCAGTAATTTTCCCCCTCATCTCTTTTGGAATATTCCTGGATTTTGGCATAATGTTCTTACAGAAACCTTTGGGTGACTGTGGGTGCATCTGAAATTGTATATTGCTACATAGTGGGTGAAATATAGTATGTGAAGCAGAATGTCTGAATATTCAGTATGGATGAGACAGTAGGCAGACGGTACCCGGACAGTGTACTACATTCTGGCAAATCCTCAGTATGGATGAGACGGTAGACGGACGGTACCCGGACGGCGTACTACATTCTGGCAGATCCTCAGTACGGATGAGACGGTAGGCGGACGGTACCCTGACGGCGTACTACATTCTGGTAGATCCTCAGTACGGATGAGACGGTAGGCGGACGGTACCCGGACGGCGTACTACATTCGGGCGGATCCTCAGTACGGATGAGACGGTAGGCGGACGGTACCCGGACGGCGTACTACATTCTGGCGGATCCTCAGTACGGATGAGACGGTAGGCGGACGGTACCCGGACGGCGTACTACATTCTGGCGGATCCTCAGTACGGATGAGACGGTAGGCGGACGGTACCCGGACGGCGTACTACATTCTGGCGGATCCTCAGTACGGATGAGACGGTAGGCGGACGGTACCCGGACGGCGTACTACATTCTGGCGGATCCTCAGTACGGATGAGACGGTAGGCGGACGGTACCCGGACGGCGTACTGCATTCTGGCGGATCCTCAGTACGGATGAGACGGTAGGCGGACGGTACCCGGACGGCGTACTGCATTCTGGCGGATCCTCAGTACGGATGAGACGGTAGGCGGACGGTACCCGGACGGCGTACTGCATTCTGGCGGATCCTCAGTACGGATGAGACGGTAGGCGGACGGTACCCGGACGGCGTACTGCATTCTGGCGGATCCTCAGTACGGATGAGACGGTAGGCGGACGGCGTACTGCATTCTGGTAGATCCTCAGTACGGATGAGACGGTAGACGGACGGTACCCTGACGGCGTACTACATTCTGGTAGATCCTCAGTACGGATGAGACGGTAGACGGACGGTACCCTGACGGCGTACTACATTCTGACGGATCCTCAGTACGGATGAGACGGTAGGCGGACGGTACCCGGACGGCGTACTACATTCTGGCGGATCCTCAGTACGGATGAGACGGTAGGCGGACGGCGTACTGCATTCTGGTAGATCCTCAGTACGGATGAGACGGTAGACGGACGGTACCCTGACGGCGTACTACATTCTGGTAGATCCTCAGTACGGATGAGACGGTAGACGGACGGTACCCTGACGGCGTACTACATTCTGACGGATCCTCAGTACGGATGAGACGGTAGGCGGACGGTACCCGGACGGCGTACTACATTCTGGCGGATCCTCAGTACGGATGAGACGGTAGACGGACGGTACCCGGACGGCGTACTACATTCTGGCGGATCCTCAGTACGGATGAGACGGTAGACGGACGGTACCCGGACGGCGTACTACATTCTGGCGGATCCTCAGTATGGATGAGACGGTAGACGGACGGTACCCGGACGGCGTACTGCATTCTGGCGGATCCTCAGTATGGATGAGACGGTACCCGGACGGCGTACTACATTCTGGCGGATCCTCAGTATGGATGAGACGGTAGGCGGACGGTACCCGGACGGCGTACTACATTCTGGTAGATCCTCAGTATGGATGAGACGGTAGGTGGACGGCGTACTGCATTCTGGCGGATCCTCAGTATGGATGAGACGGTAGACGGACGGCGTACTGCATTCTGGCGGATCCTCAGTATGGATGAGACGGTAGACGGACGGTACCCGGACGGCGTACTACATTCTGGCGGATCCTCAGTATGGTTGAGACTTTAGGTGGACGGTACTTGGATGATATATTACATTCTGTGCAACCAATGGATGCTACGCTACCCCACAAGGCCACAGGAGCAGTGATAAGTGTCACTTGATTAAAAAAAAATTGTCAAGATGGTAGAGAAAGTACCATCTCTGTACATACAGTATTTAAGTAGAAAACAATACCCTGTTACATAAGTTGATTTGAATATGTAATTTTTCCGTAGTCTTTGACCATTTTTAACTTTTGTGGGTCAGGTGATGTATGAGATGCCGATTGCAGTCTGTCTGAATGCATCCATACCGTTCTCATGCATACATACAGTACATACTACATTGATGGTTGAGTAGTAGGCATCTAACAAAATTCAATACGTGCTGAGTAAGTATGCGAGCTTGAACACACTCTGTAACACTCTTTGGTCAATATGTGGTAAGGTCTGGATCCAACAGGACTGCCTGTGTCCAGTCAGCTGAATGGAATTATCAGTTCAATTTGGTCAACTGGTGGGATGAGGAATTACTTTTTCAAATGAGCAATATGGAGACTGGATGACTTTATCCATCCATCCATCCATCCATCCATTATCCTCTGCTTATCCGAGTCGTGGGGGCAGCAGTCTCAGCAGGGAAACCCAGACTTCCCTCTCCCCGGCCACTTCCTCCAGCTCCTCTGGGGGAATCCCAAGGCGTTCCCGGGCCAGCCGAGAGACGTAGTCCCTCCAGCGTGTCCTGGGTCTTCCCCGGGGCCTCCTCCCAGTGGGACATGCCCGGAACACCTCACCAGGGAGGCGTCCAGGAGGCATCCTGACCAGATGCCCGAGCCACCTCATCTGGCTCCTCTCAATGTGGAGGAGCAGCGTCTCTACTCCCTCCCGAATGACCGAGCTTCTCACCCTATCTCTAAGGGAGAGCCCAGCCACCCTGCGGAGGAAACTCATTTCGGCTGGTTGTTCTCGCGATCTCGTTCTTTCGGTCACTACCCATAGCTCGTGACCATAGGTGAGGGTAGGAACGTAGATCGACTGGTAAATCAAGAGCTTTACCTTTTGGCTCAGCTCCTTCTTCACCATGACAGACCGATGCAGTGCCTGCATCACTGCTGACGCCGCACCGATCCGCCTATCGATCTCCCGCGCCATCCTCCCCTCACGCGTGAACAAGACCCCGAGATACTTAAACTCCTCCACTTGGGGGAGGACCCCCCCCCTCCCCGACCCAGAGAGAGCATTCTACCCTTTTCTGGCTGAGGACCATGGTCTCGGATTTGGAGGTGCTGATTCTCATCCCATCCGCTTCACAGTTGGCTGCAAACTGTCCCAGTGAGAGCCGAAGATCACGGTCCGATGAAGCCAACAGAACCACATCATCTGCAAAAAGCAGAGACCTAATCCTGAGGTCACCAAACCGGACACCCTCAACGCCCTGGCTGCGCCAAGAAATTCTGTCCGTAGAAGCTATGAACAGAATCGGTGACAAAGTGCAGCCCTGACGGAGTCCAACCCCCACCGGAAACGAGTCTGACTTATTGCCGCCCATGCGGACCAAGCTCTGACACCGGTCATACAGGGACCGAACAGCCCTTATAAGGAAGCCCGGCACCCCGTACTCCCGGAGCACCCCCCCACAGGACTCCCCGAGGGACATGGTCGAACTGGTTGGGCAAACTTCCATGAACCCTGCAAGACCCTGCTGAGAGTATAGAGCTGGTCCACTGTTCCACGGCCAGGGTGAAAACGACACTGCTCCTCCTGAATCCGAGGTTTGACAATGTGATGGACCCTCCTCTCCAGAATCCCCGAATAGACCTTACCAGGGAGGCTGAGGAGTGTGATCCCCCTATAGTTGGAGCACATCCTCCGGTTCCCCTTCTTAAAGAGGGGGGACCACCACCCCGGTCTGCCAGTCCAGAGGCACTGCCCCCAACGTCCACACGATGTTGCAGATGCGTGTCAATCAGGACAGCCCCACAGCATCCGGGCCCGGCCACTGAGGAGCTTTTTAACCACCTCAGCGACCTCCGCCCCAGAGATAGGGGAGTCCACCCCCAAGTCCCCAGACTCTGCCTCCTCACTGGAAGGTGTATCAGTAGGATTGAGGAGGTCTTCGAAGTACTCCCACCACCGACCGAAAACGTCCCAAGTTGAGGTCAGCAGTGCCCCATCCCCACTATAAACAGTGTTGATGTTGCACCGCTTTCCCGCCCTGAGATGCCGGATGGTGGACCAGAATCTCCTCGAAGCCGTCCAGAAGTCGTTCTCCATGGCCTCCTCAAACTCCTTTCACACCCAAGTTTTTGCCTCAGCAACCACTGAAGCTGCATTCCACTTTGCCCGCCGGTACCTGTCAGCTGCCTCTGGAGTCCCACAGGCTAAAAAGGCCTGATAGGACTCCTTCTTCAGCTTGACGGCATCCCTCACCACCGGTGTCCACCAGCGGGTTCGCGGATTGCCGCCGCGACAGGCACCGACCACCTTACTGCCACAGCTCCGGTCAGCTGCCTCCACAATGGAGGTGCGGAACATGGCCCATTCGGACTCAGTGTCCCCCGCCTCCCCCGGGACATGGGAGAAGTTCTGCCGGAGGTAGGAGTTGAAACTCCTCCTGACAGGGGATTCCGCCAGACGTTCCCAGCAGACCCTCACTATACACTTGGGTCTGCCAGGTCTGACCGGCTTCCTCCCCCACCAGAGGAGCCAACCTACCACCAGGTAGTGATCAGTTGACAGCTCCGCCCCTCTCCTCACCCGAGTGTCCAAGACATGCGGCCGCAAGTCCAATGATACGACTACAAAGTCGATCATCGAACTGCGGCCTAGGGTGTCCTGGTACCAAGTGTGGGGGGGCCGTTCTTCCCAATAACGCCCCTCCAGGTCTCACTGTCATTGCCCACGTGAGCATTGAAAGTCCCCCAGTAGAACAAGAGAGTCCCCAGGAGGAGCGCTCTCCAACACCCCTTTCAAGGACTCCAAAAAGGGTGGGTATTCTGAACTGCATAAGCGCAAACAACAGTTAGGACCCGTCCCCCCATCCGAAGGCGAAGGGAGACTACTCTCTCGCCCACTGCGGTAAACCCCAATGTGCAAGCACCCAGCCAGGGGGCAATAAGTATGCCCACCCTCGCTTGGCGCCTCTCCCCGCGAGCAACTCCAGAGTGGAAGAGGGTCCAACCCCCCTCGAGTAGATTGTTATATGTTATAACTCATCATAAGGGGTCTAATGAGCTGCACTTTGTCTGGTTCCTCACCCTGGACCTGTTTGCCTTGGGTGACCCTACCAGGGGCATAAAGCCCCAGGCAACATAGCTACTGGGATCATTGGAACACGCAAACCCCTCCACCATGATAAGGTGTCGGCTCCAGGAGAGGGACTTTCTTATGTTAAGTAGAAATTTACAATCATGTCATATGCCCACTCTGGCTCGCTTTTAAATTATATTTTGTTTAATACCTTTTGTGGATGCTATTTGTGGATTATTTTCCTCCCTGCGGTCAAGAAAAAGTGGAGAACAGATGTAGAAGGCGATCATGTAGGAACAACTAGTGTTAATACTGATCTATATATTATATCTCATACCAGTATGTGTGAAATATGTCTGGCACTACAAACAGGTAAGAGATGCAGATGAATTACACGTGAACTTGCGTGTGTATCTCAAAGTAAGGTTTACAGCGTAAGCTTCCACTCTGCCTCTGCTACAACCTACTGGCATTGAATGGGGCTCGAGAGTAATACGGTGTAGCACCATCTTTCCGCTGCGCCACATTAATGCTTCGAGGTAAAATATATTCAGGGTGTAATTATAAAAGTGTGCCACTAGGTGGCAGAAGCTCACTATTGTACCACACTGCCTGAAATACAGGTGTTTTTCTTTTCTAGAATGTAGCCTCTCAATATAATCGCAAAGATCCTTCCTCCTTTATTTCAAACAGAAGCAAATTTACTTTCCTGTCATCCAAACTGTAAGGTCACATCACTCAGTATTGTTGTAGTTAGGATGATTGTTCTCAAAAAAATACACTGCTGTTTATCTTCCACACCCATAGTAACAGGTGTGTATGTCAATCAGTCTTTGTTAGCATTACATACTATTTGACTGCATGATATTGCATTAATCTGCTAAGATAAAATCATTTTCCTGTCACATAATGTCTCTGTAAATTGGATGATTCTCTGTCTGCCCCTATCAGGTAAAACCATTTATATAAAATGTTAAAACTTAAATTCCAGTTAAAAAGTACAAAGTCTGTGGCAAGCTACTACTTATATTGGACAGCACTGTAGTCAAGTCAAAAGCCGTGTTTATAAGTTAGTTATAGTTATGAAAGGAGTGAGGACATTACTTTCAGCCCCCCCAAACCAGAACAACTGCAGCTGCTTTGCAGTTTGCAGGAAGTTGTGGTATCATTGGCCCATGATGTAAATCCCTTTTCTGAATAGTTTTGAGAGTGACAGACAATTAATCTCACACCACCCTGATCACTGGGTATTATCCCCGCTGTTAGCACTGAAATGTATGTTGTAAAAAATGTAGAAAAAAAAATACTCTTCAGTTACTTTGTAGTTACCAAATTGTCCATGAGTGTGAATGTGTGCCCTGTGATGGGTTGGCGCCCCATCTTGGGTTGTTCCCTGCCTTACATCCATATCCTCCGGGATAGGCTCCGGACCCCCGCGACCCTGCATAGGACAAGCAGGTACAGAAAATGGATGGATTGATGGATAATAATAGTCTTTGCATGATGACCACAAAAATAATACCAAAGTAAAGGTCATTTAAAAATTATTAGACTATTATTAGACTATTTAAACTATTAGACTGATCCTAAATGGTGTAGTAGAGGGTTTTATGGTATTATTCTGCCCGAAGACAATGGTTTCCCAATATATCGAGCTTCTTATTGACTGCATAATCACCTCCCGATCTAGGTGCATACTGGGATGTCACGTACTGTTTTGATATATTACACATTAATGGGGTCGCGCTGCTTAAGCTCTCACGCTTCAGAGCCCAGCGAACGGCGCAGAAATATCTTGTTAAATTTGTCTTTGAATGGGGCTTGTAACACTGGATGGAATCCTCCGGGCCCTCAGCGCACGAAAGGAGGGAGTGTGGAAGCACCCAGACTGGCGGAGAGGCGGAATTTCCGATGACAAAATCTGTAATCTTCTCACGTTTCACCAAAGATCATAAAACACGTTTTTCACTGCTGGGACCAAATTATATATCTAAGATTCAGGGATGCCATACTTCCACACAAACAAATATCCTGAAAATATATAAAAATGTATTCACCAAATTCCAGCAGTTATAAATGGGAAGCAGAATTTATTTGCAATTTTCATTAGTCACACAGTTAGGAAAAGATAGAGGTGACTTTCAGGTTCGCTCCTTGATCACCTGAAAGTAAGTTATATAATGCTTTTTGCTCACGCCCATTTAAAGTCCAATGGGAAAAGGAAGCATATGCGGAAAGTATAATGCCCAATATGTGGCATGTTTCTCTGAATTGTCACTGCATGGCCCCATTTGCCACAATGACTACGGGAAATGTTATATTGCTGGGGCGCTTTACGAACGATCTGTGTCCAAAATAATCTGCCACTGTTTCCTTAATGACTCAGTCATTCCAATTTGTGTACGAAATATTAAACTTAATTGAGCCTTAATGTAGCTATTGTAAATGTGTTTCGCGTCCAAAAGGCTGCATAGGCCGTTATAAATTAAACACCAGAAATTACAACAATGTGAAGTTCAAATTAGATTTAGATTACAGCCATCTTGAGGAGAAACATCATCGGATAAATACATAGGAAGACGGAAGAGTTTTTCTCTTTTCTGCTGCTCCCTCTCTTCTCCTTATAAGGGAAAGGAACGACTGGGCGAGGTGGGCGGAACCCCGCGCAGGGGCTGCCGGGAAAGGTGCCGCTTATACAGGAAGACCGAGGCGGAACCGAGCCGACTAATCTGGCGGATCTGTGTTCATAACCCGCTCCCGTCGATCGCAGCGCTTGCATTAGCCCCGGTTCGGATTCTAGGTGAGCAATATTGTGCATTGGTTCGTATGGTGAATGAGCGACTTTTAATGCATGTGTGGTGACTAAGTAACGCGGTCCGGCTGTATGCAAATGTGCAGCCTGTTCGGACTGACAGAGCTAGTCGGCTCCTTACTTGGTGAATAACTGGTACGTGCACCGCTCGTATTGTTTTTGCTGAAAAGTCGCGATGCGTCTTTTGTTCGCGCGGATGCATTGAGGCCTCCGTCCCGGCGAGGTCGGTTTTGCAAACTTGTGCGCTTATTTTTTGCAGACTAGGGCGCAGCATGGAAGGGGGGGGTGAAACCTTAAGAATACAGGAAATACTGTGGCAGACAGAGAGACGGAGATGAATTGCCCACGGTGGCTGACTGACTCTTCACTGCCGGCTGCAATATGATCAGCGGCTTGTTGATCACAGTTAATTAATGTCGCTGTCACCCAAGGTGCTAAGCAGCGATGGACGCTGTCAAAAGTGTGTTTTTGTGTGCTCGCCCGAACCAAATCCAATTACAGCAGGCTGGCGGAGATGAGCACCGCTAACCACCGGCACCTCCGTGTGCGCCTTCGGCGCTGGGTGTTTGGGCTCGGCTCGGCACGGCGGAGGCTGCCCTATTTTCCAGTCTCTAAACAGAAATGACCTGCATTCGGGCCTGGCTGTTCCCTGCTTCTCCCCTCCGTCGCTAAAGAGCAGCGTGGCGGACGCAGCTTCCGCATGATGTCCCTGTATGCCGTAATTATTCCTGCCATAACTTACTAGGTCGGTACGGAGGCCCCACAAGGCAGGTGTAAGATGATTTATTAGAATGAACTTCCTGTTAAAGGTGTGTCGCCTTATTGATCTCAAGTCATAATAGTTTATAGACTTTCAAAGTGGGAGAGTGTACATTTAGCTGAGGGGAAGGAAGTCCTCAAGTTCCTTTTCCCTGTCAGAAAACGGATAGATGTATATACTTTTTTACGTCTTCTTACATGGAACTTTTTCTATTCGTTAATGTTTCAGGTGACAAAGGGCATACGGTAATTCAGTTCATTGGAGGGGGATGTACAGGGTTTGATGGACCAAGGATGAACCTACCTGTGATTCATTCTGTCATAAAGGGTGTCGGGTTACCGAGTTATGGAATGTTGGTGCAGTCTGTGTGTGTGTGTGAGATGCCTTAATTTGCCCAGTCCAGCCTCTTCCCTACAGCCACTTGCTGAGGTCGGGTAGCCGGGATTTTACCTGCCATCTGAACTTGTACACACACCCCACTTTGATACCGGCAAACTGGGAGTGGCCCAGTCCCAACAAGTCTGGTCTAGCTTGACTTGCCTACAGGGTCTGCAGGGCCGTGCTGAATGATTCACTCTTGTAAAGTGGGCTGCTCTTGTACCCTTGAACATTGCATATATCCTGGATGAGTATGGGGGGGGAAATGTAGCTAAAAGTGGATCATATTGCCAGGAAAGTATTGAGCCTTCTGTGTATCTTATTGGTGCAAGATTATCTGACTAAGCACATTTTTGAACACTGTCAATATCTCTGATCCTAATGTAACCTGAAGCAGTGGTCTGGATGCTACTGGCGTAGGAATGTGGTCCGTTTCCAATTCGGTGTAATTGAGACGAAGAATCCGGAAGCCGGCGAAGATTAGGAAGCAAACAGTTGGTTTAGTCTTTACCCAAAGCTGGTCCAGTCCCCTTCAATGTTCTCGTTTTGCTGTCATCCACCCCGCCAACCCTAATCTCTCAATCTCTCCTAGAGCCACTTCAGCTATGGCGGACATGGAAAGCTTAATGCGACGTCTGGAGACGGTGGTCAGTCGTCTGGAGGGCGTCGCCGGGGGCGCAGGAAGCGGCCCGGCCGGTGGCAGCCCTGGAGGTACCTGGAGATGTCTTGTCTGCTGTTTCTGAGAGCAGAGCAGACCCTGCTTACAGACGTCACTCTGTCTGAATGGCATCCTAGCGGTTTGGTTGAACGAAGTTCATTGCATAGCTTCTGTGTGTTTCTGTGTTCTTTATTCCGTATTCTTGCTTTCCCACAGCCGTGTCTGTGTATGTGGAAGCCTATGATGAGCTCCTCTCTGGCCCAGTTGCTGAGTATGTTTCCATCAGCCAGCAGATAGGTGGCGACGTCCAAACACATGTAAGTGGGACCAATGGCTGGCTGAGTTTTCTGGTTTCATGGCTGCCCAGCCTTTGTTTTGGGGAAGTTTGAGAACTTTGGAATGACTCTCCCTCTGTCTTGTCTCCCCTGACTGTGTGTTGCAGGCACAGATGATGAAGCAGGCTTTCACCAGTCAGAGACAGCTCCTGGTCTTGGCCTCTTCTTCCCAGAAACCCTCGGATGTGAGTCTCGCTGTGGCATTTTTACGCACGGAGGGTGGAGAGTCAGTCCATTCGCGAGTCTCTGAAGGTTAAAAATGTGTTTGAGTGCCAGGTTGAGCTTTTGTCACCTGTGTCTCTCTTCCTCCACCAGGCGGCGCTGACCACCCTGCTGGCCCCGGTTTCCAGTGTGATCCAGCAAGTCCAGGCATTCCGTGAGAAGAACCGGGCCTCGGCATTCTTCAATCACCTCTCCGCTGTCAGCGAGAGCGTTCCTGCCCTTGGCTGGGTAGCAATGGTGAGCAAGCGCCAGTACAACGTCTGCGCATGTTCATCTGTTTTCACTGATTAATACTGCTGAGTGTGCACATTTCTCATGGGGGAAACATGACTTGTATTTAATCGTTTGGTTCACAACTACCCCTCCTAGGCACCCAAGCCAGGTCCTTATGTGAAAGAGATGCAAGACGCTGCCATGTTCTACACCAACCGTGTTCTCAAGGACCACAAGGACAAGTGAGGGGCTCCTGTTTCCCTCTCCTTCTGTCTTTCTCTTGCTCTTGCTTTTTTTGCCCTGGTAGAGTCTTTATGATTCTGCTTCCGGCTTGTCTGTCAGGGACAAGAAGCACGTGGACTGGGTGAAAGCCTACTTGTCTATCTGGACTGAGCTGCAGAATTACATCAAGCAGCACCACACCACTGGGCTCTCCTGGAGCAAGACTGTGAGTGGCCGTTCACTTCCGCTGCTCCCAGACCCATCAGCATGAGGGACGAGCTCCACATGGTCTGTATGGATGGTTCTCCTCATCTCTGCCGCCACCTCCTCTTGCAGGGTCCAGTGGCGTCTGCCTCCTCAGCTGCCCCAGCCTGCCCTGCCGGAGTTGCTCCTCCTCCTCCCGGGCCCCCACCACCTCCTATTGATCTGAACCAGTCACCTGCCGGCAGTGACTCTAACATATCTCGCGGCGCCCTCTTCGCCTCGCTCAACAAGGGTGCTGACATCACCAAGGGTGAGTCGCCGTACGACGATTCTGCAGTCGGATCTCAGGCGTGTGCTTGTTTTCAATTATTTTTATGCATAACGACTTGGGGTTTCTTTGTCTTTTGACTTCGTGATGCTGCACAGGTCTGAAACACGTGTCAGATGACCAGAAGACTCACAAGAACCCAGCTCTGAAGGGCCAGGGGGGGCCCGTCCGTTCTGGCCCCAAGCCGTTCTCCGCGCCCCAGCCCACGGCCCCCGCTGCCGTGGCCCGTAACCTACCCCCTGTCCTCGAGCTGGACGGCAAGAAGTGGAGAGTGGTAAGATGGCCGTGTGGCAACTGAGGTGGAGCCCGACACTGCTGGGCTTTCGCCCTGGGGGGGTGGGAAGTGAAATCGAGCACTGGACACTCTGCCCCTCCCTCACTACTTTTTTCTTTTTTTTTATACTTTCAGGAAAACCAAGTGGGGGCTCCGAATCTGTTGATCAGTGACACGGAGCTGAAGCAGGTTGTCTACGCCTTCAAATGCACCAACAGCACCCTGCAAGTCAAGGGCAAGATCAACTCCATCACTCTCGGTGTGTGTGTGTGTGTGTGTGTGTGTGTGTTTGCACTCACACGCACACAAAGCATCAGCTGTAGCCAGACCCCTCTGCATAAGACCTCATGCTGTATCGCACCAGACTGCTTTCCTAATGGATGCGTGATATCAGCACTAATTCATAGCAAATCCAGTAACGGAGACGAGGTCAAAGTATCTGTTAATGTCTGTAACTCAGTCCTAAAATAACGCCATAGGATGACATTTGATTCTCTGTCACAGCTTGCTGATTGCTAAGGAACTGGTCAATAGGCCCTGTCTTGTGGTCGGAAGAACTGTAATCGGTCACCGTGCTGATTTGGCGTAACGTGACTCCTGTTTTTCTGTCCTGATTCCCAAAGACAACTGCAAGAAGTTGGGTCTTGTGTTTGATGACGTCGTTGGGATTGTGGAGGTGATCAACTGTAAAGATGTCAAAGTCCAGGTGAGATTTTCCATGCATTAGTGGTGAGATCATTTTCAGAGTATCTGTAGCAATCAGCCTCTTTAGCTGCGTTTATACAAGGGGGGGGGTCATCTGTGGTCCTACAAACCACTGTTGTTGGTGGCATCTACATTTTAAACAGTCAAAATATATTTGCGGAGACTTCATGGCGCAGTTGAGTCTGATAATTAGTGTAGTGATTGTGAATATTACTCTTGCTGGTGGGGAATTTTTGCTTTGACACTGTTCAGGTTTGCCTCTGATTTTCTTCTAAAAATGAAGTGGAATCTTACTTGCTGCATGTGTCCAGGTGATGGGGAAAGTTCCCACCGTTTCCATCAACAAGACGGACGGGTGCCATGTGTACTTGAGTAGCACCTCTCTGGAGACTGAGATCGTCAGTGCCAAGAGCTCTGAGATGAACGTCCTGGTGCCTGGAGAAGGTGGAGACTATGTAAGTGAGGGACGTGTTCCAGGGTCAGTGCCAAATGAGGGATTAGAGTGGCCCTTTGGAGAGGAATCATTTTGGTTTGGAGTAATTTGTTTTCGGCTAATTGGTGCTGCCGTTTTGGTCTGGCCGCAGTGGATTTACACGCATGTCACATGACCTTGCCGTTCCCAGTGAAGAGTGAGCAAGAACTGCACATGCTTAGGGAAACGCAGCAGCCGTATTGTTAATGATGGAGGCAATATGCTTTTTTTTGTGTAGGTAGGGTACGTCTGACACTGAACCTCTTATTTTCCTTCCTCAGACTGAGATCCCCGTACCGGAGCAGTTCAAAACCGTGTGGGATGGAAAGAAGCTGGTTACCACAGCAAGTGAGATTGCAGGATAAAAGGGAAGCACGTGAGACCGCCCCCTTTGCCAAAGCCAAACAGGCTGACCAAACAATCATAAAGTAGACTGAAATATTACCCGCCACCATATTCCCCATTACCCAATCACAGCTGGAGCTGCTCCATCCCTCAGCCAATGAGAGGATGATTTGCTTTACCTGGAGCAATCCCTCAGCCAATTGTGGAAAGCAGCTTTTCATTCAGTTGGTTGAACAAGGCTTTAGCACTGGCCAATGATAAAGAACCTTCCTCCTTTTTGCCAACCACAAATTTTTGCTTGTATCCTTTTTCTTTTTTTTTCTTTTTTTAATTTGAACATTCCAGCCTGTGAAGATGTTTTTCAGTAAGGCCAAAACAGTGAAGCAAGGCGTTTTTGTCCTGCATCAGCTTCCTTTTTCGCGTAGCCAATCAGGTAATGGTTCTGGTTTACAGTAGCGAATCAGGTGGGGAATGGGTGTAGTCGGTATCAATGTCCTTCCCTTTTTGGTCAGGGGGCAGGTGCTCTGAAGCTCCTGGAGATTTCTGCTCCATTTATGCAATCCAGCCGTAAAGCACATGTGTAACCTTTATCTGCACTGTCTTGTGTGTAAACAATTAGTGATGACTGTAATGTCCATAGAGAGACTTTCCTGAATTGTTTTTTTTCCCCTCCCATCACTTTCATTTTCAGCACTTATTAGTGAAATGAAATAACGAGTTTATGCAGGATCACTTTTTTTTTTGTTTGTTTTTGTATGCTGATGCACAAAGAGATAAAGATTTAAAAAAAAAAAAAAAATTCCATTCCAAACAATCATACATTCCTGTTTATTTTCTAAATAGCTTTTCAAAGTAAACATTCCACTTAATGACCCCACACTGGGAGACGTATTTTGGGCACTAACTGGAAAATGGCTTGTTGGTAAAATGCGTTGCTGCCAGCTTCGTCTGGCATCTCCGTCACTGACTTGCAGTGCTGGTCTCCGCTGTGTTGCATGTGCGCGTGTCGAACAGCCATCATGCCCCCCAGAAGCACTTCGGCCTCCTTACCCTATAAGTCTGACTATTCTGTAAAGTGACACCCCCCCCCACCCCCAGCCCTAATTATTCATGCACTCAAGCCACATCGAAAAATACATGCCCATTAGTAATGGGACCCAGATGGTACCTGGAATCCCCATCGTTGCATGGAGACAGTTTCCCCCGAATCCCTAGACTCGCTCTCAGCTCCAAACACACGCTTCTGTTTGCCTCTGGTATCCCTTCAGCTGCATTGCTGTCATGTGGGATTTGTTTTTTGTTTTCCTCATTTGTTTATGCCGTTTCTGCCACTTTCTTATTGGGGACAGGAATATACTTGCTAATCAGTTGTTCTTGAGGAAGACATCTTAAAATGCAATAAAATATTACTAGAGATTTCCTGTCCTGTTGTATTTGCTTGTGAAAATCCTGGGTGTCAGACCTTCCTGACCATCAAACATAGTCTTAAACACACTACACCATTCTTTGTTAAAATAATTTTATTTCTGATTCCACCACATATCCAAATCATTTCATAGACTCCTAATTCCTTTTTCATTGGTTTAATGGTAGTAAAAGCTAAATTTCAAACAGTGAGATGTAAACAGTACCAACCATAGGGTGTTTGAGTGTAATATTGCTAGTTAAGAATTTAGTAGCAGTAACAGCAGATGAGACGGAGTTGGTGTGCATCCGCAGCAGTTCCCTTGACTGGGGTTTGCTGTGTGTTGATGTTTCTAGCGCAGATACGGCAGTAATTTGGCATCAAACCATTCCCTGCTGAACTGCAGGTGATCTCCCTCAGAGGCAAGGAACACCAGTTTGCCCGCTTTCTCCATAGCCGCCAGACCCAGTCGGTCCTAACAGAGAACACACACGCTCGTGTTAAGTGGTCAAAAACTGCAAAGGACCTCATTGTTCCCCAACAAGAATGACGGCGCTGTTTTGGCAGAAAGAGCTGGGGGTTGATACCGTTTGAAGACATTTCTATAGAACTACATAGAAAATGGCACCAGTTACGAACAAGTTACTGAGTATTTTTGAAACTTAACAGGCAATTGAAGTTTTTTTTTTTTTTTTTTCTGTTTTGAAAAGTGCAACACTTAGGAATGGA
Organism: Paramormyrops kingsleyae; assembly: GCF_048594095.1. NCBI lineage: Eukaryota > Metazoa > Chordata > Actinopteri > Osteoglossiformes > Mormyridae > Paramormyrops > Paramormyrops kingsleyae. Next base: position 8,694,719 of record NC_132819.1, on the reverse strand, counting down.
GGGCATGTTGACCTTGTACGTTTTCTAAATATGATTTCAAAAATCACAGTCAGCAGGTCCACAGTCCAAGTGTCAAGAATGTATTTCCGTATAAAGACCCGCTTACCTCTTTGTACAAAGCGCTCTCCTGTAAGGTCTCTGTCTCTGTGCCCTGGCCTGGCTTATAGAACCCAAACCACTGAAGATACAGGAGAGGCAGGATTAATTATTCCTGTTCAACTCATTATCACAGTCTAAGTCTGCTTGTCTGAGTTTTCCATACCTCGCTGTCGACTGGGTCCACAACACTGTCCTGCAGGAACTTAACCATCACAAATTTTTCCAGAGATTGCAGGTTCTTCTTATAGGACTCATTAACCATCTGGGGTGAGACGGAAAGGTACCCAAATGTATTTTGGTAGCAGACTTATGTCGTAACTAATGACTACTAATGAATTTTTCCATCTATAAAAACATGCAAACTTATAATCGACAACTGTTGCTATAATAAAGTTTAAAGCGATGAGAAGTTCACATATTCTGACACTGCTTTCAAGTTGACAAAGCCAGGAATGTTTAAATGATGTCAATCCCAGCAAAGTTCATTCTGATGCCGTATCACTGACCCGCTCCTGATTGACATCAGCAAGGAAGAGGCTGTGAGTTCTGTACAGGTCCTCATTCAGTGGGTCATGCCAGTACTGCGCCTGCACTAAACTGAGACGGCAGAGACGGGGGGGGCGTGTGACGGGGGCTCTGTCATGTTTACCCAGACACACCCAGGCCTTCGAATGCAAGCTGAAACTCACTGTTTCTGCACCAAGTCCCTATAGGCGCCAGAGTTGAGCATCTTCCGAATCCAGTCGCAGATATGAGACGTCTCCCCCGGACACCTGGGTAGGCCGTACACCCCTGTCAGAGGAAAAACACGGGCGCAGGGCCACCACTGAGCACTGCAGCAAAACGGGTCAAATTCAGGATCAGAGGCAACGGTAAAAGCAGGAAAGGGAGCGGCAGCTCTGCCCGGAGTGTGCGCCCCATACCTTGATGCTGACCCCCAACGGAAATAAGGGTCTTCATGGGTGGGGAGGGACATCGCTGAGCCACTGCTCTCCTGGGGTGATGGGGGCAGTATATAAAACAAAAAAAAAAGACTGAGTCTTCTCATCCACAAGCCATTAAGATGACAAACAAAAGCAAACTTGTGTTAACACCCCCCTCCAAGCCCTCCATTCTCCATGCTCACAAGAACTGCCCCCCCTGGGAGAATCCCATGGCATTGTAGCCCCCCTTCAGCTTGGGATCCTGGGCGAGCTGCTCGCACGCCATGGAGACCTGCGTGTTCACATCCAGGAAGAAGCCATTTTCTGTGTCCTGGCGGGGGGGGGGAGAGATGACGGTCATTCAGAGAGACGGTGTGAAGATGTGTCAGGATGGAGAGAGGCGGCCAGGGGGGGGGTCACTGCCCTACCTGTGCGATCGTCTTGCCAATCATCAAGGAGAGGACGTACACCCCTGGTAGGTCCTCCTCCACCATCTTCTTTATCGCACCCATGCTCAAAGGGTTACAACAGCTATCCCCTGTAAACGAGAGTGGGGGGGTTAATAATGACCTTTAAAGGGGGAAGTGATTCTGAAACAAGAAAATAAATTTTGCTTCTTATACAACAATTCCAAGCATGATTATTTTCAGGTTCATTTTAACATTACAGTTATTTAGAAGATGATTTAATCCAATGTAACACATATTCTTTGGGAAAGCAGGGTCAGTGAGTCTCTGCAGCAATTTGGGGTTATCAGCCTTTCCCTGGGGCCCAAAAGTGGGATTTAAACTGACGACCTTCCGATCACAGACACAGCATGCTAACCTGCTGAATGACATCCCCCCCCCCCCCCCCCAATATTAATTTCTTATGTTTGTTATTGCAGACCAATAAATGTAAAGACATCTATATTAAAATACTTCAAAGTAACAAGAACAGGAGTTACAGAAAAAAAGACAACACATGCACGCGCTCAGTTTTCCGTAACATTTAAATCTTTGGCATATGAAATAGTAGCATATACATCTAAGATCAGTCAGTCAACCTGCTCGTATTTATGAGGAAATGAGTACTGGAACACACAAGCGATCCGTACCCATGTTTTTACAATCTTACCCATTCCATGCCACATAACAAGAGGGAGAGTATTGTTGGACCCCCAAGCTGGATTCAGGGCAGCGAGCAGCAGCCATAAGGTCCCCATAAGCAGACACGCCGGTGGCATGTTTGTGGCTGAAACAGTTTCGCAGACGGAGCAGAGCAACGACGGACAGCGACGGACTTTCCGTGGTCAAATCTGAACACAATAGGTGAAATCACGTGATATAAAGCATAAAAGAGAGAGAAACGTTTCTAGACTGAAGGAAGCTAATTGGCTCAGAATATTAAGTAAACAGTAGCCTTAAGCCTACGCAATATTAGATAATGATCATTTGAACAGGCAAACCGGCTTACTCGCGCCAGATAGCTTGATATGGTTTTCCCGGTTGTAATACTACGTTTTTACGGACCCTTCAATATAACGATTTTTCGATCAGAATGCATACCCCTAACGGAAATGAATTGGAAAATAACGTAATGTGTTTACTTGATACCTTTGATTATTTGGTGCGCGTTTCCGCAGTCATTGTGTATCCGCATCACGTGACCGCGCCACTGCAGCGCTTCTGGTGCCGAGGCAGAGCGACGTCTGTGCTCTTTTTTTTGGAAGTTAAGTAGCACTGCTATCGCTAATGAATAACTGATTACGTCGAAACATACATTGCTTTTTAGGTTAAAACATGGTCAAATAACGTCAATATATTTTGTTAAGTCCGATCCATTAAATTATTTTATCTTTAGAGTTTATAAGTCTGGGACATCACCGGAGTCACTACAATAATTTCATCCATGATACCGGCAATAAAGAAATCTTACTCGATGTAGCAGAACGGTGTGATTTCACATAAATTAATTCCACCGAAAGCTCTATCAGAAGCTCTGCTATAATAAAACTAATACAGTTTTGCTTTTGATTTTGCTTGCTGTTGGTTGAATGAATCGTTTTATTTTTACTTTGCAAGAAAAAGTAAAGCGACACCTATTATACATTTTCTCATATTAGTTAGCACGAATAACCTGGGAATTTTATCTGTATCTGTAACCCAGTCCATTTTACATGCTATATCATTTTCTGTGTAGTGTGAGTTATTTGTGTTGTATTTATCCCGGCAAAGTTTCCCTCATCCGTGCACGTGCTTATAACACTTTCTCGGACTTGACTGATCGTTGCCTAACGGAACGTAGATATGATTAGCTAATCTATCTGGTCAATGAAGCTGCTTTGCTCAGTCAACACATGACAAACTGAGCCATGACCTGGCCTGTATACTCAGAAGTAGTTCATTCTTATTGGATTCATGTTATTGAATGGTCCTAATGTGCAAAATTTATGATGGCAATAAAGAAATCTTACCCATTCTGATGAAGTAAATGAATCAGATGTGTTCTGTGTGCACTGGGTCAGCTATTCAAGTCCTAGTCTAAGGCTGATGAAGTAGCTGCTGTTATGCATGTTACAACCTGACCATCCTGGTGTTTTAATAGTGCTTTCCAATAGAACCAATGCTCATTCAACCAGAAATGCCTGTTCTATCCAGGGTTGCTGAGTGAGCAGCAGCAGCAACCTGAGTCAGTACCCACACAGCCAAACACAGGCTGTCTGAGAGTCAGTACACACACAGACAAACACAGGCTGTCTGAGAGTCAGTACACACACAGCCAAACACAGGCTGTCTGAGAGTCAGTACACACACAGACAAACACAGGCTGCCTGAGAGTCAGTACACACACAGCCAAACACAGGCTGTCTGAGAGTCAGTACACACACAACCAAACACAAACTGCCTGAGAGTCAGTACACAGTCAAACACAGGTTGCAGGAGAGTCAGTACACACACAGTCAAACACAGGCTGTCTGAGAGTCAGTACACACACAGCCAAACACAGGCTGTCTGAGAATCAGTACACACACAGCCAAACAGAAGCTGCCTGAGAGTCAGTACACACAGTCAAACACAGGCTACAGGAGAGTCAGTACACACACAGCCAAAAACAGGCTGTCTGAGAGTCAGGACACACACAGTCAAACACAGGCTGCAGGAGAGTCAGTACACACACAGACTGTCTGAGAGTGAGTACACACACAGCCAAAAACAGGCTGTCTGAGAGTCAGTACACACACAGCCAAACACAAGCTGCCTGAGAGCCAGTACACACACGGTCAAACACAGGCTGTCTGAGAGTTAGTACTTCCAGATGGATAGATGTACATTTTATAGCAAATATGTTAATACACATTTTTAATATTTAAGATTTTTCTTAGAAATAAAAGTTTTACGAATAAATGTAAAAAACATTCAAAATAATGCAGCATTTAATTTGTAAAATAAATATCTCTGGGAGCATTTTACATAAGTGCATATTAAAGGTCAACAAAGCAATGTGATTTTAATCAATCAATTTTAAAATGAGCGCTGGCTTAATGTGGCTACATTGACGGGACATTAGTTTGTCGTTGTTTTCAGGGGTGGTTTATTCTTTTAAGTACTGTGACTTTCCTGAGGCTGCACTTTTAGAGATGGTGTTAATTTAATTTTATTGAAGCAATGCATTAAAAAGTTACATCCATTTTTTCCACCAGAGCCATTCAAATAGT